>NC_140167.1:125719900-126197400 GCF_963971535.1 Notolepis coatsorum
GTTACTCATACCTCCCCATTCTCATTAACCGTTTTGCATTGCATTTATTTTTTGATGATGTGGTCCCTAGCTGTCTGAGTTACTGCTTACAGAGAACATCACACAGGTTTCCTTAAATATAGCGATGTATCAACACCCACTCTAAATGTAAATAAACTAAACCTTCTCGATGCCAAACCTCAACACCTAGTGCCTGAGTTTTTCCTCATCTTCATTGAGGGTTAAGTCAGTGTCACTAACGTGTTCAAGTCCCACTAGTGTTCATCCTGATGTTCTGGTGGGTTCTGCGAGTGTAGAGATGTACGACAACACTAATCAGGTTGCCTAGGTTACCACGTGAGCTAGGTTTCCCTTTAAAACATTTCTTATTACTGTGTACCACAGAAGTGATACTAGACCCTCAAAAATACCCTCAATTTAACAGTGTATAAATGTGCCTCTGGGAATACTGTTCTTCCCACAGTAACTGTGTTTTCATTTGTTGTTAATAAATACAACTACTGCAGATAATGATAATCGCGGATTTCAAAGTTTCTTGGAAAAAGCTATATGTAACATGTAGGCCTACTTAAAAAAAATTATTTATCTTATTGGATAGCTACTATAGATAATTATTAATAATAATAATTATAGATTTTTCAAGTGGATTAAATGTTGTTTGCTGCAAAATATCATACACTGTACATAGTAAAGTGTAGGAGCTGTTGAACCAGGGGACGAGGACAAAAGGAGAGTAATTTTTGCGGTCGATGGAATCACTATTTAATGCATACGGCACATAATATGGTTTGTAAATGAGTGTACTGTATGTTGCCACAGATGAATTGGAGAAGCTCTTATGATTGGCAAGTACCGGCATGTGGGCGTGAGTTACATTGATTCAGTTGTCAACATTCATCCCTTAGTATGCCAATCAAGTCATCTTTCCCATCTGCAATCTGCTCCATGCGTTGAGATCAGTTGAGATCAATCCCTACTTCAAATCAAAGTGACGGCGTGTTGTAGATTGGACAGCACATCTCTTCAATGCCATCAGTATAACAGTGCAGGCTTTAATCTGGGTTAAAAGTATGGGAAATGCATCTAATAAATATGAACTCCAATCAGACGAATGCTCCGACAGCTATCAGTTTCTATAAAAAGTCAAATGGTCTATTCATCCGGTAACATTATGGCAAAGGAATTATAAAAAAGAAATTAAATTGTTGAGTTAACCACACAAATTAATTCTTCACACACACACACACACACACACACACACACACACACACACACACACACACACACACACACACACACACACACACACACACACACACACACACACACACACACACACACACACACACACACACACACACACACACACACACACACACACACACACACACACACACACACACACACACACACACACACACACACACACACACACACACACACACACACACACACACACACACACACACACACACACACACACACACACACACACACACAAAGTTCCCAGTGCATAATTCAGCTCTCTCCCTGCAGAGATGGCTCTCAGAGGACAGTGGATTGTGCTTGTTGCCTTCTAATCAGTCTGCCCGATTGGCCCTACTCTGTTTGTTTGTCGACATCTTTACTTATTTATTGGTGTTCGGCGTGCAATCAAGTTTGGCATGAAGCTCCCTGATCTAAATTATGGAGAGTCAATATTCCGTTTTCGCTGCCAGGTTTGGCACCATAGAGACTTGGACCTGTGCCATACAAGTTACCTATAGCCCACGTCGATGTACTGTAACAGGCAACAAACACCACACCTGCAGAATACTAAGTAGGAAATTCAAACGTATAGTCTGCCTGTCAACTGCGAGGTTACTGTACTGTATATCAATACACTGTGCTTATGGCCACTGGCTGGAGCTACTGTAAAATTACAGTACATCTTGATGCACTGCGTGTCTTCCGATGTGAATTCCCTGAGCATGTGAGTTCACAGTTTGAATTCAACTCACCACAGTGGCAAACTAATACTGTTTTGTCAAAGTAATTTACAGACAGTAAGCCAGCCAATGCTATGTGCCTTGTGTAGCTCACATGATGCATTACAGGAGGTGTACCGTCTCCTTTCTGAGTTACAAATGGTTGACTAGATTCATTATGACAAGAGACTTATATTTGTATGTTGTATTGAGATGTATTGTTGTTACTTTAAGTGAACATATATGCCTTGAAACATGATTGAGTAGATGGGTATGTGTGATTGGTGAACTTAGATATTTTATTATATAATATTTGTACATGTTATTGAGGTGTATTGTATTGACTGTATTGATTTTATTGTATTGTATTGATTTGTGTGGACCCCAGTAATAGTAGCCTATGCCTGTGGCAATGGCTAATGGGGATCAAGTTTCAAGTTTCTTTAATAGTTGTCATACAGAAGTACAGAATACTTTCATACAAAATGCTTCTTACTGTTACGCTCCAGAGACTGTGCTAGACAAGATAGTATCAAATAACATAGTATAGCATGTAATTTAGAAGAAGAAAATGAGGTCACAGTGTTCGGTATAGACATATGTACAATGTTCTGAGTTACCATATAATATACAATACTATGCAGTGTACTAATGTACAGTACTATATAGTGCAAAGCAGAAATGGGATGAGGTACAATTTAGGTACAATTTACAGTAAGGTGTACGAGTTGTAGTGCAATCCTTCATCAATAAATATAAAGTGTGGGGAGTGGGTGCTACAGTGTGTTTGTTTAAAGTGGGTGTGTGCTATAAAGTGTGTGGAGTGGGTGCTACAGTGTGTTTGTTTAAAGTGAGTGTGTGCGTGTGGATGTGTGTGCTATGTGCGTTTGGTGGTTGTTGTTGTGTAGTGTTCATTGTTCGTTTAGCAGCCTGATGGCCTGGGGATAGAAGCTTCTTCTGAGTCTTTCTGTGCTCGCCTTGAGACTCCGGTATCGCTTGCCTGACCGCAGCAGTTCAAAGAGGCAGTTGTTCGGGTGGCTGGAGTCCTTGATGATTCTCTTAGCCTTCCCCTTGCACCGCTTGTTGTAAATGTTCTGGAGGGTGGGGAGCCCCCCTCCAATTGTGCGTTCGGCTGAACGTGTCACTCTTTGTAGTCTGCTTCGGTCTTGTGCAGTGCTATTCCCAAACCAGGAGGTGATGTTGCCGGTCAAGATGCTCTCTATTGTACATGAGTAGAAGTTCTTAAGGATCTTCTGACTGACTTGGAACTTCCTTAGGCGCCTGAGGAAGTAGAGGCGTTGTCGTGCCTTCTTCACAACACTGTCAATGTGTGTGGTCCATGTCAAGTCCTCGGATATGTAGGCTCCGAGGTACTTAAAGCTGTTGACTCTCTCAACCGGTGCCCCGTCGATGCTGAGGGGGCTGTAGTCCTTGACCCCCGACCTCCTGAAGTCCACAATCATCTCCTTTGTTTTGCTGACGTTCAGGGAGAGGCTGTTTTCCTGGCACCATCCCGCCAGGACCTTGACCTCTTCCAGGTAGGCCCTCTCGTCGTTGGCAGAGATCAGGCCCACCACCACTGTGTCGTCAGCAAATTTGATGATTGTATTGCTACTCCGCTGAGCCACACAGTCGTGTGTGTACAGGGAGTAGAGGAGGGGACTCAGAACACAGCCCTGGGGGGCCCCTATGTTGAGGGTGATGGATGAGGAGGTGCAGTTGCCTGCTCTCACCACCTGGGGTCTGCCAGTCAGGAAGTCCAAGACCCACTGGCAGAGGTCATAGTTCAAGCCCAGGTCCCTGAGCTTGGCTATGAGTATGGAGGGGACTATGGTATTGAATGCCGAGCTGTAGTCGATGAATAGCATTCTCACATAGTTCCCCTGCCTCTTGTCCAGGTGTGATGCTGCTGTGTGCAGCACATGGGCTATGGCGTCCTCCGTGGACCTGTTGGGGCGGTATGCAAATTGCAGGGGGTCCATGTTGATGGGGAGGGAAGAACAGATGTAGCCCTTTACTAGCTTCTCAAAGCACTTCATGGCTATGGAGGTGAGAGCTACAGGGCGGTAGTCGTTGAGGCAAGCAGGCTTGGATTTTTTGGGTACAGGGATAATAGTGGACTTCTTCAGGCAGGTGGGGATGACAGCCTGTTCTAAGGACAGGTTAAATATGTCAGTGAATACTGGGGCCAGTTGGTCGGCACAGACTTTTAGGACGCGGCCGGGGATGCCGTCCGGACCTGCTGCCTTCCTGATATTCACTTTTTTAAAGGTCCGCCTCACCTCATGCTCTGTTACCCTGAACACTGCGCCTCCATCAGCAGCCGACCCCCCCCCCCCCCCCCCATTGCCGTGGCTTGTGAGCTGGTGTTGTTATTACCAGCATCAAACCTCGCATAGAAGGTATTGAGGTCATTTGCTAAGGAGATGTCACTGTTCAGTTTGAGGGAGGCGCCTTTGTAGTCTGTCATCGTTTTGAGCCCCTGCCACATAGCTCTAGAGTCAGCTTGTTCAAACTGGAGTTCAATTTTATCCCTGTAGCGCCGTTTGGCCTCTGACACTGTCCTCCTTACGTTGTATCGCGCCACCTTGTGGTCATTCATGTTGCCTGCCACTAGGCCGTCGTTGTATGCTTTGGTGCGCTCTCTCAGAGCTTCACGGACGGATTTGTCTACCCAGGGTTTTTGATTTGGGTAAACTCTCATTTTGGTAGTGGGGATTGTTTCTTCCACCAAAGTACAAACATAGTCCAGCACTGTCTCCGTGTAGACATTAATGTTATCTGTGTCGCGGAACACATTCCAGTCTGTGCAGTCAAACGCAGACTGGAGCGTCTCCCCCGACGTCAAATCCCATTTCTGCACCTCTCGCGAGACTACAGGAGTACTTTTGATTCTCTGTTTGTACATTGGTGAAATCCGAATAAACTAAACTAAACTTGCCTGTAGGCTGTGACAGTTCTTATGTTGCATCTAGGGTGGGGATTTACCAGTTTATTTAAAAGCCATGTATAAACAATGAAACGGAGAACCACTATAATAATTGTACAGCTGGGGTCTAAATGACTTTCAGAATAGATATTGTCATTCAAGTTTCAAGTTTCTTTATTAGTTGTCATACAGAAGTACAGAATACTTTTATACAAAATGCTTCTTTCTGTTACGCTCCAGAGACTGTGCTAGACAAAAATAGATAAGTATAAAATAAAATAAGTATAGCAAGTAAAAAATAGAAGTCACGTACGTAGACACAAGTGTTCAGTATGTACATATGTACAATGTTCAATGCAGAGTAGAAGTAACTGAGTTACCATACAATATACTATACAATATAGGGCTGACCCCTATTAGTTGATTAGTCGACTAATCGGTCGAAAGGAGCCGTAGTCGACTAGCCAACCTCTTAGTCAAATACAAAAAAAGAAAAATGTATAATATATTTTTTTTTATAATTTTTTTTGTATCATTCTTTCCAAAAGAAAAGAGGCCTAGAAGCATGGCTAACGCTAATGGCACGCATACCAGAGGCGAACTGCCTACGAAAACAGGCACAGAGGCACTGAAAGAGGATTTCACCCATCTAATGAACACACTAGACTAGACAAATATCAAGATGTATCCATCAGTGGACCAATTGCAGAGGACAAGAAGCCTTCAGTCGACTCCTTCAGACATTAAGCACCCCCCACAGCCCAAATGGAAAGATAAAAAATTAAATAAAAAAATAATTACATTTTTATTTTATATTATACTTTTTTTTCTTTTCTTTTTTTTTGTCGACCAATAGTCGACTAACGGAAAATGTTGGCCAATCATAGTCGACCATCCAAATCCTTAGTCAGGGACAGCCCTACAATATACTATATAGTGCAAAGCAGAAATGGGATGAGGTACAATTTAGGTACAATTTACAGTAAGGTGTAATGAGGTATGGGTTGTAGTGCAAATTCTTTACCAATAAATATAAAGTGTGTTTAGGTGTTCTAAAGCGTGTAAAGTTGTTTGTTTAAAGTGAGTGTGTGTGTGTGCTGTGACTGCATTTGATGGTTGTTACATAGTGTTATTGTTCGTTGAGCATCCTGATGGCCTGGGGATAGAAGCTTCTTCTGAGTCTTTCTGTGCTTGCCATGAGACTCCGGTATCGCAGCAGTTCAAAGAGGCAGTTGTTTGGGTGGCTGGAGTCTTTGATAATTCTCTTAGCCTTACCCATGTACCGCTTGTGGTAAATGTTCTGGAGAGTGGGAAGCCCCCCTCCAATTGTGCGTTCGGCTGAACGGGCCACTCTCTGTAGTCTGCTACGGTCTTGTGCGGTGCTATTCCCAAACCAGGAGGTGATATTGCCAGTCAGGATGCTCTCTATTGTGCATGAGTAGAAGTTCTTAAGGATCTTCTGACTGACTTCTTTGGAACTTCCTTAGGCGCCTGAGGAAGTAGAGGCGTTGCCGTGCCTTCTTCACAACACTGTCAATGTGTGTGGTCCATGTCAAGTCCTCGGATATGTGGACTCCGAGGTACTTGAAACTGTTCACTCTTCAACCGGTGCCCCGTCGATGCTGAGGGGGCTGTAGTCCCTGACCCCCGACCTCCTGAAGTCCACAATCATCTCTTTTGTTTTACTGACGTTCAGGGAGAGGCAGTTCTCCTGACACCACTGCAACAGATTCTCTACCTCTTTCAGGTAGGCCCTCTCGTCGTTGGCAGAGATCAGGCCCACCACTACTGTGTCATCAGCAAATTTGATGATTGTGTTGTTGTTCCGCTGTGCCACACAGTCATGTGTGTACAGGGAGTAGAGGAGGGGACTCAGAACAGAGCCCTTGGGGGCCCCTATGTTGAGTGTGATGGATGAGGAGGTGCAGTTGCCTGCTCTTACCACCTGGGGTCTACCCGCCAGGAAGTCCAAGACCCACTGGCAGAGGGCATAGTTCAAGCCCAGGTCCCTGAGCTTGGCTATGAGTTTGGAGGGGACTATGGTATTGAATGCTGAGCTGTAGTCGATGAACAGCATTCTCACATAGTTCCCCTGCCTCTTGTCCAGGTGTGATGCTGCTGTGTGCAGCACATGGGCTATGGCGTCCTCCGTGGACCTGTTGGGGCGATATGCAAATTGCAAGTGGACCTACAGTATACAGGAGCCCTTGGCAGGTGAGAAAAAAAGGTTAATTTCAATGTAGTTAATTTGGCTGTAAGACTATTGTAGTGATTAATCTCATTAAGGACAGATATATTTTTTCACGTTTATAAACACATTTGGACAGATGTTCTTTACCAGCTATTGTAATTTTGCTTTACTGATCATTTTGAACTGACAATATGTATATTAACTCATTATGAATAAACATGCCTATATTTATTTTAAAGCATTTGGTGCTTATTTCTATTGCAGAATTGGCTTTAGATTTTATTAAACTGTGGCATTAAAAGGTCTTAAAAAGTCAAGGCATACGTATAGGCATACTTAAATCAAGCGTTCCTGACAACCATGTTGTGTCTGCCTATTATTTCCTCAGCTGGCTTGCGGCTGCATAAAGGATACATCCAAGTAATCCGACAATGTCAGTTTTTTTTTTTTGGTAAAGGTCCTGTCTCCATCCAACCAATTATTCCAGTCCTACAGTGACATCACTAAAACTGAAAGACCTTTTTCTGATGCCCTTGATAAAACATGCACTTCTTGTATTCTTCATTCTTTTAGTTCATTAATTCATTAATCTGTATCTGACTTCCAAGGTTTTGTGCAAATCATGGCCTTCGGGAAGGTGAATCATATGAAAATAGTGAGTGAGATATTACTGATACAAAGATATATTATTTTTTATTGGATATATAATATTGGAACTCTGACAGGTCTATTGCAGCTATAATACATTAATTGATCAGCTCATTTCAGATTCATACAGCTAATTACTTGTTATTCATCCGAATATATGTAGCCCAGAATGATTGCAGAATGACAGTGGAGAATGTAGCTGTGGCCGTGTCCCCGACCATGCACCAAGAACCTTGGTGTTGTCCTTGATGACCAGCTGAACTTCTCCGCTCACATCGCAGCGACAACCAGAACCTGCAGATTCCTCCTGAGCAACGTCAGAAGGATCCGCCCCTTCCTGACAAAAGAAGCCAAGCAACTCCTTGTCCAATCAACAGTCATCTCCTGCCTTGACTACTGCAATGCACTGCTTGATTTGATGATTTGATTTTTATTTAGTACATACAATTTATACAATAGTATAAAAACAAGGGGTACAAGGATAACATGTGAAAGTCTGTCGACTTGTTTCCAACATGGTCCCAAGAAAAATACAATAAATCACAAAGAAAGAGTTAAGATAAAATAGATACAACAAGTAGATAAAATAGACAACACAATTTTCTAAGAGCCTCATTACAGCATGTCATGTTCCTGTTCTTCAAGAGTGGTGGCCAAGCACCCCCTGCAACCTATTGTTGCAGATGTCGCTTCACACCCCTCTTGAAGACAGCAATAGTGGGGGAGTTTTGGATGGCCCTGGGCAGAGAGTTCCACAGCCGGCAGGCTGTAGACAGAAAGCCATTGCTGCTTGCTGGCCTTCCGACCACTGACCACAAGCCTCTTCAACTCATACTTCCCACCACAATTAGGACAGCCTTTATTTTGGCCTACCTGCATAAAACATACCCATACAACAGAACAGTACTGTAGTTTATCTGATGAGGTGATTGAGCAATCACATTTAATTTATCTGGTGAGAACATTGCAATTATCTTCCTTCATGATTGTTAATCATGGTGGATTAGTTGCTTTATGACTTATTTTTAATTGATCACAGGCCCAATTATTACCTCTAAGATCAATTGTGTCGTTTGGCTTTTAATGGTAAGATGTTTTATAGAACTTGTATATAATGTGGACTGATGTTGATCCAACCTGTGGGACAATCTAAACATGACTACAGATTACTTAAACATTTCGCAATATAAATCCACTAAATTAAAATGAGAAAGTGACAGCTTCAGTGCTGTTTGGAATGAATGACTTCTTACTGTATCTACTCAAATTCTAATCTCTCCTTCTCTCTCTTCCTCCCAGTTCTCTCTCTCTCTCTCTCACTCTCTGACTCACATTGCCCCCATCCCCACCGTGTGCTTGTATCATGTCTCTATGTAGCTGTTAGGAGTCAAACTCCAATAAAGCTCATGCTGGGAGGCTGAACCCAGACATCTCTATTCCTCTGACTCAGCAGGAACCAACAGAAAAGACACCGTTCCAAAGCCTGCTGGGAGGCTCCAGCCTGACTAAAATTGTCCTCCATTTTGACTCAAATTGTAAATCCACTTTATTATGAGGGGTAATGCAGCCAGCTACCCTCCAAGGGTATTTCAACTCAATTTAACACACTTCCAAGCGAGTTGAACGAGCAGAGCATGGCTATTATTGTTCCTGCGCCCTTTTCTCTTTCAGAGGGGCATGGGGTGGCTTTATCATACAAATTGCAGTGTTGCTGTGGGACTGCGATGTCGGGCCGCATTGGTATATAAAAAAAAAGGAAAGCTCATGCAGCCCGCTTGGCAGAAAACCAACTACAACTAGGAGATTTGCTTATGTCGGAGTCCGCTGATTAGTAAACCCAGCTGCCATCTTGTAAATGTGTTGGGTCGACACCGACTGGGGCCGGCGTAAAATAGGACTTTGGAGCTGTGTGTTCACTGCATACCTTGAGGAGATGTGATCTGTGGTATTCTTTAGCACTGCACACCTTGAGGAGATGTTCTGTTCACATTTCGGTAGGAAGCAAGACAATAGGGATCCCGTTGGATAGAATTTACTGTAATGTTATAGCCACGTTGAATTCTTTGGACTAACTGGTACTGTAGGGACAGTAGTTTATGAGACTCTTACATGAGACTCTTGTATGTTATGGAGGACTGTTTGAAGAATATACCTTTGCCACACCATAATTCAGTGGTTCCCAAACTTTTTCAATCAGGCCCCACTAACCGGTGAATTATAATGAATTGAAAATGGGGGACCCTGATGTAAACAAGACGAAAGTCTTTCTCTGGTCTGCATCCCCTTAACAATTGTATGTATTGAGCCGTACTGTATTGTACCCATTCTGCAATCTGTTAATAAAGTTTTCAATCAATCAACCTGGTCCCCACCTAGATGTAGGCTAGAATTAATTTTAGGCTACAAACATGCCATGTCCTCTACTACTAACAAGACAAGATTTACATAACAAGACACAAAGACACAATTAGTTTTATTTGAAAATGAACAAAAGTTTGGCAAATGATCCTGTGCCACTGTGAAATAATTAGGCAAAATTAAAAATTTAGTTGTAGGCCTACCGTAGGCTACTTTCCTGAGTAGGAGATTTATTTTCATTCAAATAATAATAATCAAGCTGCAGTACTTCCCTGAGTAGGCTAGTAGATTTCTTTACATTCAAATAATAATTGCAGTACTTCCCTGAATAGTAGATTTCATTCATTAAAATAATAGTAACTTAAATAATATATGATTCAAAATTAGACCTACGATTAACTACTGTAGGTTGCAAATAAATCACTTTTCATATTCCCATTCTTTCCCTTGCAAATCTTCTCAAAGCGGAGTAGTTGTTTTGAGATTGCCTCTCTCAAAAGTTGTAGCTTCAGTACGGCACGGTGGCACAGTGGTTAACACTGCTGCCTCACAGCAAGAAGGTCCTGGGTTCGAACCCCATCAGGGGGCCTTTCTGTGTGGAGTTTGCATGTTCTCCCTGTGTCCGCGTGGGTTTCCTCCAGGTACTCTGGTTTCCTCCCACACCATAAAGACATGCATGGTAGGCAGGGACTACAGATGAAAACTAGCTCATTAGCTAATTCTGGCACATTTACATTGATGTGGAAACTGAAGATGTTGATTAATGTGCACTGTCCCTGGGTAAACAATAAATACATAACTTAACTTGTGGGCTCCACTGCTAGTATTTTAGCTGTTACCAGAAACCTCTCCATTTTTGTTCAATTCCTCTCACAAATTCCTCTCATGCATTCCTCTCTCTTCGATTCCCATTCATTCACTCATTCGATTGGACAATAGATAGCTAGCCTGAAACACAAACTTACAATGCTTTTATAATGGACAATTGTAACGTATTTAGGCTTCTGAATGTGCTCTGTATAAGGAATAAAACATGACAGTCAATACATTTTAGTTGATATTGGCGTTTATCAGTTTTGGTAGGCTTTTGGTAGGCTTTTTCACCCCACACTGCCATAACTTAACATAAAGACCTACAGAACCTACTGAAAAAACTATGTTAGTATGCATTTAAAATTATGTGATACATATACATTACATTTATATAAATATGCACAGTTTGTTGGGAATGTGGGTCGCAGATATTGAGTCACGTCTTTGATATAAAGCAGGCAGACGGGCATCAAGGGATCCAATCGCTTTATGACTAAAAACGAGTGACTTGAGCCTCGTTGAGTGTGGTGCTATCGTTTGTGTGAGGGGCACCTGTTCCAGTGTTTCAGATATCTATATATATTTGTTGTAAGATAATGGCGCTCTGAGTGGCAGTCCTGTGGGCAAAAGATAACTTGCTGATGTTTGAAGGACAATGGGATTTTCTTTTGTTTTACTTTGTCAGAAAACTTGCAAGCTACTGTATCAGGAAGGACACAAACCAACAAAGAGGAGGGGAAGGAGTACTGAAACATATTACACAAGTAGTAGTACTCTTACTTCAGTTAAGCTTTACTTACTACCGTAAACAGAATGTAGCACTGTGCTATTCCAGAATTATAGTCCAAAGTATAGATCGTATATAGACCAATCACATTGAAGCACAAAGGCATGTTTATACGTCTCCTGTGCACTCTTTTTGTTTGTTCTCATGCTCATACTTGAAGAACATGTGATACATGATTTTTGGGGATGCCTTTCCTCCTACTGTGCACTATAAAATGTGCCTAGTGAATCTTTGGAGTTGAAGTTCTTGAATGAGACATATTGACATCCAAAAGCACACAAAAACTGAATAATGGAACTAGCTAATTCTTTTTATAATGGAGCCCATTCACTATTTGTAGTTGTACCCGTGGGAAGCTACAGCACAGTAGCCGTGTCTAACCAAGGCGAGTGTGGAGAAATTAGTCCAATGGGGCATTTCCTATACTGTATTTGGCCTACATCTTATGCAGGGAATAATGCCAGTGTTCCACAACCCACTGTGATGATGGCTTCTTGTGATGCGCTCTGTTAAACTCTGCAGAACACAGACCAAAGCAAACGTGTCAAGAAACACAGAAAAGCCAAGCTGAGTCCTCATGGTCCTCATCAAAGGGCTTTACGGGTCTCCAGTTGCTCCTGGCGGCAGTTCAAAGCCTGGAACACATAGAGGCAGGTCAGAGGGGCCAGCTCTGAAGTCTCCCAGCCCCGGTCTAACCCGTTTTGATGAGTTGTGACCCGACGTACAGCATGACAGAGATCAAAGATAGTAGTTTAAGCCCCCCCCCCCTCACTCTTATCAGCCAGCACAGGGGGACATGTGGAATTATAGGGAGACAATTCATCACGGTATGGCCTGGCCTGGTGTTGTATTTGGCATGGATTTGCAGGCCTGATCTTCTTTGACAAGCCTAAGCCACTGTTGATGGTTGCAGATTACCTCTTAAGAATGTGATTCTGAGTCCGATGAGATCCTTTTGACACTTTTATCAAATTGTGTATCTTTTTCTCCCCCTGCTCACGGTCTCAAGAAAAGATAAAAGTGAAGCTCTGAAGCAGGGACGTGCACAGGACTTTAGAGGGGCAGGTGCTCAAAGGCTGAAAAGGGCACTATACCTGTGTGTGTTTTAACCAAGCGCGCGTAGCGCACAAGCCCAATTTTTAAGGGCCCTTTTCGGGCGGGGGGGCCACCTTTTTATGCTTTTTGGGGGGTTTTGGTGATCAAATATTGAATATTGAACTATAATAATCAGTGCAGGAGCTCACTTATCCTTGAAAGACACTTTTATCACTGACTTAAAAGGCCCATACATCTCCATAAATGTTCAGGGGGGAGGGAATAAGTGCTTACCCTATAGACCCCAAGAAGTGCTGTATATTCTGTATTGTTTAATATAAATGCATTTTTTATTCCAATCCCGATTTGTATTTGAGATTCCCAAATCCCATCGGACTTGACTTCTTTGTGTCCCTCAGTGAGTGTAATACCAGCATTCAACTGTATGCGCCACAGCGGTTTCTATCATCATCATCATCATCATCATCATCATCATCATCATCATCATCATCATCATCATCACCACCCACGCTATGCATAAAATATAGGTCCGCGGAGAGGCACGCTGAGGAGGCCGTGCAAACTGCAATGGAATATGGGGCATCTCTCTCTCTTTACCTAATATTTTGATTCTATCCTGACATTTTTTGTTGGAAGGGCAGTCTATATGCGTAATGAATTTATTTAAATGAAATTTTTTCAAAAAGGGCACTTTTTTTATGAGGCTCAAAAAGGCAGGTGCTCAAGCACCCCTTGGGCTCTATGTGTGCACGTGCCTGCTCTGAAGGTCAAAGCATAATTATATGAAAATATCACAGTTCGGCATTGATCTCCTTGAATGTATCTTAATAAAATAGAAGGTCGTGCTTCTTTTCCTTGTCTTTGAGCTGATCAGAAAGTTCAGATCTTCCATCAAGTTCAAGTTCAAGTTCTTTAATAGTTGTCATACAGAAGTACAGAATACTTTCATACAAAATGCTTCTTACTGTTACGCTCCAGAGACTGTGCTAGACAAGATAGTATCAAATAACATAATAACATAATATAGCATGAATTTAGAAGAAGAAAATGAGGTCACAGTGTTCGGTATAGACATATGTACAATGTTCTGAGTTACCATATAATATACAATACACAATACTATGCAGTGTACTAATGTACAGTACTATCTAGTGCAAAGCAGAAATGGGATGAGGTACAATTTTAGGTACAATTTACAGTAAGGTGTACGAGTTGTAGTGCAATCCTTCATCCATAAATATAAAGTGTGGGGAGTGGGTGCTACAGTGTGTTTGTTTAAAGTGGGTGTGTGCTATAAAGTGTGTGGAGTGGGTGCTACAGTGTGTTTGTTTAAAGTGAGTGTGTGCGTGTGGATGTGTGTGCTATGTGCGTTTGGTGGTTGTTGTTGTGTAGTGTTCATTCATTGTTCGTTTAGCAGCCTGATGGCCTGGGGATAGAAGCTACTTCTGAGTCTTTCTGTGCTCGCCTTGAGACTCCGGTATCGCTTGCCTGACCGCAGCAGTTCAAAGAGGCAGTTGTTCGGGTGACTGGAGTCTTTAATGATTCTCTTAGCCTTGCCCTTGCAACGCTTGTAGTAAATGTTCTGGAGGGTGGGGAGCCCCCCTCCAATTGTGCGTTCGGCTGAACGTGTCACTCTTTGTAGTCTGCTTCGGTCTTGTGCAGTGCTATTCCCAAACCAGGAGGTGATGTTGCCGGTCAAGATGCTCTCTATTGTACATGAGTAGAAGTTCTTAAGGATCTTCTGGCTGACTTGGAACTTCCTTAGGCGCCTGAGGAAGTAGAGGCGTTGTCGTGCCTTCTTCACCACACTGTTAATGTGTGTGGTCCATGTCAAGTCCTCGGATATGTAGGCTCCGAGGTACTTGAAGCTGTTGACTCTCTCAACCGGTGCCCCGTCGATGCTGAGGGGGCTGTAGTCCTTGACCCCCGACCTCCTGAAGTCCACAATCATCTCCTTTGTTTTGCTGACGTTCAGGGAGAGGCTGTTTTGTTTTCATTGTTCCTGTGCAGTTCACTTCTGGAGCAAAACATCCTACATTTATGGAATTTGATTTCTGGAGTTTACAAAATACACACAACCTACCATGAAACCCTTACCATATAATTAATCTTTTTAATTTTTAATTTAAACAAACAGTATTTGTAACTGAGGGGTACAATTCCCTGACTGTATTGATAAGTATGGTATCATTAAACCACTACCGCTTTATGTACTTTAACTACTGGCCACACAGTACATGATATAGATATGATGAACACTTTCCCACCTGATGAAACCAAGTCCACACAAATGTATCCGTCGAATCTTTAATATATAGCAAAGGGTATATACAACGTTCACGTAATGACATTTATGATTTGAATGCACTTGTAAGGCAAATGAGTATTCGTAGGCAAATCAACATTGAATGTCCAATCTCTGGTTACGCAGGAAGCAAGTATACAACCTGGTTCTTTAGGGAACTATAGCGATGGTACTTAATGATTATAGCTGGATACACTAAAGGGGGTCCCGCTGGTTGTAAGTCAGTAGGGGGGGGGGGGGGGTTAGGAGAGCCGCTGGCGATATCCCATCTGGCCAACGATTTCTTGGGAGAATTCAGAGTGCTGAACACGGTGCCCACAGAACCTTGGTCCACAGATGAATACAGTTGGGCCCTCTTGTAGACGGTAGCTGCCGGTCCACAACGAAGAGACGTGAGGCGACCTCACTCGGGTTAGAGCGCCGTCTCACCTGGACTCCTCTCGGGGGTAGTTCCAACACTTACCAGTGTTGGCTGTTATCCATGGCATAATCAAAGCACCCAAAGCAAGTAGATAATCCAAGCCGTGTAGGGCTCGCCGTCGTCCGGGTAAGGTAATCCAATGCGCAGGTCCACTCGTCCTTGCCCAGAACTCCTCGGATGAAAGCACCACACGTGGTCTGCCCAGCCTGGTTAAGACTCTAGATAACGCGAGGAAAACGATGGGGGTACTGCTCACTTTATAACTCTAACCGAACGATGCACCATACATAATAGACTATTATTAACTTAATAGAAATACGTCCCACTCGACGGTATAGTGCCAAACTATGACAATTCAACTATTAATCCACACGATGTCTCAATGCCATTCTGAGGCCAAGTTGACCATACTGCACCACACGTGTATCGTGGGTGAGGCTTAACGTCTTGCCACTAGGTTGGAGGGTAAAGAACTAAGGGCTAAGGGAAGTTCTACTTTACTTGCGCCATATATATATGCGCTGTGAACAAATAGTACCATTCGTATTTCGGCAGACGTATTCCTACGCGGAACCGGGGCTAGTAACGACATGTTCGTCGGCACGATTGAACTTGAACCAAGGGGCTTGGCTGCTGGCGCCAAGTTCTTGTCCAATGAGAGAATGAAACTATTATGGGCTGTTAGTAGACCAAAGGGATATTCAGTGTATATGTACAAGGAATATACAAGGGATATCAAACGATATACAAATACTATTAAATATATATCCATAAATAAATATATATATTCGGTTCAATCTGATCCTTCACAACAGCCGCCCCCTAATTAGTCCCACCTAATTAGCTAAGCAGAGACAGATTGACCGCACTGTCTACCACTCAAGGTCCGCTGTAAGGGTCAGTCAACTCACAAAGTCATGGGCTCATGGTCGTCATCGATAGTGTCTGGGAGTCTGGGCAGTTCTATTAGCCTCGCCACGGGTCGTGTGTAAGTTCGCCCTTGGACGAGCACCTCAGCTGCTCGGACCTTGCCATCGGCACCGGTGATGACTTTGCTTACGCGGCCAGCCGGCCACATAGCTCTGGGTAGTGACTGGTCGATAATCGTGACGACTGTTCCTTCTGTCAAATTGTCTCTCTCTTTTACCCACTTCTGGCGGGTCTGTAGAGACGGTAGGTAGTGGAGTAGAAAGCTGTTCCAAAACTTGTCAGCTAGTACTTGACTGTACCTCCACATTCTTCGGCCGTTCGCTTCTTCAGGCCTGTACATTGTCTGGGGTAGCGCGGGGTCCAGCCGCCCAATCAAGAGTGTGTTGGGGGTGACTGGGTCGACATCTGCTATATCACTGGAGACGTAGCCGAGGGGCTTGGAGTTCAATACTCCCTCGATCTCCGTGAGGACTGTCATTAGGACTTCTTCCGCTACAGTCTGGGCCCCAAGCACGGCGTACAGGGCTGTCTTTATAGAACGTACTTCTCGTTCCCAGGTTCCACCGAAGTGGGGTGCGTTCGGGGGATTAAACTGGAAGTCAATCTGGGATGGAGCGAGGTGGGTCTTAAGTTCTGGGCCCATAGCTTGGAAGCTCTCTCTCAGCTCTCTTTCTCCGCCTTTGAAGTTTGTCCCGTGATCAGACAACAATGTAGACGGTTTTCCTTTCCGTGATGTGAATCTTCGGAAGGCCATAAGGAATGAGTCTGTGCTCATGGTTGGAAGGAGTTCGATATGTATCGCTCTGGTGGTCATGCATTTGAATACAATACCCCACCGCTTCTCGGTTCCTCTTCCTTTCTTTATATACAACGGGCCAAAACAGTCCATGCCTGTGGAGTGGAATGGCTTGTCGCCGAGTCGGAGGCGACAGGGAGGTAGGTCAGCCATCCGGGGTATGCTGGGCTGCGCGCGCCACTTTCGGCAGTCTAGACAGGTTCGCTGGAAGCGTCGCACTGCTTCTCTCCCTTGAAGTATCCAATAGCGACGTCTGATCTCCGTGAAGACTCTCTCTGCTCCTGCGTGGTGTACATCCTCGTCGTATTTCTTTATGATCAGCTCTGTGACCTTGTGTCGGCTGTTCAAGACTATCGGGTACTTAACGTCATCCGGTAGATCGGGGGCTCTCCGCAGACGACCACCCACTCTGATGAGATTATGGGCGTCACTCTCGGGTGCCAGGTGGAGCAGTCTGCTGTCTGATGGGACGGGCTTTCCTCCCTGTAGACAGTCTAGCTCATCGGGGAACGAGTCTCTCTGGGCTCGTTGTAGTAGAAGAAGTTCTGCTTCTTCGTAGTCAGCTGCTGAAATGTCGGCAGTGGGCTGAATCTCTGGGTGGTGCCTCAGAAATGTCTTTAGTTGCGCACTCTGTAGGGTGAGGCAGTCATCTATGTTGGGGTCTGTGGGTACTGTCGTAGAATCTGACCACAAGATTGTTCTGTGCACCGGAATGGTGAGTTCACGTTGGATTAACGTGGCTAGATGCGCTCCTGCTAGGGCTGCGCAGAGCTCTAGACGCGGGATAGATTGTTGCTTTCGTGGGGCTATTCTTGAGCGAGCCAGGATGAAAGCAGTGTGTATCTCTCCTCCCTTCTCTTGGGCACGCAAGTAGGCCACCGATCCATAGGCTACTTCGGAGGCGTCACTGAAGACGTGTAGATCCATCTTGCATGTCTCTGGCCTCACTGTGGGTGGGAAGTAGCTGCGGCGTATATTGACGCCTGGGAGTGAGCGGAGCTCCGTCTTCCACTCTCTCCATGTGGAGGCAAGGGGTGCGGGTATTGGGTCGTCCCAGCCCTGGTCCTTGTCCCACAGTGCTCGTACAATCATCTTTGCCCTGGTGGTGTAAGGTAGAATACATCCCAACGGGTCATATTGTCTGGCGAGTGTTCTGTACACACTCCGTCTGGTGGTCGGTATCGCCGTCGACCTTCCCTGCTCCGTGGTCAGGGGTTTGTGTCTATAGTGGAGCGAGTCTGTTTTGAAGCGCCAGACTAGTCCTAGTGTCATTTCTTGGGCTTCTCCTGGGATTGTCGCCATCCAGGTCTCGCTGCTGGCAGCCTTGTCCGCGGGGGAGAGGCTGCGCAATACGTGCGGGTCGCTGCTGGCCCACTGCCTGAGATCAAAGCCGCCTTTGATCAGGGAGGCGCGTAGCTTGAGTAGGAGAGCCTCGGCTTCTTCTTGGGTCGAAACGCTTTGTAAACAGTTGTCCACGTAGAAACTGTTCTTCACACTGTGTCGGACCTCTTCATCTGCTGCTGGGTCCTCTGCGACGTGTTTCTGCAGTGCAAATGTAGCACAGCACGGGCTGCATGTGGTTCCGAAGGGGAGGACTTCCCATTGGTAGATGGCTGGGTGCTCATCTCCGATCCTCTCTCTCCATAGGAACCGCAGTAGGGGCTTATCCTCCTCCACTAGTCTCACCTGCAGGAACATCCCTTTGATATCCCCGCTGATAGCCACCTTGTCCTGGCGGAAGCGTAGTAGCACGCCTAGTAGAGAGGGGCCGAGTGTGGGGCCGGGCAAGAGCTCTTTATTCAGATTCTGGGATCCGATCTGGTAGCTGCAGTTAAACACAATGCGATCCTTGCCGTTGTGGTGGACCTTGTGGTGCGGCACGTACCATGATTCGGTCGTCTGATCGGCCTCTTTAATGTCAATCTTCATTACGTGTCTCGCTGTGATTAGCTTCTCAATCTCAGCGCGGTACACACTCTCTTGAGCGGGGTCTTTGGCTAGGCGCCGCTCTGTGTTCAATAGATACCGCTCCGTAGCTTCTTTCGTGGCGTGAAAGGTGGGCATTCCCTCTCGCCTCAGGAGTGGAGTTGCGTATCTCATCACTCCGCCGACTGTGACTCTCTTTGTCCCTTGCTCGAGGAGGTTTATGGCGTAAATGTCTTCTTTAGAACGAATGTCTTTCTTTTCGTTCTTAAAGGGCATTGTCTCTAGTGTCCATAGCCTCTCGACATGCTGCAGGAGAGTGGTGTCTTCTTCTGTCACTCTGGAGTGGAGGCAGCTAGTGGCTGCTGTTCGGTTGAGAGATTTAGCGAGGGGGCCTTGTAGTGTCCATCCTAGGCGGGTCTCGACTGCTGCAGGACAGCCTCTGGGTCCTGTATGGACCCGGTCTATCGGGACTATGAGGTCTGCATGGTCGGAGCCTATCAGCAGGGTCGGGGTGGCGCCGTCTATGAGCGGGATAGGTAGTTGACGCAGGTGCACATATTTATCCATCAGCTTGGCGATGGGGTAGGTGTACTGTGATAGTCCTATTTCTTGGCTGGTGAAAGCATTTGTAATCCTATACCGTCGCTCTGGCTGCCCGCTTGCTGCGATAGTGAAGGAGACATTCTCGCCTTTTATCGTCTTTAAATCTCTTCTTATTGTCCGAATCGTCATTTGGTTCTCGCTCCCCCGCAGTCCCAGCTGGGCCGCAGCGGACGCGAGCAGAAGGGTCTTCTCTGACCCGTCATCAAGGACGGCGTAAGTGTCCATGACTTTATCTTGGTAGCTCAATGTTACACGGACTACCTTTAAGAGCACTTGGGCGCCGCTGCTGCTGGCGGGGTCAATGTACATGACACTTGCCTTGGTGCTGCTCGATGGTGCAGGTGCAGACTTTCTTCTGTTACTGTCGTGTAGGACATCTAGGTGGGCTCCGTCACACCGACTGCACCTCTTCTTTAGGCGGCACTCGGCTGCCATGTGACTGCGTGCACATCGGTAACAGCGCCTGTTGGACTTTATCCATTGACTCACTTCTTCTGCATTCATCTTTGTGAACAGGTCACATTGTGACAGCCAGTGTTCCTTCTCGCAGTACGGGCACACCATCTTCCACTTCTCTTTTCTCGAGGGGGTACTGTGGTTCTTACTGCTCGGTACTGATTCTGATTGGTGCATGACAGTCACCGATCTTCTTCCATCGTTTATTCTCCTGGGTCCCTCTCTGGAGCTTGGTGTGCTCCGCACGAACGTATCCAGTCGTAAGCTGCTGACTTCTCTCGCCAGGAAGTCGGCTAGATCGAGGAGGGATGGTTCGGGACCGTTAGGATCACGGTGGTCTCTCTGCCGCCTAAAGCGCTCTTGTCTGGCGGGTGGCAGCTTCTCTAAAATCCTATCGACGTTAGAGTTGGCGTATAGCTCGTGCATACCCTTTTCTCGTTGCGCTCCCAGCATCCCTACCAGGGACTGCACTTTTATAGACAGGTCGTCTAATGAGCGATTGTCTGTTGCTGGGTGTAGGCGGTCAATATGCCTTATCTCTTGGATTACGTAATCCCATATACGTCCATATCTCTGGTCCAGCGCTGCTAGAGCCGCGGTGTATGGGGTCGTAGAGGTGGCATAGGCTAGCGCTATATTGTGCGCTCGGGGTACTTTCAGGTGCTTCAGTAATATTGCATACTTGTGACGTTCATCAACGACATCCACCATCATTGTCTCTAAGCACATTCGGAGCTGCGTGTACTGTGCCCGATTCTCATGGGTGAAGTCTGGGATGGTCGGTGTGGCAATGTATGACGCCGTGGATGGCTGATAAATCGGCGAGCGTTGGGGGAGAGGCCTCCTAGGCGAGTCTCCTCTTGCGCCTCTCTGTGGGCTGGTACCGGCAGGGTACCATGGCCCGCTGGTCCAGGTGCTATTCCTCGGGGCTGGTCGTGCGTCGTGCTCACCCGTGAATAGAGTCGGGGGTCTGTAGCGCAGCGCCGCGGGGGTATAGCCTGGGCTGTATTGGACCTCCTGGTCCGGTGGAGTACTGTGCTGTCGTCGGGCTTGGTTCTCCTCCTCTCCCTCTTCTTCTTCTATCAGGTCCTCTAGATCCTGTAGTCGTTTATTTAGCTTCTCCGCAGTGTATGCTGCTCCTTCCTTGTAGCTGGGTCTCGCTTGGACCGGTCGGGGAAGGGGGTCTGCGGGGGGTATAGGCTTGGTCTGTTGGTCAAGTTCAGGGTCGCTTGCTCGGTTAGGAGACGCTGCCCTTGACTGTTGTCTCGACGAGTTCCTTGAACCCCTGGCGGAGGGAGAGGGTGTTGCCTTGAGGATCAGCTGCTCCATTAGTTGCGCTTGTAGCTTGTCGCGCTCGGCTTGTAGTCTGTTGCGCTCGGTTTCGCGCTGGATGAGAGCGAGGTCGCGCTCTGCTTCTCTTTGGGCACCGGCAGCGGCACGCTGGGTGTCTGCTCGGTCTCTTGCCATATTCTCTTCCGTCTGAAGGCGTCTCATCTCCAGGCGTATGCGCTCTTCTTCGCTCCGTTGCTGTGTCTGGAGTCGATCGCGTTCACCCTGAAGTCGATCGCGTTCACCCTGGAGTCGATCGCGTTCGGTAGAGGCTGTCAGGCTGACGAGGAACGCCTGTGATAGCATCCTCTCCGCTTCGCTGGGGGAAGACGGTTGTAGAGGTGAGCCGCTCCTGGCGGTACTCGTTGGGGAGTCCTGGAGCTCTATTTCCTCGGCGCTCTCCTCCTCTTCTTCCGTGCAGAGTTCTCTCTCTGTAGGGTTGTCTTCCTCCCGGGGCTGGTCGGGGACTACTTCTTCGGTATTGGCGGGGGGTAAAGGCATGTCAGCTCCCTCCTGGTCCCCACCGTGAGCTTGGTCAGTTACATTAGAACCCACTAGGGCCTCTGTGGTCGGGGTAACCTGGTCGTTAAGGTCAGACATAATTTTACTTTCTACTTTTACCGCGTTTACCGTTTGTAGAAGGCTAGGTAGTTGACTGACAGCGTAATCCTCTAAGTACGGAGGTGGCTGTCGTCTGCGCCGCGGGCGTTCTACGTTAGGAGGACCGTTTCGTGGAGTGTTCATCATAGGCCATTTCAATATTACTAACACTATATTAATATTACACTAGTTACCCTCCGGCTCGAAGGACCAATTGTAACTGAGGGGTACAATTCCCTGACTGTATTGATAAGTATGGTATCATTAAACCACTACCGCTTTATGTACTTTAACTACTGGCCACACAGTACATGATATAGATATGATGAACACTTTCCCACCTGATGAAACCAAGTCCACACAAATGTATCCGTCGAATCTTTAATATATAGCAAAGGGTATATACAACGTTCACGTAATGACATTTATGATTTGAATGCACTTGTAAGGCAAATGAGTATTCGTAGGCAAATCAACATTGAATGTCCAATCTCTGGTTACGCAGGAAGCAAGTATACAACCTGGTTCTTTAGGGAACTATAGCGATGGTACTTAATGATTATAGCTGGATACACTAAAGGGGGTCCCGCTGGTTGTAAGTCAGTAGGGGGGGGGTTAGGAGAGCCGCTGGCGATATCCCATCTGGCCAACGATTTCTTGGGAGAATTCAGAGTGCTGAACACGGTGCCCACAGAACCTTGGTCCACAGATGAATACAGTTGGGCCCTCTTGTAGACGGTAGCTGCCGGTCCACAACGAAGAGACGTGAGGCGACCTCACTCAGGTTAGAGCGCCGTCTCACCTGGACTCCTCTCGGGGGTAGTTCCAACACTTACCAGTGTTGGCTGTTATCCATGGCATAATCAAAGCACCCAAAGCAAGTAGATAATCCAAGCCGTGTAGGGCTCGCCGTCGTCCGGGTAAGGTAATCCAATGTGCAGGTCCACTCGTCCTTGCCCAGAACTCCTCGGATGAAAGCACCACACGTGGTCTGCCCAGCCTGGTTAAGACTCTAGATAACGCGAGGAAAACGATGGGGGTACTGCTCACTTTATAACTCTAACCGAACGATGCACCATACATAATTGACTATTATTAACTTAATAGAAATACGTCCCACTCGACGGTATAGTGCCAAACTATGACAATTCAACTATTAATCCACACGATGTCTCAATGCCATTCTGAGGCCAAGTTGACCATACTGCACCACACGTGTATCGTGGGTGAGGCTTAACGTCTTGCCACTAGGTTGGAGGGTAAAGAACTAAGGGCTAAGGGAAGTTCTACTTTACTTGCGCCATATATATATGCGCTGTGAACAAATAGTACCATTCGTATTTCGGCAGACGTATTCCTACGCGGAACCGAGGCTAGTAACGACATGTTCGTCGGCACGATTGAACTTGAACCAAGGGGCTTGGCTGCTGGCGCCAAGTTCTTGTCCAATGAGAGAATGAAACTATTATGGGCTGTTAGTAGACCAAAGGGATATTCAGTGTATATGTACAAGGAATATACAAGGGATATCAAACGATATACAAATACTATTAAATATATATCCATAAATAAATATATATATTCGGTTCAATCTGATCCTTCACAACAGTATTGCTTTAGGATGGTAATAACATGGTAATGCATGTATTGTAGAGGTTGCTCCCTGCATTAGGTTAAGCAGGTGTAATTGGTGCAATTCTGTAACGCCCCCCCATGGGTTTCATAATAGAACAGAACCAAGCACATAGAGGCGGTGTGGAAACCGCAGTAGCATAAGCAGCATAAATGAGTGTCAAGGCAGGTCGCATAAAATGGACCACCATATCAGAGTGTATTGGACTATGATTGATGCATGTCAGTGATTAGCTGGTGTAAACTGTACACAAGTATGTGCCCTGTATGGTCTGGCAGGCACCTCTGACAATGGCCTCTGGAAAATGATCTGTATTACATTTGGCGTAAAATGGATCAACAAACTGATTAAGGAGTCTACTGCAGGATGATTACCATCCTTTCTGTGGTATTTCCAACAATCTTAGAAGTACCTTTAGTGATCAGCTAGTTATTTCCGAGGTGTTCTACAAATATACACCACAGAACAATTACATAGGTCTTTTGTGCCCACAGCTGTTTAGTTTTTAAGTTTTTTAATTACATGGTATAGTTGTTCAATATCGTTTTAACACAATGGACGCCAGACCCAAGATAAGTCGGGTTAACTCGCCATCGCTTGAGCGCCAAACCCGAGAAAAGTCTGGTTTTAATCGTTATTTCGTTTAATCGCTATATCCATTCATAATTCATCCATCCAGCCTGATGTTATCATTGGGAATGGCTCTGAGATCGCAAACGGCCAATACCGCCGCCTAACACCTTGCGGCCGCTATTGCACTCCATTTGAAACAATGTGGTTTGTTTTCTCGGCTGAGCTGCGGCGTGGGGACGCGGTCTAAACACTCCGGCAAAACAAGCACTTATAGGGATGGCATCGACGAGGGTCCCCGCCCGCCCGTTCATGTGCAATGCTGGATAACGTTGGACACACGATCGCGATCAGTATTTGGAATGATAATCAGATAATTGGATTATTATTTTTGCTGTACATCATAGACAAGGTAATGACTATATGTTATCAATTTTGCGTTGATCCGATAATTTTTTTCCCACAATCGCAGCGTGTGTCTGTAATGTACAGTACTGTGTAATGTATGTTGTTGGTGGCGATCGAAGCATAGAAAAACAACTCCCCCTTCCACCCTTTCGTGCATGCATGATGAAACATAATACAGATAATCTAGCGTTGATTTCAGATTGATTCAATAATCAGGCGAGAAATGGCATGATTTATAATGAAATGCAGTAAAGCGCTGTTTGGCGGAGTTTCCTGGGATTACACAGGATCACCCTAAAACTATACTCATATTCACCATGGTATAAAACGGAAATGTATGGATGAAAAAATTATCTGTTTTTTGCATGTTGACCGGAAGAAACTCACTGACAATCGACGTTGTTATTAGATCCATAGCTATAATATTTACTATCGGTTTAGCACTGCAAACACCGTAATTTATCCCTGTTGAACAGAGCGCTGGCACACAACGGCCCAACGCCCATAGCGACCCCTGGCGCTGAAAGTGTTAAGAGCGCAGTACAATGACTGTACTATATAGGGTTATTGGTGTTTTGTGAGAACTCCTTTGTGGGTTCTTATTCCATTGTATATTATACAGATTGTATGATATTAGTTTATTGCACCGGTTTTTGAGCTGTGAAATCCTCCCAATGCTTCTTACAGTTCAGCATGTTCTGATGAGTTCAATGTTTGTCTTTATATGTTGTTTTCACAATTATTATTATTATTATTATTATTATTATTATTATTATTATTATTATTATTATTATTATTATTATTTATTATTATTTATTATTATTATTATTATTATTATTATTATTATTATTATTATTATTATTATTATTATTATTATTATTATTATTATTATTATTATTATTATTATTATTATGGTGTTTGTTGGTGTGCAATGGCTAATGAAGTTTCCCTCCCAGAGGAATAATGAAGTGTATCCATAAATCAATTAAAAGTGAAAATTTAAATGTTTTTTGTGTTTAGTGTCCCCATCACACAACAGCACTGTGTATTCAGTTTACATAGTAACATACTGTACAGTAGGTGAAATAGGTTAATTGATTATGAGGTATAATGCTGACAATATGCATAATGGTACAGAGGCATTGTACATGCTGACATTGTGAGATCACAAGTTGAGTCAAGTCAAAAGCAGAGTGTTTATTGGGGTGGTTTAGTGGTCATTTCGCTGGCATGATTGCACAATTATTTGGCTTTAATTAACTGCTCCACTATTAAACTTGACATCATAAACTTCACAATAATCTGCCAGAGAATTTTTTTAATGTTGGCATATTCTATCTAACACAAAGATGGATGTTAGACAATAATCTAAAGGCAGTAATGATTTTGAATGCAATTTGAAATGCTTAACCTGTTAAGCCGTAGGGTCCCCGAACTGTCGCTCGTCATAAATCGATCAATACAGACTGTATTAATTAATGTTGTGTTTCTTTTTCAAATGTAGCCAAGAGTAAAGAGCCTAACCCTATCAAAACAGCAGTCAACGTGTATATTTTCAGCACTACATTTGTTTACCAATGATTTTAAGTGTTATTTAAGTGCTAAATATGAGTTTCTCTGAATTCTGTGAATTCTCTGTGC
This sequence comes from Notolepis coatsorum, assembly GCF_963971535.1. NCBI lineage: Eukaryota > Metazoa > Chordata > Actinopteri > Aulopiformes > Paralepididae > Notolepis > Notolepis coatsorum. The sequence goes on from NC_140167.1 coordinate 125,746,268, forward strand.
ATTGCATCGGAAAAATGAGTATTCACGCGAGGAAATGACTAACCCTGCCATTGGAAAGAGGTGATTTTGACGTTCCATAGATGTATGACTTGGCCATGATAAGGTCATTTATAGGCCTGATATTCTATATTCAAATTGCATTATATTTCAAATTGCATGTGCCCGGATGGCAAAATTCATTACTGTATCTACAAAAAACTGTAAATCATCTCCCCTTTATTAATTTGCTTAGATTGCAGTGAACAAGTTTCTTTCGTGGTCAATGGGTCTCATTCCCGAAAATTTTCCAAAGATATATTCTGGAAGACTTATCTTGGAACCACTGAGACATAATCTATGACAAGTACACTCTGAGTCCTGAACGTGCTGGAGATATGTCTTAAGTGGCTGAAACGGTCGCAGAAATTATATGATCTGATATCTGCCTGGAGAATGGCATTCTGTCGTAAACTCCAAAGCGTGTTCCCGTTCAGCTCATTTGCATACAAAACACCGCCTCCATAGTTCCTTATAAGGCAACTGGTGACGCAGCTGTGTGAAATGGAATGGCGGAAGTGCTTTGCGAGCCGCGTGATTACGAAACCTAGCGTCAGTCAGTGCCAATCAGAGAGCGTCTCCGAGAAATGCGGCTAGGTTTCGTAATCACACTTGCGCCCATCAAAACTAGATTAGATTAATGTATTGGCATCATATACAGCTCGCGGTACACACCTGCCGCAGCGCGCGCGCACACACAGACACACGCGCGCGCAGTACTGTATATGAATGAATGAATGACATATAATATATATAGCCTACGGCGGGCGTAATGAATGAACGCAGTATGGCTTATTATTCCATAAGCCTATAGGCTACTTACTGTTCATTCGTAGGCGTACGTTTAATTGATTAATGATATATTCGAAGGAATGCAGGTTTATAGCTATATCAACCCCCTCCAATGTACAGTAAATTACCAAGTATGGTTTTGTCAATATTCCAATGTACAGTTTTGCTTGTACAGTGTAAGTCTATCCCCCACCCATCCCTACCCAACCTCCTCCAACAGTTTCTACGTCAAATGTACTCTCTTTTCTGGACTCTTTTTGTATCACAAACAGTACTGTATTTGCAAATCTGGTATGTCATAAATGTATAGATGTAGCAGTACTGTCTATCTGTGTCATGTGTGTCATATATGTTATGATGAATTAAAAATGGGGGACCCTGATGTAAACAAGACGAAATTCTTTCTCTGGTCTGCATCCCCTTATGTAATTGAGCTGTACTGTACTGTACTGTACCCATTCTGCAATCTGTTAATAAAGTTTTCAATCAATCAATCAAACAAAGGTCTGTCCCATTGTATACCTGACCTTGCATGTTGACCTGCATTATTTCAAATGTATATAATTAATCATTAAAACAGATGTGTAACAAATAAGAAATACAAATTCCACAGAACGCATTAAATTATTATTATTTTCAATCATTTCACAATAATTGCATAATTGTGTTTGAATATCTGAGTAATTATTTGTCCAAAATAGCTGGTTCAGATATGGTTAATCCAGCTGCCCTGTGATCAGATGAATCCATATTATTTATTTTTCCGACATCAAATTCGTAATTTCTTATCGTACAAATATTGTCATATTTATTTTAATTATGATTAAGTAATTAATTCCAAGGAGGCCTGTAGCGTTGACGTGAAGGAATCACTATGAGAACACAGTCTGTCAAGTTATAATAACATTTTAAATTAGTCACTCAATCATGAGATTTGATCGTGGGCTGAGAGCATATTTAAGTGTGCTCCTCAGCACTCTTAGATCTGCTCTCAAATAAGATCTCAGGAAAATTTGAAGACTCCCACTCCCAGCCCTAATATGTCTTAAATAGGCCGAAATCTGGCTAAGACGAAATATTTTGTCGTAACTTCGTTCGAGAATGAGATCCAATGTTAGCATGGTGTTATTCACCCTCAAAGATGAAAAGAAAAATTATTATTTATATTCTCCTTTGGTTCATTACAATTTACTCAAGCATAGTAACAGACACATTCCCTGAGGTCCATAGATGTCCCTAGATACCAAGAACATGCAAATGGACCTTACAAGTAGAAGTGGAGCAATCTTCCATTTACTTGGGTATGTACTTTTAGGTTAATTTGTTTATGGTCGGAGGTGGGAAGTTGAGAGTGGGAAAAACATGGTCACTCACTAGACTTTTTTTTCTTACCATTTGCCTTGCATGAAATTCAACTTACAAAGATAGTTTACAATGACATACAGTATAGCTAGCATACTTACAAATGTACTAAAACAAGCTAATAACAACATAAACGTTTATACGGCATGAGTGGCCATGTTGAAACAATGTCAAACAATGGTGCGACTGGGAACATTGAGTTGACTCGCCGGCTTATTTGATATTTCCGACCACCGAGGTATAATCGAATGCGGCATACACCCACGGTATGCTGGCTACGTAACTGGACCTTCTACACCAATACACTGTACGACTGAACGAGAGATGGAGAAGGGATGGAGGATTAGGCACAGGGAAGACAAGGTGCGAGGGAAGGAGAGTGGGTGGGGAAGGGGATGTCTTGATTATACGATTATCACTACCCCCCCAGGCAATTTGCTAAGACTAACGCCTTTTGAAAGCATTTTGGCTTGCTGCCAATCAGTTCCTGTGCATAGTAATGCAGCCAGACGCTCGGGGGCCTGTGGAATGATGTGGGAGGTTAGAGAGAAGTGCCACTGGCAGGAACCCACCACCCACTTGCCTCGAAAAACGCTACGTTTAAAAGTGGCACGTTATGTCTTTATTAGCAGGTTGCGTTTGTGGAAGAAAAGCTTCTTGTCTCTTTGGGCTTCTTTCCAGCTTCAGGTGAAGACTGTTGGTTTATTTCAAGCAAGAGCAGACGGAGATGGAAATGTCTACTGACTACACAAATAAAATGACTAGTGGAAACTAGTGGACTCTTTCTAGTAAAGAGGGCAGGCCAACTGTAGTGGGATGTGGTACTGATACTGATACTACTGTAGGTTTTAGGGGTGACAGTGGCTGAGGAGTCGCCTGGTAATCTGAAGGTTTCAGGTTCAGCGTGTTGAAGTGTCCTTGAGCAATACACATAATCACTAACTGCTCACGATGAGCAGGTTGGCACCTTGAATAGTCGCCCCCGCCGTGAATGTGTATAAATGCGAGGCATATAGTAAAGCGCTTTGGATAACACCATATAAATGCAGTCCATTTACCATTTCAGTTTCGCATCCACGCTGTCACCTGTTGCCAAGATCTGTTGTTGGGTAGAGAGGGGCAGGCCAATTCTAATGGAATGTGGAGACAGTCAGGTGTGTGTGTTTACACCCACATGGAAAAAGGACACAAGAACGCAGACAAACCTAGCACACACATAAACACACAGCGACCTTGACTGCCTTTCAGAGCAACTTCAACGCACACATTACAGCGCTGCTGTACACGGCTCTGAGCGCCAGCTGCATCGGGCATGCAGATGGACAACGGGCAGCGAGGGGGCACAGAGCGAGGCGGCTGCAGGGGACGCCGGCAACCCTCCAAGAGCGTTACAAGCCGGTGGCGGCACTTGGGGGAAGCCAGCGAGACCGGTGCCCCGTCACATGGCTCACAGCACAGCCCCCGCTGGCACAGCCACACCACACTGACAACACATCTACCGTGCTCCATTTCCTGGTGAAATAAACCGACTGTCTCATAAAATGTCCCATAAGAGTTTGAATTAGGGTGGAAATTAGGGTGTTTAGAATCCTGGTTGCCCACGGAAGGGTTTTATTATTATTATTACACATGTTTTAGAAAAAAATCAAGTGTTTTTGGGGGGGGAGATTGAGTGGGTTACTAGTGAAAATGTCATTAACTCCGCCAGGCTGGTAAGCCTGGGGAGGTATTGTTTTCGGTTGTGTGTGTGTGTGAGTGAGTGAGTGAGCAAGCGAGTGAGTGAGTGAGTGTGTGAATCTGTGCATGGTAAATCTCGCCATATATTGGCTGGATTTACATACAATTTGCCAGGCACATTCATCACCTCAAGAGGAAGAACGTTTCTTTTGGTGATTCTAGCATTTTATTTGTACTTATTTCAAATGGAAATAAGGACCAATATCCTCTCTTAATTTTCTGAGGAGCATGTTTGATATACTGTAGCCCACTTATCAGGGTTTTATTGTGTTGACATGCAGAGTATTGTATATTATATTATATAATATACTGTATATACAGAATACACAGATTCTGCTGAGTATCTGGGAGCCTGTCATTATGTCATCATGATTTACAGGTAAAAAAAATATTAAATTAGACAATCCTGAAGAGCAGGGGGAAAAAACACCAAAATCAAAACATCAGTTTGTGATCAGAATGTCTTATTATCCTGTATGTCTTTCAGAAAAAGGTTACTTATTGTAAACTTCCTGCGACTTCACACCCAGGGCAAAGCCCCTTGGAGCATCAGTTCCCTGGTCATGGTTGGCTAAAGTCTGTCAGAGAGTGGAATGTACACTTGGGCTTCCCATATACACACCATCCCTGCCATAAAACAGATCATGATCACTTAAAGTGTCAATGTGCTTAATCAAGTTCTGGAAAATGTAGTTCTGTAAAATTGAGACCAGCGGCTTCAATGCGGCACCTTCACTGCTCTAGCCTCAGACGGTCTGGTGAGACGCGGTTAGTCAGCCTTCCCACCATACCAGAAGTAACACATATGTTGGCGGTTAGGTGGCCGAGCGGAGATTGCGTTCGTCACCAACCCCGGAGCTGTGAGCTGGATTCGCCTGTTCGAATCCAGCTCACAGCTCCGGGGTTGTCACCAGCTTGGCTGGCCGTCTGCACTAATACAATTGGCTGTATTAGAGGGTGGGAGAAGCTGGCGGGGTGGGTCCGGGTCGTTGTAAACAGCGACTCCTACAGTTCGGTCGGGGCGCCTGCTAAGCGCGGATAGGACTTGAGGGGGATAGTGTGGTCCTCCCACACGCTACGCCCTCTCGATGAGAATCCGCGCTGCCAGGTGAAAAGAAGCGGTGATTGGCTGGACGTGTGTCGGAGGAAGCACGTGGTAGCCTCCACTCTCCCAGATGATCTGACTGTGGGGGGTAAGTGCGCAGCGACCAGGAAGGGACTGGGAATTGGCATACGACTAACATTGGGATGGGAGAAAATCGGAGGAAAATGGAGGGGGAAAAAGATAAAAAAAAAAAAAAAAAGAAGTAACACATATGCAACCACCTCGGCCACCAATAATTACCTCTGCAAACGGTCTGCATGTAAAAATCAAATAAAGCATGCATAGGCAACAGAGCAAAGAGGCTCATGGGAAATGTATAAAAAATACATTCAGTACCGCTTGCAGCCTGCCAACACAAAATGTAAATACAGAGGCGGCTGGGTGGCGCAGCAGACATTGCGCTCATCACCAACGTAAGAGACACCGGGTTCAAATCCGGCTGTCGGCGTTGTCATAATCACGGCGAGAGCGTACTTCACTCTCCCTCCTTCTCCCCTCACATTCACCACGCACTCCTCTTCATCCTCCCTTCCATCCACCACGCACTCCTCTTCATCCTCCCTTCCTCCCACCACGCACTCCTTGTTATGGTTTGACACCGACCCCAAATGCTAACGACACAAAGAGAGTTGTTTCAGAGTTGCCAAAAACTAGGGCTTGTTTTATTTCACAAAATAGCAGCAATAACTTGGTTGAGAACAAACAAAGACTGGAATACAAGCATAGACGAATGTTGCTGCTCTGCAGCTTCTCCCGGGATGGTTCGTCCGAGGATTAGACTGTGACGTCAGAGCCGCTCTGCAGATTCCTCTCGGCAGCTCCCCGAGGTGGTGACAGAGAGGGAGAGAGAGAGCGGGTTAGCTCAGAGTACAGTTGGGAACAGAGCAGGTGACAGGAGAAGTGACTTGTCCCAAAACAGATAATCCAGTGACAGAATCTTCGGTGTAAATACACACTGTGAGCAACGTCCCAACAACAATCCACGTGATAGAATCTTCGGTGCTAATACACACAGTGAGCGAAGTCCCAATAATAATCCAAGTGATAATATCTTCGGTGTGAATACACACAGTGAGCGAAGTCCCAATAATAATCCAAGTGATAATATCTTCGGTGTGAATACACACAGTGAGCGATGTTCAAGCAAATATTATCCAAAATGAACAATCCAAAATACAGGCACAGGGTGAGTGACAGTCTGACAAAAAGCAGGATCTCTTCAGTGTTTAACACACACGAAAAACGATAGGGTCAAAGACAGTCTTGCCAAACTCACCCAGGCGCTGTGCGTAAAGAGAGCAGGATCAAACAGGGCGAGCGCGTCGCCACGGGGAACGGGTTGTCCAAGCGGAATACTTCTTGAATATCCTGGGAGGCAAAGCACAGGGAAAAACAGCAGGCAAGGAAGGAACAGCAAATGCTGATAATATATCAAAACGATCCAACAACACTTGATGGGGAATCGGGGTATATATAATCAGAGGAATGCTTAATGACAAGCTGTGACAGCTGCGGGATGAGATTGACAAGCGTGTGGTTGGGGAAGCACCAATCAAACGGCGTCTACGGGAAGAAGCGTGTGAATAGGAGAATGCAATTGATTAACAGAAAACTAAAGGAACAGAGCGAGTAGGCTTAAAGGAACAGAGCGAGTAGGTGAGCAGCGGACAAAACCTCACAGTACCCCCCCCTCCACGGGAGCCACCCGGCGACCAGGCCGACCCGGCTCGTCAGGATGGGCACGATGGAAGTCAGTGATCAAGCCGGGATCCACGATGAGCTGTCGGGAGACCCAGCTCCGCTCTTCCGGGCCGTAACCCTCCCAGTCCACCAGGTACTGGAACCCCCGACCCCGCCGTCGAACGCCCATCAACCGGCGGACCTGCCACTGGGGGTGACCATCCACCATCTCGGGAGGCGGAGGATCAGGAGCTGGAGGCATCAGGGGACTGAGGGAGACGGGCTTAACCCGGGAGACATGGAAAACGGGGTGAATGTGCATGGACGCAGGAAGTTTAAGACGCAGGGCCGCCGGACTGAGTACCTTCAGAACCTCGAAAGGTCCGACGAAACGGGGGTTAAGCTTCTTGGCCGAGGACCGAAGCGGGAGGTCCTTCGCGGAAAGCCACACCCTCTGCCCAGGGTGGTAAGTCGGCGCGGGAACCCGGCGCCGGTCGGCCCCACGACAGGCACGCTCAGATGTCCGGAGCAGCGCGGTCCTGGTGATCTCCCAGACCCGTCGGCAGCGGTCGAGGTGGACCTGCACGGAGGGAACTGCCACCTCCGTCTCCTGTGCGGGGAAAAGAGGCGGTTGGTAGCCCAGGGAAACCTCAAATGGTGAGAGGCCGGTGGCGGAACTGACCATGGAATTGATGGAGTACTCGACCCAGGGAAGGAAACGGCTCCAGGAAGCTGGTCTCTCGGCTGCCACACACCGAAGAGCAGACTCCACGCTCTGGTTCATCCTCTCCGTTTGTCCGTTAGTCTGGGGATGATAACCAGAGGAAAGACTGACCGTCGCCCCCAATCCCTTGCAAAAAGCCCGCCATACCTGGGAGGTGAACTGGGGCCCCCGGTCAGAGACGATGTCCTGGGGAATACCATGAAGGCGGAACACGTGGTGAGTCAGGAGGTCCGCCATCTCGGCCGCCGAGGGGAGCTTGGAAAGGGCCACGAGGTGAACCCCCTTGCTGAATCGATCCACCACGGTCAGAAGGCAAGTGTTCCCCAGGGAAGAGGGAAGACCTGTGACGAAGTCTAGCGCCACATGTGACCAAGGACGGCTCGGAACGGGAAGTGGCTGTAAAAGCCCGGAGGGTGCCTGGTGCGAGGCCTTGCTGCGGGCACAGACCGCGCAGGCCAATACGAACTCCTTGACGTCGTTCCGCATGGTGGGCCACCAGAAACGACGAGCCAGGAAGGAGAACGTGCGATGAACGCCCGGGTGGCAGGCGAACCGGCTGGTATGGCCCCATAGCAGCACCCGGGACCGGACAGAGTCGGGGACGAAGAGACGATGAATCGGAACGTTGCTTGGAGCACGCTGGAAGCGTAGGGCACGTCTAACCACCCCCTCGATGCCCAAGGTGATGGCTCCAACCACCCTGGCCTCCGGGAGGATGGGAGTCGGATCCTCAGAGGGTGGAGCCCCCTTGGAGTGTAACCGGGACACGGAGTCGGCCTTCGTGTTGCGGGAACCAGGACGAAAAGTCAGCGAGAAGTCGAACCGACTGAGGAAGCTGGCCCATCTTGCCTGCCGACCGTTGAGGCGCTTGGAAGCGCGGATGAACGTCAGGTTCTTGTGGTCCGTCCAGATGGTAAATGGCTCCTCGGCCCCCTCAAGCCAATGACGCCACTCCTCCAACGCAGCCACGACCGCCAGCAGCTCCCGATTGCCGGTGTCGTAGTTCCTCTCGGCAGGGAGGAACCGACGCGAGTAGAAGGCGCAAGGATGTACCTTCTGGTCCGTTGCCGAACGCTGGGATAAGACAGCCCCCAGTCCAGTATCCGAGGCGTCCACCTCTACAATGAACTGTCTCTTGGGGTCAGGGTGGAGCAAGATCGGGGCGGAAGTGAACTTCTTCTTGAGGGAGCGGAACGCAGCACATGCCGCTGGGGACCAGTCGAACGGCAGAGCGGGAGAGGTCAGTCTGGTAAGTGGCTCCGCCACTTGACTGTAGTTCCGGATGAACCTTCGGTAGAAGTTGGCGAACCCGAGGAAACTCTGTAACTCCTTCCGAGTGGTGGGTTCGGGCCATTCCTCCACAGCTTGGATCTTGCGAGGATCCGCTCGGGTCAAGCCCTTCTCAACGATGAAGCCCAGGTAGTCGACGGAGTCGGAGTGGAAACGGCACTTCTCCGCCTTGACGAAGAGCCGATTGTGGAGGAGGCGCTCTAGCACACGGCGGACATGCTGGATGTGCTCCTCGAGGGTCCTGGAGAAGATGAGGATGTCGTCCAGGTACACCACCACAAACACCTCCAGCATGTCACGAAGGACGTCGTTCATGAGTGCCTGGAATACCGCCGGGGCGTTGGTGAGGCCGAACGGCATCACCAGGTACTCGTAGTGGCCCCTGGGGGTCTTGAAGGCGGTCTTCCATTCATCGCCCTCACGGATACGGACAAGATGGTAGGCACTCCGGAGGTCCAGCTTGGTAAAGACGGTGGCCTGGGTGAGAGGCTCGAAGGTGGAGTTCATGAGAGGAAGAGGGTACTTGTTCTTGATGGTGATCTCGTTGAGCTGGCGATAATCGATGCAGGGTCGAAGGTCCCCGTCCTTCTTCCCAACAAAGAAGAAACCGGCCGCCACCGGGGAGGAGGAAGGCCGAATGAGTCCTGCTTCCAAGGACTCAGAGATGTACTGATCCATCGCCTTCTTCTCCGGAACGGTCAGACTGTAGAGGCGGCTGCCGGGAAGGGGAGCCCCTTGGCGGAGGTCGATGGCGCAGTCGTAAGGGCGGTGGGGTGGAAGGGCCTGAGCCCTGGACTTACTGAAAACCTCCAAGAGGTCGTGGTACTCGGGAGGTATGGATGAAGAGTCCGGAGGCGACTCACCAGCGGGCCTCCGGGGCGGGGGACAGGACGCCGCCTGTAGACACTGGGCGTGACAGGAGGAGCTCCAGCCCTTGATGGTACCGGAGGACCAGGCGATGTGGGGCTCGTGCAGCGCGAGCCAGGGCCTACCCAGGACCACCGGGACGAGAGGGGATCGGGTGATAAGGAACTGGATTCTCTCAACGTGGTTCCCAGCGATGGTCAGCACGACTGGGCAGGTGCGTTGAGAGATGTCGGCCAGGCGGTGTTGGTCCAATGCAAAGATCTCCAAAGGCCTCACAAGGTCCTCAAGTGGAATGTTGGCCCGGGTAGCAAACTCGAAGTCGAGGAAACTCTCGTCTGCCCCAGAGTCGATGAGTGCCTCCACCGTGGCCCGTTGGTCCGCCCAGGCCAGGGTGACGCTCATCAGATGGCCAGGTGGTGCGCGGCTCTGGGAATGGGAAAAACGGCTCACCAGGATTTCCCGGGGTCTCGGCGAGCCTGATCTTTTGGCCGGGTGGGGCAGTTGGCGATTCGGTGTCCCTCCCGACCGCAGTAGAGGCAGAGACCGGACCTGAACCTCGCCTCACGTTCAGCCTGGCTCAGATGAGAGCGTCCCAGCTGCATGGGTTCCTCCTCGCGAACCGAACGGGAGGGTACGCTACCACCAGTCGTGTTGAGGGCAGGGCGACCAGTAGAAACGTCAAGAGTACGGGGGGTCCGGGGTCCCTCAGGAGGTACCAGTCGGGTCCTCTCACGTTCTCTCTCCTGGAGGCGTCCGTCGATGTGGATGGCGAGGCTGAACAGGTCCTCGAGGGAGTCAGGCTCCTCCCGGGTCGCGAGCTGGTCCCTGACTGCGTCACTGAGCCCCCTCATGAAGGTTAGGCGAAGTGCTGGGTCGTTCCAACCACTCTCCACCGCCGCCAGTCGAAACTCCAGGACGTAGTCTGTTACCCCGCCGCTCCCCTGTCGGAAGGTACCCAACCGGGCTCCAGGATCCAGACCACGGGCTGGGTGGTGGAACACCCTGCGGAGCTCAGCCACGAAGTCTGGATAGGAGAAACAAAAATCTGCATCCATTGCCCAGGAGGAAGTGACCCACTGGGCAGCCCGGCCTGAGAGCAAGTTTGTCATATAGGCCACTTGGGCTCCTCTAGAAGTGAATCGACTGGGTTGATGACGGAAAACCAACTCACATTGCATGATGAATGTGGCACACTCCTCGGGATTGCCGTCGAACAGCCGTGGGACGGAGAGACGGGGTTCCCGAGGTGCGGGATCGGGAAGCGTGGGCACTGCTGGGGCTGCGGGGGATGCTCCTGAAGGAAGTGGGGGTACAATTAAAGTGTTAACGGTGTCGCTCAGCGTGTGAAGATGAAGGAGTATACTTGACTGTTGTCCTGCCAGAGCGGCCAGGGACCCATGAATAGGCTGGACCTGTTCCCTGAGATCATGCACCGCAGCCGCAGCCCTCTCTAGTTGGTGACTGTGATCCTTGGTCAACTCGATCTGATTAGCTAGTGCTGTTCTGACTCTCTCTGTGTCGGCTGGGGTCGTCATTTTGGTTGGATCGTAATGTTATGGTTTGACACCGACCCCAAATGCTAACGACACAAAGAGAGTTGTTTCAGAGTTGCCAAAAACTAGGGCTTGTTTTATTTCACAAAATAGCAGCAATAACTTGGTTGAGAACAAACAAAGACTGGGATACAAGCATAGACGAATGTTGCTGCTCTGCAGCTTCTCCCGGGATGGTTCGTCCGAGGATTAGACTGTGACGTCAGAACCGCTCTGCAGATTCCTCTCGGCAGCTCCCCGAGGTGGTGACAGAGAGGGAGAGAGAGAGCGGGTTAGCTCAGAGTACAGTTGGGAACAGAGCAGGTGACAGGAGAAGTGACTTGTCCCAAAACAGATAATCCAGTGACAGAATCTTCGGTGTAAATACACACTGTGAGCAACGTCCCAACAACAATCCACGTGATAGAATCTTCGGTGCTAATACACACAGTGAGCGAAGTCCCAATAATAATCCAAGTGATAATATCTTCGGTGTGAATACACACAGTGAGCGAAGTCCCAATAATAATCCAAGTGATAATATCTTCGGTGTGAATACACACAGTGAGCGATGTTCAAGCAAATATTATCCAAAATGAACAATCCAAAATACAGGCACAGGGTGAGTGACAGTCTGACAAAAAGCAGGATCTCTTCAGTGTTTAACACACACGAAAAACGATAGGGTCAAAGACAGTCTTGCCAAACTCACCCAGGCGCTGTGCGTAAAGAGAGCAGGATCAAACAGGGCGAGCGCGTCGCCACGGGGAACGGGTTGTCCAAGCGGAATACTTCTTGAATATCCTGGGAGGCAAAGCACAGGGAAAAACAGCAGGCAAGGAAGGAACAGCAAATGCTGATAATATATCAAAACGATCCAACAACACTTGATGGGGAATCGGGGTATATATAATCAGAGGAATGCTTAATGACAAGCTGTGACAGCTGCGGGATGAGATTGACAAGCGTGTGGTTGGGGAAGCACCAATCAAACGGCGTCTACGGGAAGAAGCGTGTGAATAGGAGAATGCAATTGATTAACAGAAAACTAAAGGAACAGAGCGAGTAGGCTTAAAGGAACAGAGCGAGTAGGTGAGCAGCGGACAAAACCTCACACTCCTCTTCATCCTCCCTTCCTTCCACCACTGAAGCCTCACGCCCTTATATGGTCAGCATCCCTTCACCTCCCGTCACTCAACCCAGCTGCACTTCATCCCCTGATTCACACGCTGTCAGGCACCTCACTCCTCACAGCTGTATCCCATCTCCTGATGATGAGGACCCTACTTCAACCGGACGACGCTGACCAGAAGTCGTCTTGGTGTTAGTATCATTATCTAGGACCTCCGTGCCAGCGTGTTCCTGTCTGGACCCCCCTGGAGCTTACCGAGGAGTTCCAGCTCCCTCTCTCAAACACGAAACCGTGTCTCCCGTCTGCAGTGGCACTGGAGTGCGCCTGCCCCCGTTATCCCCCTATTCATACCTGTTGTACATTTCTGGATGTAATTCTTGCCTGCTTGGGAATACCATTAAAACCCCTTGAAACGCTCCATTCTCCTCTCCTGTGTTCAGCGATTGGGCTCTGCTTAAATCCCACTCTCACAGGCGTTGCCTCCGGCTTGGGCCGGCCGTCATACTGGCTCAATTGGCAGAGTCAGCGGGTCGAAGTCGATGGGTGGTAACCTGGACGTTGTGGACAGCAACTCCTACAGGTCGGTTGGGGGACGCCTGCACAGCAGAGACAGGAAATAGCGGGGGTAGTCTGAGCCTCCCACACGTTACACCTCGCCAATGAGAGTCCGCGCTGGCAGGTGAAAAGATGTGACAGGCTGCCTCCTCGTGTACCGGAGGGGACACGTGATGCAAGGCTTCTATCCTCCATACGACCGACCTGTGGGGGGCATATGCGAGCAACGTTCAAGACAGGGGAGAATTGGAAACAGCGAAATTGGGATGGGAGAAAAATTGAAAATAAGGAGAAAAAGTGGATACAAATTTAAGAAAATGTAAATACAGTACTAATCAACCACAGGAAATATAATGTATGTTATGTTAGCCTTAAGTAATATAATTACGTGTTGTGGAAGTAATATATTTACGTTCTGTATCAGCCAGCAGATGCCAGAAACACACACTGTTGCTTTAACCAGTGGTGAAATTAGGCAGGAAAGTTGATTATGTATGTCAGGGATTTGGAAGGTTGGGCTGGCGAAGGACATTCTCTCTGAACTGGTAATCGAGTTATCATTATTGGATTTCAGTTACAGTTGTGGCTGTGATGGTGGTTTCATTTCTTGATAATTTCCAAGGAAACTAATACTGTATCTGTTTCCTCTGTCAGACATGGAACCTGAACCAATGCCTCAAAATAACATACCTTGAGCAGGAGGCTCTAAAGACCTGACAGATCTTGAAGGCAACAAAGACATTTCTACCTGTGAGTCTCTCTCTATGCATGACAAACACATGCATTTTTAATATATTAGATTTAGTTCATGAGAAATTCCCAGGGAGCTACAGATTGTAAATTATTATTTTTATGTATGGACAATATTTTGCAAGCAGTGTAGGCAGTAGATACAGTGAGTATGGATTGAGTATGCAACAGAGTTCAGACGGTATAGGATGAGTATAGGCAACAGAGCCTTTTAGTATAGGCAACAGAGTTCAGAGTTTATACCATATGGAGAGAGAGTATTTATGTGTGCCTCTGAATCTCTAGGACAGAAGTCGTTTGTGTTTCTTTAATGTGGGCAACCAGCCTGCTTTAAACATAACACAGCAAAATGTGTGATGCACAGATTGCTGTGTGCGAGTTATTATTTAGTTACATGAATTGCCAGCTGTATGCCTGCACTGTTGCCTCAAGTAGGGATGGAGAAGAATCCACTGGGTTTGTTTGGTGCCTGAAGACTAACGAGGATCTTGGTGCATTCTGCTGTCAGACATGCTTAATCACTGCACACACACACACACACACACACACACACACACACACACACACACACACACACACACACACACACACACACACACACACACACACACACACTCACACACACACACACACACACACACAGGCACGTGCACACATAGAGCTCAAGGGGTGCTTGAGCACCTGCCTTTTTGAGCCTCATAAAAAAAGTGCCCTTTTTGAAAAAAAAACATATTTTTTATAAAAAAAAATTATTTAAATTTTTACCGTTACACATATAGACTGCCCTTCCAACTGAATAATTTCAGGATAGAATCAAAATATTAGGTAAAGAGAGAGAGATGCCCCATATTCCAAATCAAATCAAATCAAATGTATTTATAAGGCCCGACAACACACGTTAATGTCCCCATGGGCCGTACAGGTCTTCTTTAAACAAGTCAAGAAGAAAACATAACAATAAGTCAAGAACAGAACAAGAACACCATAAGGTCCAACAATTTTAAAATAAATGCAAATAAATGAAAGAATGCAAGCACTCCAATTCCATTGCAGTTTGCACGGCCTCCTCAGCGTGCCTCTCTGCGGACCTATATATTTTATGCATAGCGTGGGTGGTGATGATGATGATGATAGAAACCGCTGTGGCCCATACAGTTGAATGCTGGTATTACACTCACTGAGGGACACGAAGAAGTCAAGTCCGATGGGATTTGGGAATCTCAAATACAAATCGGGATTGGAATAAAAAATGCATTTATATTAAACAATACAGAATATAGGGCACTTCTTGGGGTCTGTAGGGTAAGCACTTATTCCCTCCCCCCTGAACATTTATGGAGATGTATGGGCCTTTTAAGCAGTGTTGGGACTAACGCGTTACAAAGTAACGCGTTACAGAAACGAAGTTACTTTTTGCCGCAACTAGTACTCTAACGCATTACTTTTGAAATTCAGTAACGCTACTTACGTTACTGAATGGTTTGTTAGTTCGTTACTGCGTTCTTTTTATGTAGATTCATAGCGAGCGTCCTTATTTCGCCTGCGTTTGTTTTGTTTACTGTAGACTGAAAGGCGCTATATAAAACGAAGTATTATTATTATTATTATTTCTTTCCGTAGCCTCATTCTGGTTTTCGCACTTCTGATTGGCCACTGACGTTCTGAAAGAAATAGACGCTCTCTACAGTAAACAACAAGAGGACGCTCGCTATGAATCTACATAATAAGAACGCAGTAATAATAACGAACTAACAAACCATTTAGCAACTACTTGGAGAGATAATTAATATACAACATGGAAACGAGATAAAGAACATGTTTGAAGGGCTGCTGGACTCAACTGGACTAACGTTACATCTCGACCACCGCAGACTGGTGACGGTGAGTGCAATGTGTTCACTGAAACTCAAGATCAACGGATTTTGACTGTACGAAATCTGCCAGGGAATCTCATAATACTAATCAAACAATATAAATATAGTCCTTTCATGCACAATTGATATCCTAACTATTCTAACGTTGCAATGCTTTGATTGATATCTTAAAAAACGCTGCAAGATGGTTATGAATGAATTAATGAATGGATGAATGAATGAATGAAAACTTTATTTAACAGATTGCAGAATGGGTACAATACAGTACGGCTCAATACATACAATTGTTAAGGGGATGCAGACCTGAGAAAGACGTTTGTCTTGTTTCCATCAGGGTCCCCCATTTTCAATTCATATAGACATTTATGACATACACAACATACATGACATTTATGGCATAGGGACATATAGGTATTTAGTACTGATACATTTGTGACATAAGCGGTATTCAAATATACAGTACTGTTACCCCTAGATCCTGACAGAGTATATACATATGATGGGGAGGGGACTGTACATTAGGAGGGGGTGGGTGGGTGGGAGAGAAATATACATACAGCGGGGAGGGAATATATAATGAAACGCTCTAGACCACATTGCTTAGCAGAGTTCGGTGATGTGAATGGAAACTGTCAAGTTGATCAACCGATTTTGAGTATATGGGGCATGGGACTTGAGCAATTTTTATTTTTTATTTTTTTTTAAATAACTAAATAGTTACTTTTCACAGTAACTCATTACTTTTGGGTGTAAGTAACTAGTACAGTAACGAAGTTACTTTGAAATGAAGTAACTAGTAAAGTAACTGAGTTACTATTTTTCAGTAACTAGCACAACACTGCTTTTAAGTCAGTGATAAAAGTGTCTTTCAAGGATAAGTGAGCCCCTGCACTGATTATTATAGTTCAATATTCAATATTTGATCACCAAAACCCCCCAAAAAGCATAAAGGGGGCCCCCCGCCTGAAAAGGGCCCTTAAAATGATGTGATGGAGATTAATCAGAAGGATTACGACAAACATCTGTATCAGTATGCACCCTCCCAAGTGATGATGTTTGGAGGGCGTGGAGGAGATGTATTATAGGACACGAGTGTCAGCTTCCTCATGGTTGCATTGATCCATTGGTGGACTGTTTCCAACATGGTGGACTTGATCACCTGCAGTGATGTAGACATCCTTGTCATCTGGGAACTGTCCATCTGTTAACAACTTATTTGACAGGAATGAGAAAATGTCTTGTTACACCTGGCGCAACTAACTGCTCGTCAACAGAAATATCTCTACTTGACGTGTATTGTGTCTAGCACAATAAAAGCTTTCCCATAGAGCTCTGCATAGAGCTCTGCATTTTGCTTGATCGGTGCTGTCAGAAGTCTTTCATTTGATTCAAGCACTCTTCCTGAAATTGTTGTACTGCTCTTGTCCCGTAGACTCGAGTTGATGGACAGATACGGCAGCAGCCGCAGACTCACACACCTTATTGTCTAATGTAACCAGGTCTTTACTGCCCTCCTCAAAGGGATTCCCATTGCTCAGCAACACCTCCATCAGGTCTTTGGCATGGCGGACATTGGTGCCGAGATACAGATCCTTTCTTGTGATGAGGACGTTCTTCACAATCATCGTTTGTTCTTCACAATCAACTGTTGTTTACAGTTCTCATATCTAACTCTAGTTCTCCACATATTTATTGTCTCATTGTGTGAAATATCATATAAGATATGCTCCAATCATGTTTATTTTATTTTTATTCAATTACTCATTCATGAAAACCTACAGTAGGTACAGGCACCAACATCACCATTCTAGGTTCAATAGAATAAAAGGTATGAAGCATAAATACAGAAATTGCAGCCATCTTTGATTTTTGCCATACCAGAATATTCAAAACATCAATATTTGAACTCCAGTTGATTCCTCACACAGTATTAACTTAAAATAGCAATACAAAATTATATTACACAGCAATTGTGTGAACATTAAGATGTTTTTAAAGAATTCATGATTTCGATTGTGGCCATTTTGGATACATTTTTATTAAATTCAACTGGTTCCTTGACACTCAAGCCAAAATTGTTCTATAGATCCTTATCTTCAAATTAGAAGTAAAACGAGACTTTCGCATTATACATTTATACATTTTAAATGACTGAGTGTCCAGGCACCCCACTATCAGAAAAGTGTGTGGTTTTCTGGTCAGCAGGAGATGTGCATCTCTGGCAGCTTATGGTCAGTGGCATTGTTCGTCAAATAGTGTTGAACTTGAGTGTTACACCCTGAGTGCATAGTATAATAGACATATTAGCATGGTAGGTAGTATACGGATAGTAACATAGTACATAGTAGTAAGGTACTAGTAAAAGACAGTTATTTATAAATATATATTATATTGTAGAAATCATCGGAATAGAGAAACGCACAATTTCTATCAGTTGACAACACAAAGCCGTGTGTCATTTATTTCGCAGTAGCACAAGTGACAGTTGTCAGAACTATGCCGGGCTAGCATATGGATAAAAGTTCCCATATTATGTGCATTACACAAACTAGAAACAGATATTACATTACATTACACAAACTAAAAACAGATATTACATTACATTACACAAACTAAAAACAGATATTACATTACATTACACAAACTAAAAACAGATATTACATTACATTACATTACACAAACTAAAAACCGATATTGTCTGAATTACTAGAAGAAAGAAATGCACCACCTTTGGCTGATAGTAATTTATTAATTTCCTAGGATTTCTTTTGGTCTAATAAATGTTTAAGGTTCTTAGATGGATCCCCTGCTGCCTCCTCCTCCTCTTCCTCCTCCTCTTCCTCCTCCTCCTCCTAATCCTCCTCCTCCTCCTACTCTTCCTCATCTTCCTCCTCTTCCTCCTCTCCTCCTCCTCCTCCACGGGGAGCGGCGTACTGGCTCATGTAAAATGGCAGGCCATGCATTATGCAGCAGCTTAGGCCCGGGATCTTCATGTCCTCGGCTACAGTCCACTTGTCGCTGCTCTGGTTGTAGCGCTCCACGTTGGAGATGGGGATTCCGCCCTTGTTGCCTCCGACCACGAAGAGGAGGTCGTCCAGCACCGCGATGCCAAAGTAGCTGCGGGGGGTGAGCATGGCAGGCAGGGCGCTCCAGGTGTCAGTCAAGGGGCTGTAGGCCTCCGCGCTACGCAGGTAGTTTCCATGGTCGTACCCTCCCACCTGAGGACAGGACACATGAGAGGAATGTTTTAGTGTGTGGTTAAGGCAGGCAGACACGTTATTAATCCATTTAGGGAAATTAGGGCATCACAGAGGCATTGAAAGTCAAATGATACATATCTACAAATATCTAGTATAAAGCATTTGTCTCCGTGTGCACCTACCGCATAGACTCTTCCTCCGTACGCAGCGACTCCCACTCCGCCACGCCTGCTGCTCATGGGGGCAATCAGAGTCCACTGGTCGGTGTCTGGGCTGTAGCACTCAGCTGTGAGCAGAACCTCCTCTGTCCTGTTGAAGCCACCACAGATGTAAACCTGTAATAAGAAAGAATATTCTAATTTAGTTTATATATTCCATTTGATTTCATTCTACTTTAATTGTCTATTAATGTTGATGCACCAAAGGACCCAGACACATCTTTTGTATGTGCAAGCTTACTTATATAAATAAATAAAGACATTTATGATTTCTGATCTAACGTTCCTTGTGTTCATCTAGCACCCTGTGTCCCACAGTTCCACCCACCTTGCCCTGGAGGGCTGCTGCCCCGGCTTCGCTCCTGTGCTCCAGCATGGGTGAGATCACTGTCCACTGGTCGGTTTCAGGCTTGTAGCGCTCGGCGGTGTTCAGTACCACGCGTTTGTCCCACCCTCCCATGGCATAGATACAGCCGTCCAACACCACCACGCTGAGGTTACTGCAGCGTGAGTGTATGGGAGCCGCCTGCAGCCAGCTGCGAGTGACGGGGTTGAACATGCGCACACTGCTGATAGCCTTTCTGCCGTCCCAGCCGCAGACGCAGTAGACCAGACCGTGGAGATAAGCGGTGCCGTGGCAGGCCCGGGGACTCTCCCCCTCAACGCTCACGTCCATCCATGCACCGGCTCGGATATCGTAAGCCTTCATGGTCAGGATGCTGCCACCCAGGCCTCCGATGGCCAATAGGACCTCCTGGGGCAGGCGTGGACGCATCAGTGGGTTTGGGAGCCTGTCGGAGCCAGGGGGGTTCAGGACGCTGAGGATGAGGGCCCTGCAGTCGTGGCTGTCCCTCACCACAGGGTTGTTCTGGATGTTGTTCAGCAAGTAGTCAGGCCTCATCAAGCCCATGCGAACCTGGGAAGAGACAGCGGGTACAACTTAGACATCGGTTGTAGACGGTTTCTGTTGCTAGGGAACAGTTTGGACCCAAATGTTTGAGAACCACCGTACTAGGGAACCTAGTGTTGTTTTAATGTAATGCACAGTAATACAATTAGTTACCTTGGGCAGCAGCAAAGGGATGTGTGTTTTACGCTCCTCACGGGAGTGGTCGATCCAACGGAGGACGGCCTCAAACACCGTCTCCTCGCTCTTCACGTTCAGATCATCCCTCTCGATGATGTCCACCAGTTGCTGCAGGGACAGCTCCACAAACTCCTGTGAGACGTGCAACATCTCCTCAAAGTGGCACACAATGAAGAGATGGGCCTTGCGCCTCAGGTCAGGGCAGCAGTAGATGTCCACCAACCTCCAGATGCCAACACAGTTTTCCAGAGACAGCTGGCCCTCTAGGAAGTCAGAGCACGCTCCTACTATGCCAGTGACGCGAAGCTGGTCTGCAGCCACCAGAAGCTCTTCCACGTTCTCTGCTGTCACCAGCACAAAGCGGGTGTAGGCGTACTCTATGATGAGCTGCATCATACCCGGGGACACCCCAGGGATAGTGTAGACTGCTTTCTCTGAGTCACTCCAGCGAGTGAAGAGGGCTCTGTGGGACGCAGAGTATAGAGATATCTGATGAGTAAACAGTAAGCAACATTCTGTCCTGTGTAGTCATATATATGTTCACTGTAGAAGTATAGGGTCTTAGCATAGTAGAAGTATAGTATCTTTTTACAGTAGAAGTGCAGTATAGTATCTGTTTACAGTAGAAGTACAGTATAGTATCGGTTTACAGTAGAAGTACAGTATAGTATTTTTTACAGTAGAAGTACAGTATGGTATCTGTTTACAGTAGAAGTACAGTATAGTATCTTTTTACAGTATAGTATCTGTTTACAGTAGAAGTACAGTATATTATCTGTTTACAGTATAAGTACAGTATAGTATCTTTTTACAGTAGATGTACAGTATAGTATCTGTTTACAGTAGAAGTACAGTATAGTATCTGGTTACAGTAAAAGTACAGTATATTATCGTTTTACAGTAGAAGTACAGTATCTTTTTACAGTAGATGTACAGTATAGTATCTGTTTACAGTAGAAGTACAGTATAGTATCTGTTTACAGTAAAAGTACAGTATGGTATCTGTTTACTAACCAAGCTAACCTGAACCAAGCTAACCTGAACCAAGCTAAACTTACCTGAAATAGTCACTGCAGTCACACAGGAGGGCCTTGTGGGCATTCAACTCAGTGCTGTTGACTTTAATAACCACATCACAGAACCTTCCCTCATTAAGGATTGTACAGGACATTGTTTCCTTTTCCAGGTGGTGATTTTAAAATGGTATCTACAGAATATATTCAAGCTTACAGACAAGTAGTCTTCTGAGATCTGAGAACTTCTTCTTCTTCTTCTTATTTGAATTTCCGGCAGAGTAGACGCATCGTGGCGTATTACTGCCCTCCGCAATTCTTTTTATGGGCTCTTCTTCTTCTCCTTCTTCTCCTTCTTCACCTTCTTTTTCTTCTTCTACTGGACCCCGTCATCAACTACATTGTCCATTGGAGTGCAGCTACTGCTGCTACTTCCTGCCTGAGCCCCCCTCCACGGGACCCTCCTTGCCCCCTGCTATCTTCTTCTTCTTCTTCTTATTTGAATTTCCGGCAGTGTAGACGCATCGTGGCGTATTACTGCCCTCCACAATTCTTGCTTCGCCCACACTTGAGAAAGTTTACACTCTTCTTCTTCTTCTTCTTCTTCTCATCTTCAAAACACATTTCTATCGTCTCTGTCTCCTTCTTCTCTGCTCCTCTTGTCATACAATCACAATACAAACATCATCTCCTCTCTTGGAGGGCCCCCCCAAGAGGGGGAACCCTCCATCTCATCGCCACTATATCAGAATGGTTGAATATATACTGTACACAAATGTTCTAGAATGTTCTATTATGACATCATACTGTGACATCACAAATGTTCTAGAATGTACTATTATGACATCATACTGTGACATCACAAATGTTCTAGAATGTCTATCATACTGTGACATCACAAATGTTCTAGAATGTTCTATTATGACATCATACTGTGACATCACAAATGTTCTAGAATGTACTATTATGACATCATACTGTGACATCACAAATGTTAAAAAATGTGCTATTATGACCATACTGTGACATCACAAATGTTCTAGAATGTTTGATTATGACATCATACTGTGACATCACAAATGTTCTAGAATGTACTATTATGACATCATACTGTGACATCACAAATGTTCTAGAATGTCTATCATACTGTGACATCACAAATGTTCTAGAATGTTTGATTATGACATCATACTGTGACATCCAGTGATGGGAATAACGGCGTTATAAATAACGGGTAACTAACAGAGTTCGTTTTTTCAGTAACGAGTAATCTAACGGATTACTCTTCCAATCTGAATAACGCCTTTACTGTTACTGCCAAAAAATGCGGCGCGTGACTATAATTGAAGCTGTTTTTTTCATCAGACAGATCTCTGCGCTGAGAAGCAATACTTTTTTCCCTTGGTTAGTGGGCAGTGCGTGATTGGCTGAGGTTGAGTAAAATGTATAATACAAAGTATAATAAAATATTTAAGTAAAATTGATAGAAATAAAGAAAAACAAGACAATGAAATAAAGATAATAATTCATTTAAAAGCTATTTTAAAAAGGTATGTTTTGAGCAGTGCCAACCGAGTCTGCTGTCCTAACAGACTTGGGGTCTGTAGGGTAAGCACTTATTCCCTCCGCCCTGAACATTTATGGAGATGTATGGGCCTTTTAAGTCAGTGATAAAAGTGTCTTTCAAGGATAAGTGAGCTCCTGCACTGATTATTATAGTTCAATATTCAATATTTGATCACCAAAACCCCCCAAAAAGCATAAAAAGGCCCCTCCCCGCCCAAAAAGGGCCCCCAAAAATAGCACAGGCCCAGTGCCCTTTTCAGCCTTTAAGCACCTGCCCCTCTAAAGTCCTGTGCACGTCCCTGCACACACACACACACACACACACACACACACACACACACACACACACACACACACACACACACACATACACACACACACACACACACACACACACACACACACACAACACGGACGTAGCCCAAATGGTTTCCCCACAGTCACAGCTATGCAGTTTACTGAAAGAGATGAGAGAGAATCGAGAAACAGAGAGATAGTGAGGCACAGAGGGAGAGAGAGAGAATATATGTGCATGCACACACACTTTAAATACTGTTTTATGCATACCACTGCTGTTTAATTTTTGGACAATATGAATGAGCTCCATCTAACGTGTTTATTTTGATGTGTAGGTCTTGAAGTATACGCTCTTATTGTGGAAATGTTCCTTTTTTGAGTGGGGTGCAGGTAAAGGGAAGCAGCGTATAATTAGCCTGCTTTGCTTTAAAGGTGTAGCAGTGAAAGTGTGACTGAATACAGTAGTTTCCAGTTCATAACGAATATTTTAGTGTAGAAACATGAATGGTGCCGCCAGTGATTTGTAATTGAAACAGCTGTCCTGTCGTGATTAGCATACGTATAGCTGGGGACTGGGGTGAGTTCTGTCCTTGACGCGTTTGCACTACACTAAAAACAGATGGGTCAATTCTATAACCCAATTTCTTGGTTAATCGTGTTGGGTTAAAATTATGGGTTAATTCTCTGAGCATAACCATTATTTGGGTTATTGAGATTTAATTACACGGTCCCACGTTCACAGTCAACACGGTTCAACAAACCCTCTTCACGATCACGGAAAAGACTTCACTGACTCAAGGTAAGATCTCGTTTCGTTAGCACAGTATTTATATCTCAACCCATCCATTGTGCCTATTGCGCAGTGGCGAATCCTTATGGAAGCCAACGGAAGCCAGGCCTCCCTATTAAAATATGAATTAATATCAAATATGAAATATGAAGAAAAAAAAAATATATATATATATAATTTTTTTTTAATATAGTTTACATTCTTTTTCATCTGTGCATCTGTGTTATAATTTTTTTTTTTTTAATGTCTCCCTCTTCTCCTTCTCACTCCCTCTAACACACTGTCAGACTCACTGTGCTCACTGCAGCTATAGAGGAGAGGAGGCAGGGGGTAGGTCTCTTTCTCCAGCCTCAACCATGTGATTCATGTATGTAGAGTCCAAAACCGATCCTAGCCAATCAGATTCGAGCTGACTGCCACACCTTAAAAGTTTAAAATGGGGCTGTGAGCAGAATCATGAGTGTGGCATCCCCTCTGCACACCTCCCCTCTGCACTCTGAACATTGTATTAACCCGTGACTGCTCCCACGGGCCGAATATTGCCCCGATCCTCGCGAGATTAAACCCATGGGTACCTCTCGGCGTGCCGAAGCTTTTCCTAAATCACTTCCATCATCGAAAACGAGGGGAAAAGGTCGGGTCGCGACCCTGAAAATGTTGCGTGATTTTAAAAACGCTGTATTAAGTGAGCCTATTATGGGATCCACGCGAGCTTTCTATCGTGGAAACATCTGGGCGTCCCGCAACTTTTATTCATTCACATGTAGCCCCGAAAATGCTTAGAAAAGGAAAACCGAAAGCGTGGACTAAACTCGCCGAAACGGAAAAGTGTCCCAGGGGCGCGCCGTGATTCCGATCCGCGTGAAAATATTCACGGCCATAGAGGAGACCGTGGGACTCCTTTTTGCAACCAAATATGTGTCTCGAATTTGCTCCCACGCGGCGCGCAAAATCGTGCAAGGAAAATTCGGACCAAAAATGAACCAATGCTCCAGCAGTATTAATGACCCTGATGTAAACAAGACAAACGTCTTTCTCTGGTCTGCATCCCCTTATACAATTGTGCGTATTGAGCCGTACTGTATTGTACTTGGACTTGAGCCTTTTGACTTGAAAAGACTTGATACCTCCCCCCATGCCCAACGATTAAAAATTAACGTTATTAAATGTATATATATATATTAATTCATTTTGCGCGAATCCACACTTCATTTCCCAGATCCACTTTGTTTTGAAACAATCCGACCAATCACGTTGCGCGATAGCACGAACGATCCACAGTCAGGAAGTAACGTTACAGCTGAGTTCACTCATTCAGAACGGCGCATCCAGTTGGAAATGTAAAATGCTACCCAGGATTGTTGCGTTTCGTTATAAAAACTATGCGGTGATAAACAAAAAACGAATCGCAGTATGCAAAACGTGCGGTTCGAGGATCACAGATGGAGATGCAACGTCCAACTTCGTTCGACACTTGAACTAAGAAGCTGCACAAAGATCGGTAAGTGAATGAACGAATGAATGAAAACTTTATTTAACAGATTGCAGAATGGGTACAATACAGTACAGCTCAATATACACAATTGTTAAGGGGATGCAGACCAGAGAAAGACTTTCGTCTTGTTTACATCAGGGTCCCCCATAGTAAGTAACTTGGCTTGCTAGCTACAGTTAAATCAATGAGCCATCGACAGTGTGCTAACGTTATCATATACTCTCTTTTTTAGACTTTTTGTATCACAAACAGTACTGTATTTGTAAATCTGGTATGTCATAAATGTATAGATGTAGCAGTACTGTATCTGTATGTCATGTATGTCATGTTATGATGAATTGAAAATGGGGGACCCTGATGTAAACAAGACGAAAGTCTTTCTCTGGTCTGCATCCCTTTAACAATTGTGTTTATTGAGCTGTACTGTATTGTACCCATTCTGCAATCTGTTAATACAATTTTCTTTCAATCAATCAATCAATCAATCAATCAATCAATCAATCATTACATCCAAGATACACGGCTGCTGTAGTCTTGTCTTATAAAATACATAAACAATC
Source organism: Notolepis coatsorum (assembly GCF_963971535.1). NCBI lineage: Eukaryota > Metazoa > Chordata > Actinopteri > Aulopiformes > Paralepididae > Notolepis > Notolepis coatsorum. The sequence goes on from NC_140167.1 coordinate 125,771,930, forward strand.
AGCAATGTCTCGCTTGATGAATGGCCAGCAGTAGCCTAATTAATATTAATAAAAGTATTATCATTTTAATAATTGCGAAACGTGTTTAGTCCCTTGTTTGAGCCGAATCTGGGTTGAACATGATTTGTGGAACTCCCTCTGGTGTTGTGGTAGTGGTATTCACTGACCTTTGGGAAGTATTTCGACATGTACATGGGTACCTTGATCGTGTAGTGTATCTTGTAGACCAGGCCCATTGCAAGTTGCTGTACTCTGTCGTCTACTCTAAGCCATCCTAGGTAGTCAAAGTGGGCAGGGGTGAGGTGGGTTCTAGGAGTAAGGTCAAGCAGTAGTCTGACCAGTTTGTTTTGTGATGTTTGTAATTTAGTTTTTAGCGCTTTTGAGGTGCATTGGTACCATGAGGTGCAAGCATAGTCGTAGTACCCTTTGATTGATTGATTGATTGAAAAGTTTATTAACAGATTGCAGAATGGGTACAGTACAGTACAGCTCAATACATACAATTGTTAAGGGGATGCAGACCAGAGAAAGACTTTCGACTTGTTTACATCAGGGTCCCCCATTTTCAATTCATCATAACATATATGACATACATGACATACAGATAGACAGTACTGCTACATCTATACATTTATGACATATCAGATTTGCAAATACAGTACTGTTTGTGATACAAAAGTGTCCAGAAAAGGAGTGTATATACATTTGGCATAGAAACTGTACATTGGAGGAGGTTGGTTGGGTGGGGTGGGGTTGGGTGGGTTGGGTGAGGGCTGTACATTGGAGGTGGGGGGGGGGGGGGGGGTTGGGAAGGGGACACACACACATTTTACACTGTACATTTGAATATTGACAAAGCCTTACTTGGTCATTTACTGTACAACTAGGTTAGGACATTTGTAGTGGCCAGTTTCGAATTGCAGTCTCACGTAGGTGTTTTTTGAGAGTGTTTTTGAAGGTGGGTAGTGATTCACATTCCTTTACAGCTTTAGGCAGGGCGTTCCACATTGATGTGGCATAATTGCGAAACGTGTTTAGTCCCTTGTTTGATCCGAATCTGGGTTTTACATGATTTGTGGAGCTCCCTCTGGTGTTGTGATCGTGGTATTCACTGACCTTTGGGAAGTATTTTGACATGTACATGGGTACCTTGGTCGCGTAGTGTATCTTGTAGACCAGGCCCATTGCAAGTTGCTGTACTCTGTCGTCTACTCTAAGCCATCCTAGGTTGTCAAAGTGGGCAGGGGTGAGGTGGGTTCTAGGAGTCAGGTCAAGTAGTAGTCTGACTAGCTTGTTTTGAGATGTTTGTAATTTGTTTTTTAGTGCCTTTGAGGTGCTTTGGTACCATGAGGTGCAAGCATAGTCGTAGTACCCTTGAATGAGTGCTCCTGCTAGAGTCTTCAGGGTATTCTTGTTTACCAGAGAGGAGATCCGGTACAAGAATCGCGTTCGTTGGTTGACTTTTTTTTATTACATTGGATGCCATTTTGTCACAGGAAAGATTAGCCTCTATGAGTGCTCCTGCCAGAGTCTTCAGGGTATTCTTGTTTACCAGAGAGGAGATCCGGTACAAGAATCTTGTTCGTTGGTTGACTTTTTTTTATTACATTGGTTGCCATTTTGTCACAGGAAAGATTTGCCTCTAGGATGGAACCCAGGTAGGTAATTTCATCTTTCCTTGTGACAATATTGTCACCCACTGTAACAGAGAAGCCGTTGGCCTTGCTGAGTTTGTTATTTGATCCAAGAGAGAGAGAGAGAACTCACACACGAATTAGGCCCTACCTAATTCTAATACCTAATAAACTACCTAATATACGAAATGCAGAGATGCCTTGTCATTTCAGTACAGATTTTCTATACCCCAAAATTGATAAAGGGTTAAGGTAGACTAGTTAGTTGAACCAAAGTCTGCTATTATGGATCATGTGCCATAGACTCATTAGACTGTATATACAGGGCAGGCAGACGTTAAATAAATGATTGGTCCAAGTGGGAAGACAATATCTTGGTTATTGTTATCCTACCTTTAAAATGGATATGGTGATCCTTATTATTTTTTTTCTCAATATACTCCTGAACTGGTTTTCTCAAGCAGCTCTTGCCCAAATGTATCTAGTTGTAAAACTAACCCTGATTCTGAATATTATTACATTTATAGTAATTAGATTATGTTTTGCCAACAAGTTGATAATGAATTTTTTTGGTGAAACGCGTATTATGACTTGTTTAGGACTCGAAACTCAAAGGTTAGGACTTGGGACTCGACTTGGGACTTGTCAGTCTTGACTTGGGACTTGACTCGGGACTTGCCTGTCTTGACTTGGGACTTGACTCGGGACTTGAGTACCAAGACTTGAGACTGACTTGTGACTTGCAAAACAATGACTTGGTCCCACCTCTGATTGTACCCATTCTGCAATCTGTTAAATAAATAAAAAGAAAGTTTGACTGGCTGCCGAGCCATACTGTAGTGTACATGGTGACTGATTGACTTAAAAAAAAAAAAAAAAAAAAAAAAAATTTTGCTTCCCCTGTTATTTTACCCACGCGACGCCACTGCACAGAGCACAGAGGAGATTTGCTTGATCGACAGCAGAGGAAGATGTCGCAACACAACGCTGAGCAGGCGTTGTACATCCCCTCATAACCGCAGGACATATTTTCTGTGAAAGCGGCTACTGCCAGTGGAGCGACTGTAATCTTCAAGAAAGGGAAAGATGTCCTAAAAGAAAAAGATGGCGCCCAATGCCACTCCATTCATGAGTATAACAGACTATGCTACCCTTGGTTATAATGGATGGATCATTTGGATTTGCCATGATAAGAGTAAAATCACTTTCATTATATCAAAGTGAAGAGAGAAGTCATTATATAGCTGGGAAATTGAAAAAGTGTCTGAAATAGAAAATACCATTTAAAAGAAGCCATCAACAGGTATCAGTAATTTCATGAGTGACCGCTTGGTTAGTTAATCTAATGATGTTTTAATTGCTTCCTTTTCTCTCAATAGTCCATTGTGTACAGGCAATTGACTAAATCACCCTACTTTGTTTTTAATCATGTTTTGTTGTTGTTTGTTTTTGTACAATTCACTTGCAATAATTTTCATGTGGATGTTTTCCGCTGTTGCTTTGAAGAGTACAATGTGGAAGAATGGATCCTGAGTCACATTTCAGGTGTCATATTTAGTAGCATAAGTGTATTCTATATTGTACTGGTATTGGGAAGATTTGCTGTAAAGTGGCCAAATTCATGAAACACAGATCAACATTGACGTCTAGCTTTTCCTGAAGAATAATAGTTTCATTTTGATAGTTGATTCTGATTTTTTTAGTTTTTCTTAGGGCTGTCAAATGATTAAAGTTATTTAACACATTAATCACCACATGAAGGCTGTAAAAAAACTAGTCACATGGCAGCTCATGGCAGTCATTCAGCTATTTACACTCTGTCCCTTCACCCCCTGCCAACTGCTCCCTGGATCTAAGTGCTACTTAATTTAGCAATAGTTAGCTAGCCAAAGTCATATAGTAATCTTGCTACAACTAGTGTTAGCGCTAGCTACCTAAGAGTTACAGCTACAGTTGAACATGCTTGGGCAAAATGTGAAACCTTTGCATCTCCTACAGTTGTTTGAAATACTGACTATTGTGTTGCCATAATAGCTCTATTGACTTTGGTAAAAGGACCAAAAAATAGGGCAAAATGCTAAATGATTTTACTTCAATTTTAGATAGGTAGTAACAAATATGTCCACTAGATGGAGACGGACATACATTTATGGTGTAATCTTGTGTTTCAGAAACAAAATTAAGAATGTAGGATTTATAATACTCCTTATTACTGGGCCCCGTTCCCCGTACCTGGTTCAACTAAGTCGATCAAGATGTCATTATCCAGACTCAGTTAACCCGATGTTTGAAGCCGGGATTTTCCTGTTCCTCGAAGGTGGATTCAGTCTCGTTAACTCAAGCCAGACTTGAGACCCAGGATAAGTGCGCGCGGCCGCTCCAGTTGAAAAGCCATCACGTATCGATAGCAGAGATCCTGATTCTCTAGCGGCATTGATTGATTAATTGATTTAAAACTTTATTAACATATTGCAGTACGGCTCAATCGCCTCGCCGACAAGTTAAATGCGTTATCTATAGGCTAATTTTAAGTCCCTCATTACCTCAATCAATCAGATTATATTTCTTTAAACTTGCCTGCTGGATTGAATAATCAAATGAGATCTTGCTAGCGAAAATAATTAGTTAAACTGTTATACAAAATAACGATACGGCTCTCTTCCCATTGATTGATGTATGGTCGATCTTTTACTTATCTCCACTGTGGAGTAACGGGTTCTTCTTTTGACTTTCACGCAGACGACCGGGGTTCGAAACCTAGTGTTTCCCTTCTTTTTGCGATGTAGGAATAATTCAATTTGGTGCACGTTGAGAGCTATATAAAGAATGACATCCTCAATGCATGTAGATTTATAATATTTTAACTTGAAACTAGGCTACTTTGGCGTATAATCATTAATATTATATTCCAAAAAATTATATTGGAAACACGGGGTTTCGAACACCGGTCGCTGGGTTGGCAGGATTGAGCACTACCGCTGCGCCACTGTGCCAGATGGGATAAATTCATTGTTTATACATTAATGAACGAGACAAGATCCACAATCCACGCATAGACACTTCAATTTTATGCTTGAATGAAACACAATCCAGGCGCTCCATTAAACATCCACAGCGGAGAATATGAAAGGAATCAGAGCCAAACGAGCGATAGGTTTCAATCATTAAAAATATCCCCGCGGGATTCACATTTGCAATGCTGCGCGTTGTTAAAATAACAACATAATGTGTACATCGCACCGAGCGAGCGCCACGGTATATATAACGTGCATTATTTAGGACAAAGTGAATTTAGTATCAGCATTTTGGGTCTATTTTACATTTCAAAAGCCCCCTCTGGAAGAATGGAGCACAAAAACGTAATTCAGAATGGTATAAAGCAGATCCTAGACTGTGGGAATAATTTCAGGAAACGCGCTGTCACTTTCTTTGCGGGGGCGTGGCTGTGCTTCATCCGGCTAACTTGAACTTAAACCCTGCTTTCGACCAGGCTCAAACTTTTGGATCTGTTGTCATGGTGATTTGGACAATCCAGGTACGGGGAACCGGAAAGTCCGGCTTAAGTCAGACTTAACCGAAAGTTATCCGGCTAACTCAGTTATCCAGGTACGGGGAACGGGGCCCAGGTGTCAAAGTAACACGTTTTAATCTTGGGGCGACAGTGGCTCAGGAGGTAGAGCATCTGACAGCTGTCACTTTTTGTGAAAAGTAAGTATGTGAGAGTTGTTTGGAACGGAGTGCGAGCGGAGTTTTTTGGATAATTAGTGCTTTTTAGGTAAGATATAGTTGTTAGTTATTTTCGGTTTTAATAGTATTTATTTTGTGTTTGTTTCCCCCAGCAGCTTTGTGCTGTTCGGGGGAAATTATCATTGGCTGGATATGATGGCATCGGAAAATTCGAACGGCGGACGGAATACGAGGGCAAATGATAATGGAATGGAAAATAACTATGAGAAAAGAAAATACTTCAACAATTGAAGTGGATATTGAAGGAGAAGATAGGATTACGATGATGGAATTATTGAGAGCAGTGAAAGCACAGTGTGGTGTAGTATTGGGCTGTCGATTCAAGACGCCTAGGAAATACGAACTGACGCTGAAATGTTTGAAAACAAAGGATAAAGTAATGGATGGATTAAAAATCAAGAACAACCGTATAATGGCAAGGGAACTGTCAAATGATGAAATGGTTGAAAAAGTCGGGGGATGATGGCTGGGCAGACGGAGAAAGGCGAGGGTGCTCCCAGCATGGCCGACTGTAATAATTTCATTAATATTCCATTGAAGGATTACAGATCCTTATATCCAGCTCCTATCCTTACATCCAGCTCCTCTGGTGAGAGCATAATCTCCCCCACTCTGGAATGTGCATCTAGTGACCAAGCTCAGGCCATGCACCCAGAAATACATTGACCTGATTGACCTGATAACCTGTGTGACCTAATGACCATTCATCCCCAGACCAGACCATGTATGCCAATACCTGTCGGATCATCAATTATTAACCAATCGACCAACCTCCCTAAATTTGGAACTCACAAGAGTATTTAAGCCATGATTGTTTGTCATTCTGGAGGCTTTAGCCCCGTGGAGGACTCTGGTCTCCAGGACTGTTTCTCGTTCCTGTGTGTTCCAGCCAATTAAAACCATCGATTGGATTAATTGATCGATTGATTTTGGGCCAGCTGACAGACACCAAGAAGGACCGCCTGTGTTTTTTCTTCAGTGACTGAACGAGAGCTATTTTTTTTTAATTCACTTTTTCTCCTCCTATTTTTCTGTATTTTCCTCCCATCCCAATTTAGTTATGCCAATTCCCCCTTCCCCTTCCTGATCGTTGCGCGCATGTTAACCCCACTGGTCGGTCTAGTGAGCCCTGAAGTCTATCACATGCTTCCTCCGATACATAGGAGACAGCCAGCAGCCTCTTTTCACCTGGCAGCGAGGACTCTCATTGGTGAAGTGTAACGCGTGGGAGGTCACACTACCTTCACCATTTCCCTCCCTCGCTGTGCAGGCGCCCTGACCGACCTGTAGGAGTCGCTGTTTACAACGACCAGATTACCACCCACCGGCTTCCCTCCCGCTGACACTGCCAATTGTGCCAGTATGACGACCGGCCAAGCCGGAAACACCGCTGACCGCCGGATTCGATACCAGTGTCTCTGCGGTGGTTGACAGACGCTTAGTCCGCTGTGCTACCCGGCCGCACCTAGAACGAGAGCTATTGAAATCAAAAAGAGACATGGAGAATGTGGCACTGTGGCAGAGAGGGAGCCAGGACCCAGTAGAGAGCCTGATCCGGAGACGGAAGTGGGGATGGATTGGTCACACCTTGCGTAGACCAGCAGCTACCATCACATGCCAGGCCCTGACGTGGAATCCCCAGGGAAAGCGGAAGAGAGGAAGACCCAAAAACAGCAGGAGGAGAGACACTGAGGCTGCGGTTACATTAACACATTCGGGGCCATTGGGATTAGCTAAGCTAATAACGTTAAATCGATTGGCGTTTCGGCCTTACACAAGCTAGAGTTAAAAATCTAAATGCATATGATCGGTATCATGTTCCACCATGAATGCATGAAAGGGGGGGGGGGCAGGGGAAGTCGTTTTTGATTATTGATTACCAATAACAGCATTCATTATTGCAACATCATACGCTGACCGGGTGGATGAGAACAAGGCCCGATCAGACTGAAATTGACGTCAAATCGCTCTTACCTGTGGCCGGTTGGATTCCAAAAAGAATTTCCCAGTTATTTGATCGCTATCTGGTAGATCGATATGTCCATTGGCTGATGCTATATTCCTTTACTGCATACTGAATTCGGCGTCGCAAAAAGTATTTCAGGCGATCTGGTGAAGCCATAGCTTTAGGCTTTACAGCTAACCCAGAGCGGAAAAAAAGTGACACCCGGTCTGCAATAGGGGAAACTGCATTCTCGAGACAGCGCCAATACCAGGATCTGACCGGTACTGCACTTTCGGAGTCCCAATATGCCTTTTCCAGCCAATATACAGCTCTGTGACAACATCCGGGATATTAAAATGGAATAAAAACAAAAACAAGCTTATCGCGTATATATACGTGGTTGGCCGTCAAGAGCTGGCTCCCAATCACGTATTGGTTGGCCGTGAATTGGTTAAAGGGAAAACACCAACGTTTCATTTAACTTTTCTGAACGTTGCGTTTATGCAGTCAGGTTAGACGCCGTTTGTCTCCTGTATGCGCGGGAGGTATTTGTTGCGTGCACAAGCCAGACAGAGAGAGAGAGCACAGAGTGCGCGTGTGTGTGTGCCTAAAAGCACAGCAGAGAATTATGGCATCATTAACACATTGACTGCCGTTCACGTAGATCTACGTTTCTGTCGCCCGACGGTTGAGTGCCGGAAACGTAGATCTACGTTTCTGTCACAGTATTTCTTTTATTATCTATTGCCATTCATAATTCAGCGGGGCACCTTGTGCATACTGTTCTGAGTGTGTCTGAGCTGGCAGACGGTATTATACCACCCTCTAACGCCTTCGGCCAGTAATGCACCCTGTTAGAAACGGGTTGGTTTCTTTTCTCTACCGAGCTGCGGCATGGGGGTGGGTCCTAAACACTCTGGCAAAACACACGCTTGTAGGGATACTTTGGACTACTGACCCCGCCCGCCCATTGAAGAGCAATGTCCAACAACGTTGGAGGCACGATCGCTGTGGATAACTGGAATGGCGATGAGATTATTGGATTCTTTTTTTTCCATTACTTCAGAGACCAGGTAAGGACACCATAAGCTTGCGTTGATCTGATATTTATTTCTACTGCGATTGTCTGTGTTATATTTAAAGGGGACATGCATTGCTATTCCTAGCACTATTTGGGCAACTTTACACAATTCCTGTGAGTCTATTGAACACATCTGTAAGCTTTTATTTAAAAAAAAAAATATTCATTGTTTTATATTTCTAATCAAGTACTCAAAAGCCACATTTTTCTCCCTTTGGATTTCAGGCTGTATTGGCCTGGCTCTGCCCATAAGCACTTTGAGTGACAGTCATCCACACAGTCTGTGACTGGCACAGACAGAGATAGAGAGAGTTAGATAGAGAGAGAGAGGGAGAGGGAAGGAGAGAGGGACACGGAGCATAAAGTTATCTCTCAACTGCTTCTCCGCGAGATCCAGGTTGTGTGTAAATTAGTATGTGCTACTGCTGCTTCCCCACGAGGTCCAGGTTGTGTGTAAATGAGTATGTGCTACTGCTGCTTCCCCGCAAGGTCCAGGTTGTGTGTAAATGAGTATGTGCTACTGCTGCTTCCCCGCGTGAGGTCCAGCCCAGTGTAGCACCCTGAAAATATGGCTATTATTCAGAAGTGCTGACTTGCCTTTTATCTCCCCTGGTACACCAAGACGTATTAACTAGTTTCCATTAATATCCCCTCGATCAATGAGGCGGGTTTATCCTTCTCCTACCGGCTGGAATATGGATTATAAACAATAACACTGGATCATATTCTTCCACCCAGTGTTTCCCTGTGGGGCTAGTAGGCGGTACCAGCAGGGGGCGGCCGTGGCAGGCAGAGAGCGTACGAGAGAGACGGAGAAGGAAGCAAGCCAACTGAGACGGAAGAGGGAGGAGCGAGCCTCTTCGACAGTGGACTTGGATGTGATCGGTCGTGTCTTGACGGAGCCCCGTGGTGTACCACACGGGTGAACGTATTGAACTTGAGTATATTACGGGTTATCCTAGAAAAGTAACCGTAGGGGAGCGTTGCATGTTTTCCCCACTGAATAACCCTAGTGATACAACGAGTTATCCTAGAAGAAATGCGGTATAGCCAAGTGTGGCTTAAGTTAAAGATATTCCCTCTAGTGAGGTGCCCCGCCAGCGTGGCTTGAAGAAGACCGGTGTTTAGAGACACCCTGCGTCATTATATATCACGGCTAGCAGGAGGGCTGTTTGGGACCCTAAGAGTAGCTTCAGTTAAGGTAGGGCCAGGGTGTTGCTGCGCGTCTATCCAGCCCCGGCCGTCAACAACCAGTCTTCGCCGGCGTGGATGTTTGCTCTGCACCGGCGGTCTTCAGCCCAGCACAGGAGTTCTTCCCGTCCAGCAGAGGCGCCATCATCCAGCACACGCTCCCAGCCCGCTGCTGCTTCCTCTGCTCCAGCCCCGCTTGCTAGTGCCTGTGACGAGAGCGGTCGACGCCATCTTGCTACCCCGAACAGTGGTGGCGCTACGAGGACGCCATCTTGGTTGAGTACAGTAGAGCGTCAGTGCTCCGGATCTTATTGCACAGTACACAGTGTAATGCGGCCTACGGGCGAAGCTAACGTTGCTAAAGCCAGTTCATAGGGGTAACCCATACACATTATATGCCGGCATTAGTATAGGACTTTTGTTTTGGTACAGTGGGCCCACATTTTTGATTTCCTTTGAGTGTGATAACGTGTTGGTTCTTTAATAATAATTTCCCATCTAATCAACCCTTTCCCAGTGGGGAGGTTACAGACCTGAGGTATTATTCCTACCATATAATTAAAGCCTGATAGAGGTATTATACATGGTACTGACCCAGACGTGGGTGATGAGTCAAATACATTAAAGTATATTATTCCTGGTGCTAACACAGAGGTGTGTGTAGAATATACGTGTACATAAGGTATTGAGTTACAACTGAGCGGTGGTAGGATTTCATTCCATTGGACCACTCCTATTAAACTTTTGTACTCAAATGTACTAATTAACATAAAAACATTAGATGGGATTCTGTGTGCGTGTCCATTACTGTGCACAGTATTAGCTATTTTGGTGTGGGTAACGCTACTATAATTAACCCCTTCCTATTCCACCTTTCCCTTTTTATTGTAAGGTTTCTAGTGTCACTGAGGGAGGGTACTGCTTGCGGGGGGAACCAAGTTATTTATTTACAATTCAGTCACTAGGTGTGGGAGGGTTAAAGGAGTAATTGGGGGAGGTGAGAGCGTGTTGGGGAGTACTGCTGACCGCCCTGAGAGGGAGAAGAAGACCAGAGTACCAGACCAGGTTGGTAAATCCCGGGCCCCATCCACTCCCACTGCCAGCCTCCAGTTGGTGCTCCAGACCCAAAGACGGAGGTGCAGTCGGACAGAGATCTACTGTGTCTCGCTACCCAGTGGCTGTGCACACCCGTTCCCACGAAGCAGGGATAATCCACCCTGCTACATTTGGCGTCACGAACAGGATCAACATCCTACTCCACTCCCTCGTACGTGATGACCAAGAGACCTAAGATGTCGGAGAGCGACGCCCCGAAGCCGGAGGTCCGAGCCGGGTCGTCCCAAGCGGAGCAACGAGAGGACTCACCGGCCCTTCTCAAGGAGGAAGGAGGGGAAGCCAAGACGGTGCAGACCTTGGCCGCAGAAGTGGAGTTCCTAAGTGGTCAACTCCAAGACCAGGCGGGCGTCCTGGACCACCAGCACGAACACCTGGAGCAGGCCAGGCGCCAAGAGTCGCTTGCCTTGGCGCAGGCCATGATCCAACAGCTGAAAAAATTTACAATTCCCGCACTCACTTTTTCTCTGCTTTTATTGTCGTCAATGTTTCGGCTATTCAGCCTTCATCAGGACAGTGGCATGAAACAATGAGGTCTCACATTCATTTTATACAATTCCAAGGTCTGTTTTGGTTGATTGCATAACAGGGAGCACCTGTGCCTTCCTGTCAATAAACCAATTGGTTGAGCTTGCAGCCCCACTGGGTACTGCAGCAAAAAGAGAGACAGAGTTAGAAATGCAATAATTCAACCTCAGAACAAAACATTTTTGAAACATCGAACAGTCATATTTACAACACAATATAGTTTAGCATATTTAATATACAGCAATATGACCGAATCATTGTGAAACATTAAACCATCATCAATGGGATTCAGTGGAACAGTTTACAAACACACACTTAAATCCAGTTCATCATTGAGTCCAAAGGTGGTCCCAAATGTTTGAAGTTCCGTTATCCAATAGGCTTCTCTCTTGAGAAGCATCTGTTTCAGATCCCCCCCACGTCTAGAAAGGACCACTTTTTCAATACCACAGTAACTGAAAGCTGTGATTGGATGGTTGGCATCTTTAAAGTGGATGGCTATAGGGCTATCTGGATTATTATTACGAATAGCTGAACGGTGTTCAGATATTCGTGTTTTTAGTGCTCTTGTTGTCATTCCAACATAGGCTTTGGAGCAGCTGCATTTTATTAGATAAATGACCCCAGTTGTTGAGCATGTTATAACTCCACGAATTTTATAGATTTTCCCTGTAAGAGGGTGTGAGAAAGTCTTACTTCTAGTGGTACAATTACATTGTGCACATCGTCCACACTTGTGGTTGCCATCAGGCAGAGATGGCATGCTGCTTGATCTTTCAAATAAACAGTCTGCATGTACAAGTTTGTCTTTCAAATTCTTTCCTCTACGGTAAGTAATTATTGGTGGAGAATCAAATAAGTGGCCTACATTAGGATCACTTGAGAGGATATGCCAGTATTTCTTGATAGAATGTTTTATTTCATGTGATCTATCAGTATAATTAAGAACACAGACAGCTGATGGCTTTCTTTTTGTCTTTCTACCCCCTTGTGTTTTTGTTTTTACTTTCTGAAGGGCCCTGTCTATGCATTCATCATGATCCAACAGCTCCCTCCAGCGCCCCACCCGGTGGTGTACGTCCAACGAGAGCGGAAGTGCAGCGAATTTGGAGGTGAAAAAGAGAGGGGGGAACTGCCTGTGGAAGACTGGATCCAGGCAATGAGGACCCATCTCCGTGCCAGTCGAGTGCCCGCGGAGGAACAAGCGGAGGTCGTACAGATCCACCTCAAAGGCGAGGCGAAGCAGACGGTACGCTTCCTGACGGAGGGAATTGTCCCCGACACTGAAGCCTTGTTCTCGCTCCTCGAGGAAACCTATGGGGACAAGGTCCCGGTCAGCGTTTGCCTGGGGGAGTTCTTTGACCGAAGACAGGCCGCCGGCGAGACTGTGCGCCAGTTCGCCTATGACCTGCAGGAGAGGATCCGTCGCCTACGATGTCGGGCGCCTGCACAGGTCGCCGACGCCGCCGCCCTGCTGCAGTAGCGGTTTGTGGTGGGCCTCAGAGACGAGGCCCTGAGGAGAGAAATGCGGAAGTACATGAGGGAGGACGGGATGCGGCCGTTTCCCCAGGTGCTGAAGGCGGCGATCGATTGGTCGGAGGACGAGCTGGTCCTCCCCTCCGACAAGAGTTCCCCCCGGGGTTTAGTCCACGCCGCGGCCGCGGAGGGACGAGAGGCCCCGCTGAGCGTTGACACGCTGCAGGAAGCTATTAAGCAGCTCAAGGCAGGACAGGAGCGGCTAGGTGCGTGCCAGGAGCAACTATTCCAGGCCTTCCAACAGGAACGTGATGCGCCCTGGAGAGGCGCCACCGGACGGCGACGCCGAGACGACGCGACCACCGCCACGCGGTAACCACCCCGCCGAGACGAAGAGGGCAGGCTGATCAGCCGGGACACATCAGCAGAGATTGCCCCCGCTCAGCCAGCGGGCCACGCCCAGCCCCTACTCCCACCCCTGAAGCTTCGCGGGCCACGAAGAGCAGTCGACGCCGTCGTAACCGGAGTCGCCGACTCGGCCGCAGAGGGCACCGAGACGCAAGACGTGCACGGAGAGTGCCTCACCCTAGACGTCCAGATCGACGGGGTCGAGACCCGCTGCCTCTTCGACACAGGCGCCGAAGTCACCACCATGAACGAAAGCCACTTCCGAAGACACTTCCCGCGGTCGAGGTTGACCCCCTCCAACTGGATCACCCTCATCGCCGCCAACGGGTTGGAGATTCCAGTGGTGGGGTGTCTCTACGCCGAGGTGAAGTGCCTGGATATGACATTTACGGGGAAATGCATATTCCTACTAAAAGACGATCCCGCCCGAGTGGCCCCAGGAGACGCCGTCCAGGGACTTCTGGGCATGAACGTGCTCGGCGGGGTAGACGGCCTGTTCAAGGGAATCAAGGGGATGCGCCTGGCGAGCCAAAGACGTGTCGACGCTAGAAGCATCGCCATCCGCCGTGTGGTCGCCGCCATGGCCCAAGAAGCCAGAGAGTGTACCGCCCCGGGAAGAATGGGGTACGTCAAGGTGGCCGGCAGAGAGCCGGTGGTCATTCCCCCGCACAGCGAAGTGATCGTCTCAGGCCGCTGTGAGACGACGGCGTGGATGCGACGTCCCGTGATGCTAGAGAACACGGCGAGTGCCAACCTGCCTCCCGCACTGCTGGTGGCAAACGTGGTGACCTACGCCCGACAGGGAAGAGTGCCTGTGCGGGTGTTGAACCCGACCGACGTCGAGATGGTGCTTAGACCACGGTCCAGGCTGGCGGAGCTCCACTGCCCCCGTCAGGTACGGCCTAAAGAGAGGGTGACCGTGGAGGAAGTAGACGGAGGCGTCCGAGTGACGGCGATTGAGGTTCGAGACAGCCCGCCAGAGGTGGAGCTGTACGGGAGGACCCGAGGGCTCGCCGTGCCCGTACAGGCGAACCTGCAGGATCTCACACCGGCCCAAGTGAGCCGACTAAATCAAGTATTGGAGAAACACAAGGCGGTGTATTCCCTAGACGACGGGGACTATGGTTACACGACCACGGTCACTCACTACGTCCCCACCGGTAACGCACCCCCGGTCAAGCAACGGCACCGCTGAATACCGCCTCACGTGTTCCAGGAGGTAAAGCGGCACGTACAAGACCTGGTGGACCAGGGTGTTCTGGTGGAGAGCTGCAGTCCATGGGCGTCTCCAGTCGTGATCGTCATAAAGAAGGACGGCTCCGTGCGGTTCTGCTGTGACTACCGCCGCCTCAATAACGTGACGCACCGGGATGCGTATCCCCTACCTCGTATTGAAGAGTCCCTAGACGCCTTGGGGCAGGCCAAGATCTTCTCCTCGCTCGACCTCACCGCCGGCTACTTCCAGGTGGCGGTGAAAGAAGAAGATCAAGAGAAGACGGCCGTCACGACGCCTTTCGGCCTCTACCAGTGGACCCGTATGCCCTTCGGCTTGTGTAAAGCACCCGCGACCTTCCAGCGGTTGATGACCGCCGCGCTGGGGGACCTGGCCTTCGACGTCCTGCTTGTCTATTTAGACGACATCTTAGTGTTCGCCCGTGACTTCGAGAGCCATTGCCAGAAGTTGGACCTGGTGTTTGGACGGCTGCGGGAGCATGGGCTCAAACTCAAGCCCCGAAAGTGCTTCCTTCTGAAGACCGAGGTCAAGTTCCTGGGACACGTCGTCTCCGCAGCCGGCATACAGGTCGACACTGACAAAGTGAAGGCGCTGGAGGACTGGCCGGCGCCACGCTCAGCGAAGGAAGTGAGGCAGGTGATCGGGTTCCTGTCCTATTATCGGCGGTTCGTGCCCCGCTTCGCCCAGGTGGCCCAGCCACTGCACGCCCTGATGGGGAAAGAAAAGAAGGGGTTCGCCAAAGGCCGGTCCGAGGCCTTCAAGTGGACTCTGCAGTGTCAGACGGCCTTCGATCATCTGCGGGAGTGCCTCTTGACGCCTCCGGTGCTGGCCTACCCCGACCTCCAGCTCCCCTTCATAGTGACCACAGACGGGAGTTACTTGGGACTGGGAGCGGTACTAAGTCAGAAACAAGAGGGCGTGGAGCGAGTCATCGCCTTTGCGAGCCGAGGTCTGCGTGGGTCTGAAAGGAATGACCAAAATTACAGTGCGTTCAAGCTGGAACTCCTCGCCCTGAAGTGGGCAGTCACTGAGAAGTTCCGAGACCTCTTGATGTACGCCCAGTTCACAGTGATCACCGACCACAACCCGCTGAAGCACCTCGGCACGGCCAACCTGGGAGCAGTGGAGCAGCGCTGGAACGCTCAGCTCGCGGAGTACGACTTCGTGGTACAATACAAGCCTGGCCGACTCAACCAGAATGCCGACGCCCTGTCTCGCATGCCGATGCGGTCAGAGCCTGAAGTGGAGGACACCGAGAAAGACTTCCTAACAATACCCGCGACCGGCACTCACACCTGCCACGGTCTACCGGAACGGACCGCCTCATTGTGCGCCCCCGCGTCAGTCGCCCCGCGATGGCTACGTCATGGTCCCAGCGGAGGAAGTACGGGCCCTGCTGGGTCCCGAGAGACCGACCGAGACGTGGGAGGTCCCGAGTGTCAGTGCACGTCAGATAGCGGCACAGAAGGGGAACAGCAGATATGACTGGGCGGAAATGCGGCAGCTACAGGCGGACGATCCCGAGTTGGGTCCGGTGTGGCGGGCGGTGACACAGGGAGTCCCTCCCACTAAAGTACAGTTGAAGTACTGTTTAGATGCGTCAGTGATCCCCGCGACGGGGAGGAGGTTCTGCAGCTGGTGGTGCCCACGGCCCTGCGACGGAGGATCTACGAGACCCAACATGAGGATGGGGGACACTACGGGGGGTGAGGGACGGTGAACCTGATGAGGCGAAGTTATTACTGGATCGGAATGGCAGAGGAGGTGAAGAAATGGGTGCAGCAATGCAAGCGATGTGCATTAGCCCGGGATGTGTTCCCTAAAGCCCAGGCCCTGATGACCTGCACCAACGTGACGGCACCCATGGAGGTCCTTGCCATGGACTTTACCGTGTTGGAAAGGTCGGTGGGTGGCTACGAGAACGTACTGGTGCTGACTGATATGTTCACCAGATTCACTATTGCCGTATCGACCAAAGACCAGACTGCAAAGACCACCGCCGCCGCCATCATCAAGTACTGGTTCGTGTATTACGGCTGCCCTGCCTGACTCCATGCCGACCAAGGGCGAAATTTCGAGTCAAGCGTCATCAAGGAGCTCTGCCGACTGTACGGAATCTCCAAGAGCCGCATCACGCCTTACCATCCCCAGGGGAATGGGCAATGTGAGAGGTTCAATCGGACTATGCACGACATGCTGCGTAGTCTGCCCGCAGAGAAGAAGCGGGACTGGAAGAAGCACCTACCTGAGTTGGTACTTACGTACAACTGCCACGTGCACTCCTCTACGGGATACTCCCCTTTCTACCTGCTCTTCGGAAGAGACGCCAGAATTCCCCCGAGATGTCCTGGGGGGCAGAGACGTCATTGAGGAGGGGGCGGAGGACCTAGACGAGTGGGTACAGAGTCACCACGAGCGACTAAAGGCCGCCGCGGAGGCCGCTGAGGCCACGGCGAAGCAGGCGTCTCATCGACGCAAGAGGATTTATGACAGGAAGAGCAGAGGTGCACTCCTGCGGGCCGGGGACCGGGTCCTGATACGTGACCACCGAACCCGGGGCCGTAATAAGATACAGGACAAGTGGGAGCCTACGTCTTATGTGGTGGTGAAGCAGAGCCACGAAAGGACACCCGTGTTCACAGTCAGGCCCAAAGCATGGGGTCCAGAAAGAACCGTGCATCGAGACCAGCTCAAGACCTGTCCTTTCCTGGCCTTCGATCCGGAAACGAGGGCGAGGGCCCCTCGACAGGCCCCTGTGGCACTGCGGAGCTCGTCCGAATCAGACAGCGGAGATGCTTTCGAGTGCCGTCGGGAACCGCATCCTAGGGCATGTAACCACCCCAGGCCCTTGCGGAACGCCCCTGAAGAGGCAGCGGACGCCGAGTCAGAGTCGACCCCCTCAGGAGAGGATGGGGAAGACGGCGGAGACGGAGTCGAAGAGGAGGCCGCTGGCGGTCCACCGATGGCCCCAGAGGGCGAGGCTGTGGTCAATGACCCGCCAACGGGCACTGAAGAATCCGACACGGAGTCGGAGGTGGGGGAAGTGGAACCCACCCGGCCCCAGAGGAGCACCAGAGGTCGACTACCCGCTTGGTATCGCCAGGACTACGTGCTCAAGAGTGTGTTTGTTGAACAGTGTTTCCAATTCATGAAGGAGTGTGTGAAACAGTTACTGTTAGCATAATGTGTGATTGTCGAACTATGGGTGAAACTGTTGGTCTCAGGACCGTTTTCATACATGCGTTGGTTGGTGTTTCATTAAGTTAACTTGCAGAGGACTTAGCAAGTTCAAAGTGGGGGGAAATGTAGCACCCTGAAAATATGGCTATTATTCAGAAGTGCTGACTTGCCTTTTATCTCCCCTGGTACACCAAGACGTATTAACTAGTTTCCATTAATATCCCCTCGATCAATGACGTGGGTTTCTCCTTCTCCTACCGGCTGGAATATGGATTATAAACAATAACACTGGATCATATTCTTCCACCCAGTGTTTCCCTGTGGGGCTAGTAGGCGGTACCAGCAGGGGGCGGCGGTGGCAGGCAGAGAGCGTACGAGAGAGACGGAGAAGGAAGCAAGCCAACTGAGACGGAAGAGGGAGGAGCGAGCCTCTTCGACAGTGGACGTGGATGTGATCGGTCGTCTCTTGACGGAGCCCCGTGGTGTACCACACGGGTGAACGTATTGAACTTGAGTATATTACGTGTTATCCTAGAAAAGTAACCGTAGGGGAGTGTTGCATGTTTTCCCCACTGAATAACCCTAGTGATACAACGAGTTATCCTAGAAGAAATGCGGTATAGCCAAGTGTGGCTTAAGTTAAAGATATTCCCTCTAGTGAGGTCCCCCGCCAGCGTGGCTTGAAGAAGACCGGTGTTTAGAGACACCCTGCGTCCTTTATATATCACGGCTAGCAGGAGGGCTGTTTGGGACCCTAAGAGTAGCTTCAGTTAAGGTAGGGCCAGGGTGTTGCTGTGCGTCTATCCAGCCCCGGCCGTCAACAACCAGTCTTCGCCGGCGTGGATGTCTGCTCTGCACCGGCGGTCTTCAGCCCAGCACGGGAGTTCTTCCCGTCCAGCAGAGGCGCTATCATCCAGCACACGCTCCCTGCCCGCTGCTGCTTCCTCTGCTCCAGCCCCGCTTGCTAGTGCCCGTGACGAGAGCGTTCGACGCCATCTTGCTACCCCGAACAGTGGTGGCGCGGCGAGGACGCCATCTTGGTTGAGTACAGTAGAGCGCCAGTGCTCCGGATCTTATTGCACAGTACACAGTGTAATGCGGCCTACGGGCGAAGCTAACGTTGCTAAAGCCAGTTCATAGGGGTACCCCATACACATTATATGCCGGCATTAGTATAGGACTTTTGTTTTGGTACAGTGGGCCCACATTTTTTATTTCCTTTGAGTGTGATAACGTGTTGGTTCTTTAATAATAATTTCCCATCTAATCAACCCTTTCCCAGTGGGGAGGTTACAGACCTGAGGTATTATTCCTACCATATAATTAAAGCATGATAGAGGTATTATACATGGTACTGACCCAGACGTGGGTGATGAGTCAAATACATTAAAGTATATTATTCCTGGTGCTAACACAGTGTGTGTAGAATATACGTGTACATAAGGTATTGAGTTACAACTGAGCGGTAGTAGGATTTCATTCCATTGGACCACTCCTATTAAACTTTTGTACTTAAACGTACCAATTAACATAAAAACATTAGATGGGATTCTGTGTGTGTGTCCATTACTGTGCACAGTATTAGCTATTTTGGTGTGGGTAACGCTACTATAATTAACCCCTTCCTATTCCACCTTTCCCTTTTTATTGTAAGGTTTCTAGTGTCACTGAGGGAGGGTACTGCTTGCGGGGGGTACCAAGTTATTTATTTACAATTCAGTCACTAGGTGTGGGAGGGTTAAAGGAGTAATTGGGGGAGGTGAGAGCGTGTTGGGGAGTACTGCTGCCCGCCCTGAGAGGGAGAGGAAGACCAGAGTACCAGACCAGGTTGGTAAATCCCGGGCCCCATCCACTCCCACTGCCAGCCTCCAGTTGGTGCTCCAGACCCAAAGACGGAGGTGCAGTCGGACAGAGATCTACTGTGTCTCGCTACCCAGTGGCTGTGCACACCCGTTCCCACGAAGCAGGGATAATCCACCCTGCTACACCAGGTTGTGTGTAAATTAGTATGTGCTACTGCTGCTTCCCCGTGCGAGGTCCAGCCCAGGTTGTGTGTAAATGAGTATGTGCTGCCGCTGCTTCCTCGCACACGGTTTGTTTCCCCGACAGAAGCTCCTCTCTATCTCTCTCCCTCTCTATCTCTCTCTCTCACTCGCTCGTTGTCTGCCTCGCTCTGTTTGAGGAAGTGAAGATAATTCCACTCGCTCTGCTGTCGCTGTCAACCATAGAGGGGGCGTTAGGTATGCAAATCAGTGCTATATTCACATCAGCAAAACCGTCAAATCAGAACAGCTTAGTTGAGTGAGGGAAGATCTAGATTGATGAGTCAATATGGTAATTAGGGACACAGACCCATTGATACTAACCCCTATTACTATAAAACCATGCTAAACACAAAAAAAGCCATTTATAATACATGTCCCCTAAACATAATAGGATGTACACAAAAACAGTGTTAAACCATATTGATAATAGTATAAGTAGAGTATGTGATGTGTGCAATGACAAAGATGAATCTTTCATGCATATGCTTATGGTGCGATGGTCTGCAGATGTTTCATACAAGGCTGAAAGAGGGCCTGGGGGTGGACTGGAAACATTCTTTTATTTTTTTTATGGTAAAAAGGAGGAGAAAACTTTGATGAATTATGTATTGAGCCATGCTAGATATGCTATTGTGTACAGAAGAAGGATCGTTTTTTTTTTTTTTTTATCAAAGGAAGGTGGAGGTGTGGCCTTTGTTTAAAAGCATGATGAAAAAGGATCAAAAATTGGCTGGAAAATATATGAGTAAAGAAATGTTTGAGAAATGGTTTATTGACAGCGGGAAATGTATAAGGATGGAGAGAGGTCAAGTCGAGTATTTTTTTGGATCGTGCTTTTTTGTTTTGGATGGGGAAGGGGAGGATTTTGTTCTGAAATAATATTGTATGTATATATAATTGAAATGCATAACATGTAAAATATGACTATTTTTGATAATAAAAAGTAATTCTTATTTTTATTTGTTTTACCGTCGCCTGGTAATCAGAAGGTTCCTGGTTTGATTCCCGCTCCTCCCGGGCAGTGTGTCGAAATGTCCTTGAGCAAGACACTTAACAACTAATTGCTCCCGATGAGCAGGTTGGAGCCCTGCATGGTCGCATCCGCTGCTGATGTGTGAATGTGTGAGTGAATTGGTGAATGTGAGGAAAATGTTATTGTATTAACATCTTTCTTATTATTATCCATATTACAGCATTAGGCAGACAAGACAGACAGTATAAAGAAAGGCCAAACTTCATAGAAAAAGAATAGATACATACATACAGTACAATAGTATACAACACCACCATGTCCTCCTCCCTGTCTCTTTCTCTCTATACTCTTTGTCTCAGTCGCTCTCTTTCTAGTTCTCTCTCTCTGCTTTCACTCGTCCTTTCCCCCTCTCTCTCTAATTAGATGCTTCCTTATTTAGGCATCTTCCTACTCCATCCTCATCATGACTCATCCTATTCACCTGCTCAGCCTGCACAGCTGCCTGCTATCAAGTCATCACCCAACCGTAGATCTACCCTGGTCCCCATCGCAGATCGCAGGCTCATGTCATGTTTCTACTGTAGCCTATTCTTGGACTTTTCTACATTGAAATAAGATCTAATTACTTGAGAGAATTGTTTTTTAATAAAATTAAAAAACGCCTCTCCCTGCCATCTGCAAGTGGCTAATCTTGAATTTCCGACCCCCCAGTAAGCTAACCATGGATAAATCCAAAAAAAGGAAAGTCTGAGGAAAATAGAGGGTTTAATTCAGCGTGGACAGATTAATTTGCTTTCACAACTAACAATGCAGGCTTACCTGTAGCCTATGCCTGATATGTGGTGCGAAATTTGCGAACAACGATTACTGTCATTTTGATTACTGTAGTTTGCCTGGTATGTAGCCTTGGTTAGTGGCTGCCCCACCAATGTTTTACATGTAAAAATGCCACTGCGTGCGTGCACGTGTATGTGGGGGCCTGGCCTCCACAAGAGTCTGGCCCAGAGGCCTCTGAATTCTTAATCTGGCCTTGGTTGGGGGTTAAGTGCCTTGCTCAAGGACATTTCAGCGGTTGGTGTTAAGGGGATAGGAGAGAGTTATTAATTCACTTCCCCAGCCCAGATTTTTTCCTGACGGTCCAGGGGATCGAACCAGTGACCTTCCGGTCACAAACCCGCTTCTCTAACCATTAGGCCACCCGCTGCCCAGAATGGAGCCAGGCCACAGCCACAAACCCAGAGGTCCATGGCATGTGACAGTGCCTTTGCATTTCAAAATACATGCTTGCTGGGTATCTATAAAACCCATTTTCATTTGGATATATTGAAGTGAGCAGTCAAGGGACCCTTTTGCCTTCACCAAAATGTTTAAAAAAAAAATGTAAATCTTTTCCCCCCTCCTTTTTCCTCCGATCCCAATGTTAGTCGTTATGCCAATTCCCAATCCTGGTCGCTGCGCACCTACCCCCTACAGTCGGTCTGGGAGAGTGGAGGCTATCACAAGTATCACATGCTTCCTCCGACACATGTGTAGCCAATCAACCGCTTCTTTTCACCTGGCAGCGCGGACTCTCACTGAGAGGGTGTAACGTGTGGAAGGATCACACTACCCCCCTTAGATCCTTTCCTCGCTGAGCAGGCGCCCCGACCGAACTGTAGGAGTCGCTGTTTACAACGGCCAGGACCCACCCACTGGCTTTCCCACCATCTAACACTGACAATTGTGTTAGTACAACGGCCGGCCAAGCCGGAAGCAACGCAGAGAGCTGGGCTCGATACCAGTATCTCCTGTGTTGGTGGCGAGCGCCTTCCCCACTGCGCCACCCGGCCGCCCTTTCACCAAAATGTTTTATTATGTAGCCCTCTTCTCAACAAACTAGCATGGCATGCTAGGCTTAGGCTGTCTAGTTTCATATTATACCAACAGCTTCATGCTAGCTTAAATAATGATGTTAGATCATGCTAGAGCCTGCAAAGTTCAGCTAATCAACTAAGAGCTCTCCCTAAAAAGGGTCTTGAGATGCCACTGTCAATATGGCATTTTATGTTTATACATGTTGAAACTTTAGTTTTGGGACAAAGTATTTTTGTTTACTTGCCCCTTGCTGCCCTCTACCGCTCAGGAAATAATTATTGCAGCTTTAAACTAGAGACATTGAGGAATCTGTAGATAGCAAACACAGCATGCAAGCTTACCAGTAAAGGGGGTTAAATATGACTCCAAACGTAAGCAACAATTTGAGGTTAAGAATTGGCATGGCCATTTTCAAAGGGGTCTCTTGACCTTTAACCTCAACGTACAGTATATTAATAAAGATGGGCTCATAATAGTCTCACCTTTACAGCCATGTCCAATTTATGCTAATTTCATTGTGCTGAGGACAAATATGGATGTATTTAAAAAATGTATTTGTTTATTTCTGCATACTGTGGTCCCTAAACAGTCTTGGAAAGTAATTTCAATGTATTGACATCCTTTTTAGTATTATATATTTGAACTTGACCTTATTGTATAAAATGCTATTCAGAGGATTTATGGTGTGCTTAGGTACATGGACAATAAGTGCGGTATTCTGAGCCATTTTCAGAATGAAGAGCTCGGTATCCAATTGCTGTAAAAAAATATGTCATGATTTATTGAAATCAAATCACAATAATGTGGTGATTTGGAGGGAGTTTTGATATATATATTTTTATTCTCAAGTGGTCAAATCTGTGTAACTACTGTAATGGTATCAACTCAAAACTTGTGTCAGCAATCTACACATACTTGAGCTTAATGTCCCAAGCCCTTACACTCTAAACTTTCAAACTTTGAAAAGGCACTACATCAAAATACAATGTTTATTACAGATGTATGACTAGAAAAAAAATTTCTTCCGATTCTCAGCTTTCAAATGACGTAAAATATAACACTTATATGTGGTATCTACTGTTGATCTTTTATCTCCCCCTCAAGATCCCCTGCCCCTTCCAAAAATGTATCTATGTTGGGTCTCAAGGGATCCATTTTTAAACAAGTTAATCTAAATAATGTACTTGTTAATTTTGACAGCACAATTTTTTATTTGTGTTAGAAATATGCATTTAAGATAATAGTGAGAGGCCTGACTTACTGGCCACAGAGACAAACCAGTTCCGGTGCCGAGCGCTCTCTGTAGATTCATCAACTGCTGTGTGCCAAAGAGATATATTGCTCTGACATTGGGTGCAAACCCAATTTCACTAACTGTAGGACCCTTCAACAGCATAGCTGGCCATAACCCCACTTCTAATAAGTGATATTCTCTTTTACAGCATCTAGAGAGGTCTGCCCAGGCCTTTATTTAGTGTGGAGAGGCTCTCTCGCTCACTCAACTGCAATAAAATCTGTCTAGATACGCTTTCTATGGCCCTCTCAATGACCGTGAATTCCTTTTAGCTCTCCTGCTCACATACTCAACACACCTAATACCCCCATGCCTCTGTCCTGGGAGACTGAAATGCAGACATGTTTTATTTTTTTCCCTTCTCCCCCTCCCCCCCCTGGCTGAGCAGCCCTTACACAACATGTCCACTTGCATGTAATTGATATCAGCAGCCGTTTACAAGGCCCCATTCAAGAGAGGCTGCCAATTAGGCTGTCTGTCACTCGCCGAATCCTAATGAGAAATTACACCCTTTAATCACTCCAAATGCTGATACTAATGGTGAACTACCTGCCAAGCTTCAGGCACGGACCCTGTTGAATACAAAATCAGATGGTAGCGAGCGTGGCGGATTATACTGTGGTGTGAAAAGGAATACTAGGGCAGGTTTAAGTGGCCTGGGTCCTTGGTGCTCACCGCACAGCTCACAAGACACATGATGCATCATAGTTCTTTCTTGCTTGCTGTAATATGTGACTGTCCAGAATGATTCTGAAACAGATTACCAAGCAGTCTACAGTTGGAGGCAATTACAAGGATTTCAAACTCTCCTTATCTATTGCCAACAACACTGATGCTTTGAAAAGGAGCCTTGGACGGTGTGGAGATCAGTAACTTACTCTCATACATTTAAAGCAGGCTTTCTCAAAGTGTGGGCCCTCTGAAGTGCACGATGAGCTGTTAAGGTGTAAATGCATGCGTTAAATGTTTTCAGTTTTAAAGCAACCTACAACATCACACAGTACTGTTTTTTTTAAGAATGGTAAAACTACATGCCCTGGGTTAAGCTGTCAAATTTGGAACGTTGAAAGCTTGCTAGGCTACTGGTAACTAGGCATCTTGTGAGTGTATGATCATTGCAGGTATGTAAGCTAGTGATTTCAGTGATTGATATTTTTGAGAGATTGAAAGTTTAACTTTAGTTAAAGTTTTCATTATTGAAGCGAGATGTAGGTGCCAGGAGGTGTTGGGTTCCTAAATTGGCAGTCATACAAACTGTGCCTTGAGCTTATGCCTGCATCTGCATCTAGATTCACAAAGATAGGACCCTGAGATGTAAAGGCAGTTTCAGACAGGAATAAGTGCAGCTTACATAATAATTGTGTAACCCAGGTTTCAGATTCATAATAACTAACAGATAAAACATAAATAGTTAATGCTATTGGGTAGGGGTGTAACGATGCATCGATTAATCGAAATGCATCGATTCTAATGTGTTCGATTCGATGCATCAATTTGAATATGTTAGAATCTATTATAATCGAAATTATTATTATTATTTATTTTTTAATGTTTTTTTTGTGTGTGTATTGTTTTTATTTACCTATAGTCCATTCATGCTGAGTGAATCAGTTCCCCCAGCCACATTTGTGTATTCAAATTTTTTTGGGGAATTAACTGATAGAAAATGAATCGAATCAAATCGTGGTCAAATGAAGAGATTTCATGATGCATTGAATCGTTGCCTGAAGAATCGTAATCGAATCGAATCGTTGTGAGGTCGAATCGTTACACCCCTACTATTGGGTTATATATAGTTTTTATGTGAGGTTAACTATGTGAAAACCCCTTTAATTTACCCCTCACTGCCCCTTTAAGTCGCCTCTGTAAATCGCGCTGTTCTCTCTCTCTCTAAAAAAGAAAGATATATTGACGGAGCCTACTGATGAACAGAGCGAGCATCTTGTTATAATAACTATCAAAACAGTCATAAAAGATCCCCCCCTCTACAAAACCGAAGTTGGTTTTGCTGTTTAAGACATACCACTTCCCAAGACGGTTTTGGTGAGTTTTATTCAATATTTGTGACCAGCCATAGATAATAAGGTCTTGTTAAGCAAGCTTCACATATTTTTTTTCAAAGTACAAGTTCCTACCTAAAAAATAAGCCATCACTTGTACAAATCGGGCGGATACTTTTAATCTATGTCTTATTAACAAAGTTGATAACACAATAGCCCGTTTTGAGCTACAGAGCCTCAAAGGGGCTGTTGGCTGTTCTCTTAACACATTCTGTGCCACGCAGTTTGCCCATATTATACCACTCTCTGCCAGTGCTGTAAGCCTATGGAGTCGCTCACCTTCTTTGCAGGGCTATAACTTTTTAAATATTATAGCTATATCGACATTACTATGGCCCATTCAACATTGGGTATCTATCGTTCCGGATGTGGGAACGTTATATGTTTTTAGAGTGTATAGCAGTAATTCCTAGAACGTGAGTTATAGGCCCAGATGCATATTATACATAAGCGATTGGCGTTTCGTTCCTATACTGTGAGGATAGGGGTTCTTGCGGAGCCCAATAGCGAACACAGGAGGAGAGAGAATGGAGCGGTTTAGGGTGTTTTAATTGTTTCCCCCAAGCAGACAAGAATCACATGCAGGAATGTACAACAGACAGGGATGAATGTTCTTGGGGGGGTAGCATAGGTGCACTCATTGTGCAGTACGAGAGAATGTTATTTGAACAGGTGCACTCATTGTGCAGTGCGGGAGGATGGTCTTGAAGCAGATGCACTCCTTGTGCAATGCGGGAGAACGTGGACACCGGCTGTGTCAGGGGTGAGAGCAGGAACTCCGTAGTCCAGCACCAGGAGTCCAGACGGGCACGCTGGAACGGAGTCCTTGGGCACAAGAGAGGGAGGTTAGAACAGGGAATAACAACAAGAGCGGGTTAGTAGGGCTTCAGGTCGAGACGTCGTACCTGGGAAGGCAGTTTAACACTGCGACACCGGATGACAGAATCTGCCAGGTGATATAGGACCCGCCTGATGAGGTAATCCCTCGAAGCTGCGCTAATTGATCCTCATCTGGCAGGCTCGAGCCCCGATCGTGACATATACACGCTATATTAAAAAATTCAAATGCATATGCTCGGTATACATTATGCTCCATCATGCGTGAAGGAAAGGGGGGGGGTCATTTATGATTCCTTGATTGTCAGTAACGGCTTTCCTTAGTACGACATCATACGTTGATCGGATGGATTTGATTTCGATCTGCTAGATCCATTTTCCGTTTGTATGACGCAATAAATGCCGAAAGCATATTGATTCTTGCGTCTTGAAAGCGATCCCATGCACTCGAGTGTTTGTCTTGATCAACATAACAAGATAGCTCTGCCGGAGGATTTTCCCCAATGCACAGAGCGCCAGATCCGGTTTAGAGTGGAGTGCAACTCGCCCGAAATCCACCAGGCGGCAATATTGAGGCGTTGCAATATCAGACAGGGTCCAGCTGGCTCCCGGAGCCTTCCTGGATGAATTATGAATGCCAAGTTTCAAGTTTCTTTAATAGTTGTCATACAGAAGTACAGAATACTTTTATACAAAATGCTTCTTACTGCTGCGCTCCAGAGACTGTGCAAGACAAGATAAGTATGAAATAAAATAACATAGTAAAATTAGAAGTAAAAAAAATGAGGTCACAGTGTTCAGTTTAGACATATGTACAATGTTCGATGCAGAATAGACGTAGTTACCATACAATATACAATACTGTGCAGTGTACTAATATACAATACTATATAGTGCAAGGCAGAAATGGAGAAATGGGATGAGGTACAATTTAGGTGCAATTTACAGTAAGGTGTACGAGTTGTAGTGCAAATCCTTTACCAATAAATATAAAGTGTAAAGTGTGTTTAGGTGATCTAAAGTGTGGAGAGTGGGTGCTGCTGCAGTGTGTTGTTTGTTTAAGTGAGTGTGTGCGTGTGGGTGTGTGTGCTGTGTGCATTTGATGGTTGTTGCATAGTGATTATTGTTCGTTTAGCAGCCTGATGGCCTGGGGATAGAAGCTTCTTCTGAGTCTTTCTGTGCTCGCCTTAAGACTCCGGTATCGCTTGCCTGACCGCAGCAGTTCAAAGAGGCAGTTGTTCGGGTGGCTCGAGTCCTTAATAATTCTCTTAGCCTTCCCCTTGCACCGCTTGTTGTAAATGTTCTGGAGGGTGGGAAGCCCCCCTCCAATTGTGCGTTCGGCTGAACGTGTCACTCTTTGTAGTCTGCTACGGTCTTGTGCAGTGCTATTCCCAAACCAGGAGGTGATGTTGCCGGTCAGGATGCTCTCTATTGTACATGAGTAGAAGTTCCTAAGGATCTTCTGACTGACTTGGAACTTCCTTAGGCGCCTGAGGAAGTAGAGGCGTTGTCGTGCCTTCTTCACAACACTGTCAATGTGTGTGGTCCATGTCAAGTCCTCGGATATGTGGGCTCCGAGGTACTTGAAACTGTTCACTCTCTCAACCGGTGCCCCGTCGATGCTGAGGGGGCTGTAGTCCTTGACCCCCGACCTCCTGAAGTCCACAATCATCTCTTTTGTTTTGCTGACGTTCAGGGAGAGGCAGTTCTCCTGACACCACTGTGACAGGTTCTCTACCTCTTCCAGGTAGGCCCTTTCGTCGTTGGCAGAGATCAGGCCCACCACTACTGTGTCATCAGCAAATTTGATGATGGTGTTGTTGTTCCGCTGTGCTACGCAGTCATGTGTGTACATGTGTGTATTGCCAATAGCGAATAAAGGAAATAACGATCATAAAAACGAGTAAACTCGTTGTTGGCGTTATTAGATTGGCGGGCAATAACGAGTAACTCGTTTTTGGCGCAGGATGTGTTAAGATGCATGCAGAACTACAAATACCCACTGGCATTTGCCACCTAACCCCTCCCCCACCTACAACACATTTTGCAGGTGAGAGGCATTCACTGGTAGGGGTAGGTGCTGTCAGGATTTAGCAGGTTTTTTGCTAATATAAGTCTATCTATAATATACCATACCTATAAATTCTACCATATCTATATCTATAATACCATATTGTAAATGACTTAAACAAGTGTGTACAATCAACTGTTATTTACTGTGTTGGCCCTGTATTCTGATTATTATATTATTACTGAATATTATGTCATACATTCTTGTGGACCTATACAACGGAAACAAGAGTCTGTGTTGAGCTCAGCTGTAATCCAATCCTAACTATGTGACCGATACCTATTTCTTATTTGGTCTTGTGTATTCTGCCGCTATTTCTGAAGAAACATTCTCATTGGTGAAGTACCCAGAAGACTGATGAAAATAAAATACATTTCCTTTTAAACAACTTTATTTTTTCTTTGCGGCCCGGTACCAAATGATCAATGGCCAGGTACCGGTCCGCGACCCGATGGTTGGGGACCTCTGCTATAGAGCCTTCTCTCTATACTCCGTTATGCGCTAGTTTACAGACTTTCGGAGCGAGTACTGGAGTCGATTATTCAATGCGACTGCCAACCAGCTTTTGTGCGATGTAGAAATACAATTTCAATTGTGACGGAGAGAAGATCATCTCCCGATTCAGATACAATTGAACACAAACGGTTCCAAAGATATTAATGTTACTCTGCATATTTTCACACGGCCAACAAAGTACTGTTTCGGAATGAATTATTATGGTGCGTCTCCTCTCCTCTCATTTCATCAATACTGCGCCCCCAGCCCCTCCTCTCGACATTGTAGTTCTTTGAATAGAGTGCAGGGAAAAACAGCCATACAATCTAACAATAATTTACGTATTTTCAAGTCTCAAATAAGGAGACAGATAGAGAACATCTCAAAGCACTCAAAATGGCCAATATCTCCATTTCAACCATTTATAGCGTGACATGTGGGTTTTCTGGAGAATGCTGAGCTCCGTAACAAGTAGGGTTAGACCGTGCCGGGTCACATTTATGTTGTGCCATGCTAGCAAAAGCTCTAAGCTCATTTTGGTTCAATGAAAGGGAGAAACTCGATTTCAGAGTGATTATAATTGTATTGATATGTTGTATATGATAAGGACCTAGTCCATATATATTTTCGTTTTACCTTTTTGAGAGTTTACTTTGTACTACTGAGCGGTAGGAGGAAAAGAGAGGAATGTGTGGAATGTTTCCACGTGCTGTGGCAATGTAGCCTACTTTTGCATAGTCAAATACAGTTTATTTTGATTATTTCTTTCTAAAACATGGACAGTTGATAAATAGCTTTTATTTTCTGCATGGCCTGTTATGCAGGCCAGGTTTTCTACCCTCGGGAGAGTTCCCATGATTTCGATGACTGATCCATTGACTCTTCACGCGCACGCGGGAGGAGACAGTGTGTCGGATGGACACTTGATGGCGAGCCTCACCCAAGGACCTCAGACATAACACAGAACAGACATCTCCGCTAACTGCATATGGTTTGGCCTACCTGAACAGACCGTTGCCTCATCAATCTGGTAGGATTGTGAACTGCCTTCCTCACTCCCAGTGAGGAAGTGGATCTGGGATTAACAAACTGATTGAACTTGATTCACAAGGACTTTCAAAGACATTCTATCTTTTGTATTTGATTTATTTTTTATACTGATTGTGGGTGAACTTGATTGGTGATTTGCTTGGTGTTTCACCTGCAAAAAAGGGAAAGTGTTTAATTCAGTGGAGATTCAGCAGTCGCTCAACTTTATTTCTAGCACACTACTACGGAAACTCAGTTCACAAAATTACATCTTTTGACAAAAATTACAGGTGCTGGCCCCCTGAAACCAGTAGCATCAAGCCTAATTTAATTGATATCGAATCAAATCAGAACCTTGTGAATCAAAGTCAAAGTGAATCAAGTAACCGGTACAGATACCCAGCCCTACAATCAAGCACACAAGCTGGTGTCATTGACTTTTTCCTCACAAAGCCAAAACAAGGAGGACAGGTTTGTTTTTGCAATGGCATTCTAAATTCATATTTACCGTGAAAATCTGTCAAGAAATGATCAAGCCGATGTAAAATGTAGAATGAACAGCCGCTACAAAACATTACGCAACATCCCCTAAGTGGGCTACAGAGACAGGACTACACTATGAATATGACCATAGAATGCAGATCAATAACTTTGCCATCAAACCTGAAGTTTGATCCAGAACTCACCAAATCCTGCAAAGGCTTGTGACTGCAAGTAGGCTGGTTACTTAGAATAACAGAAAACAGAGAAAAAAATAAACAACATGGTCAAGAACTAACATGCTCTTCCTTCCCTTTAAAAGGCTATTGAACCAGATCAGTGCATTCATTGATTGAAAATTAGCTTTTTGATTTACTGTAGTAGATGACTGATGGCTTGATGAGTGATCTTAATTGCTCAGCCGTAATGCAGTTACCATGTTACAGTACAGTAACATGGTAGGGCGGACATGTGGCATATATAGGGACAATGTTGGACATATGGGACAATATCACCCTTCCTCCTAAAATTAGACTGGACAGTTGGCTCCTGTAATGATTTAGTGGCTCCCATCCAAAAATTAGCAAGTAACACATGTGAAGGGCATTGCAGGGTGCTTTAGTGTGGCGAGCTTGTGCTTGCAATGTCACCGGTTCAAATCTCCCAGCCCAGCTGGGGAAAACATGGTGAGCAAGGTTGTGCTCTCCTCTATCACTAACTACCCTGTTGGTGCCCCTGAGCAAGGCACTTAACCTTACTCGCTCAGTGGAGCTGTTTATGGAGCAACAAGGCACAATGCACTGGGCAACTCCCAGGTGTGAATGTATACAATACGTGCCCCCCCCCCCCCCCCTCCAAGCTTTCCCTGTAAATAAGGATGTTCCCGTACTCACCTGGGATTTATGTGAGGTTCGCCTCTTCCCTGGATCTTTAATTCCTGTTCCCTGGACCTTTGATTCCCTGTCTCCTCACCTCTCCAGCCCCCACCCTCGCGTTCGTTTACTCTCGTCTGCTCTTCAGCAGCCCACACCCTTGGACTACCTGTCATTATGTGTTTGATTGGTCCGTGCCGAACACACACTTCTAGTCAAGTATCAATTACTATCTCGCACCTGATGTGTGTTCTAATTAGCGCCCCAGTGGGCTTTAAATAGCTCGATCTCCCCCCCAGTCCTCGTCGGGTCGTTCTGCAAACTCCTACGGGAGATTCTCTATATGTAAGCTCCTACGGGAGATTCCCTATCTGTCTGTATGCTGTTTCATCTCCGGCGTGAGACGAGGTGCAAGCCTTCGCCACCTGTCGCCGTTTGCCTGGAGTGGGACACAGTACTGCGCTCTCTAATTCTCTACGGGAGGTATTCCAGTGTTCCACTCCAGACCCCGCGCCAGATGCGCTCTCCGAACCGGCGCGTTCTCCAAGCAGACGCGCACCACTCCAGACCCCGCGCCAGATGCGCTCTCCGAACCGGCGCGTTCTCCAAGCAGACGCGCACCACTCCAGACCCCGCGCCAGATGCGCTCTCCGAACCGGCGCGTTCTCCAAGCAGACGCGCACCACTCCAGACCCCGCGCCAGATGCGCTCTCCGAACTGGCGCGTTCTCCAAGCAGACGCGCACCACTCCAGACCCCGCGCCAGATGCGCTCTCCGAACCGGCGCGTTCTCCAAGCAGACGCGCACCACTCCAGACCCCGCGCCAGATGCGCTCTCCAAACCGGCGCGTTCTCTAAGCAGACGCGCACCACTCCAGACCCCGCGCCAGATGCGTTCTCCGAACCGGCGCGTTCTCCAAGCAGACGCGCACCACTCCAGACCCCGCGGCAGATGCGCTCTCCGAACCGGCGCGTTCTCCAAGCAGACGCGCACCACTCCAGACCCCGCGCCAGATGCGCTCTCCGAACCGGCGCGTTCTCCAAGCTGACGTGCCCCACTCCAGACGTCTAGCCTGCGCCCTCCTACTCCATCCCGGTAAGCAGCTCTGGCCCTAGTCTCCCCTGTTGGCTTCTTTGTTAGCTCCCCTGTTAGTCTTCCCTGTTAGCTCCCCTGTTAGCCTGTTTGGTATCCCCTGTTAGCTCCCCTGTTAGCCCTTGTTAGTTCCCCTGTTGCCTCCCCTGTTTAGCTTCCCTGTTAGCTCCCCTGTTTGCCTGTTAGTCTCCCCTGTTAGCTCCCCTGTTAGCCTTGTTAGTTGCCCTGTTGACTCCCCTGTTAGCTTCCCTGTTAGCTCCCCTGTTAGCCTGTTGACTCCCCTGTAGCTTCCTTGTTAGCCTCGTTAGCTCCCCTGCAGCTTGCTAGGCCTCTACTACCAGCATGGCCCCAGTCTGCTAGCTTAGCCCCGGCTGCTAGCACAGCCTCTTTGTTAATGCAGCCCTTGCAGCTAGCATAGGCCCTGTAGCTAGCAATGCCCAGGCAGCTAACCCGGTCCCTCTGCATGGCCTCCACTTTTTGTGTAGTTTTCCCCACTGCTAGGACTGCCCCTTCAGCTAGCAAGGTCAGTTTTCTCCCACTGCTAGGACTGCCCCTTCAGCTAGCAAGGTCAGTTTCCCCACTGCTAGGACTGCCCCTTCAGCTAGCAAGGTCAGTTTTCTCCCACTGCTAGGACTGCCCCTTCAGCTAGCAAGGTCAGTTGTCCCCACTGCTAGGACTGCCCCTTCAGCTAGCAAGGTCAGTTTTCTCTAAGTGCCCTGGCAGCTACCCTTTCCCTCTGCTAGCCCCTTCCCTGTTTCCCCTCTCCAGTGCCCCTGTTCCAGCCCTGTCTGCTAGCCTAGCTCCGGCAGCTAGCGCAGCCTCTATGTTAATGTAGCAGTACAGCTAGCATAGGCCCTGTAGCTATCAGTGCCCTGGCAGCTACCCTTTCCCTCTGCTAGCCCCTTCCCTGTTTCCCCTCTCCAGTGCCCCTGTTCCAGCCCTGTCTGCTAGCCTAGCTCCGGCAGCTAGCGCAGCCTCTATGTTAATGTAGCAGTACAGCTAGCATAGGCCCTGTAGCTATCAGTGCCCTGGCAGCTACCCTCTCCCTCTTCTAGCCCCTTCCCGGTTCCCCTCTCCAGTGCCCCCTGTCCCTCGCCCTGTCCAAGGCCTTAACCCTGTTTTCTCTGTCCCTGTCTCCAGCCCGCCCCCGCGGGCCTCTGTTCCCGGTTCCCCTCTCCAGTGCCCCTGTCCCTCGCCCTGTCCAAGGCCTTAACCCTGTTTTCTCTGTCCCTGTCTCCAGCCCGCCCCCGCGGGCCTCTGTTCCTGTTCCCCTCTCCATTGCCCCTGTTCCTTCCCTGTCCTTGCCCTGGCCCTGTCCTTTAGCCTTTCCCTTAGCCTTCCCCTTAGCCAGCTCGCCTCTTAAAGGCACATTGCCCTTTTTCCCTAGTTCTTGTTTTCCAGTGTTTTTTGTTTCCCCCTAAAAGGCACAGTGCCTATTTTCCCTAGTTCTTGTTTTCCAGTATTTTGTGTTCTCTCTTAAAGGGACAGTGCCGCTTTTCTGTTGTATTCAATAAATGCCCAGTTCTTGGCTTACTCTCATACCTGTCTTGTGTTGTGCGATTGGGGTCGGTTACAAACCATAACAGTACGACCCGACCAGTCGACGACCCCAGCCAGCACAGACAGTGTATGTTGAGTTTGTCCTTTGTTAGCTCTAGCTCCCCCGCTAGCATGGCCCAATTTTTTGTTTGTTGCCTTGTCATGTCCCCTGCCCCTCTGTCTGTATTTTTCGGTCGCCCGGTGGCTCCCGTGGAGGGGGGAGTACTGTGAGGTTCGCCTCTTCCCTGGACCTTTAATTCCTGTTCCCTGGACCTTTGATTCCCTGTCTCCTCACCTCTCCAGCCCCCACCCTCGCGTTCGTTTACTCTCGTCTGCTCTTCAGCAGCCCACACCCTTGGACTACCTGTCATTATGTGTTTGATTGGTCCGTGCCGAACACACACTTCTAGTCAAGTATCAATTACTATCTCGCACCTGATGTGTGTTCTAATTAGCGCCCCAGTGGGCTTTAAATAGCTCGATCTCCCCCCCAGTCCTCGTCGGGTCGTTCTGCAAACTCCTACGGGAGATTCTCTATCTGTAAGCTCCTACGGGAGATTCCCTATCTGTCTGTATGCTGTTTCATCTCCGGCGTGAGACGAGGTGCAAGCCTTCGCCACCTGTCGCCGTTTGCCTGGAGTGGGACACAGTACTGCGCTCTCTAATTCTCTACGGGAGGTATTCCAGTGTTCCACTCCAGACCCCGCGCCAGATGCGCTCTCCGAACCGGCGCGTTCTCCAAGCAGACGCGCACCACTCCAGACCCCGCGCCAGATGCGCTCTCCGAACCGGCGCGTTCTCCAAGCAGACGTGCACCACTCCAGACCCCGCGCCAGATGCGCTCTCCGAACCGGCGCGTTCTCCAAGCAGACGCGCACCACTCCAGACCCCGCGCCAGATGCGCTC
The DNA here is from genome assembly GCF_963971535.1 of Notolepis coatsorum. Classification (NCBI taxonomy): domain Eukaryota; kingdom Metazoa; phylum Chordata; class Actinopteri; order Aulopiformes; family Paralepididae; genus Notolepis; species Notolepis coatsorum. Next base: position 125,807,014 of record NC_140167.1, read on the forward strand.
TCCGAACCGGCGCGTTCTCCAAGCAGACGCGCACCACTCCAGACCCCGCGCCAGATGCGCTCTCCGAACCGGCGCGTTCTCCAAGCAGACGCGCACCACTCCAGACCCCGCGCCAGATGCGCTCTCCGAACCGGCGCGTTCTCCAAGCAGACGCGCACCACTCCAGACCCCGCGCCAGATGCGCTCTCCGAACCGGCGCGTTCTCCAAGCAGACGCGCACCACTCCAGACCCCGCGCCAGATGCGCTCTCCGAACCGGCGCGTTCTCCAAGCAGACGCGCACCACTCCAGACCCCGCGCCAGATGCGCTCTCCGAACCGGCGCGTTCTCCAAGCCGACGCGCCCCACTCCAGACGTCTAGCCTGCGCCCTCCTACTCCATCCCTGTAAGCAGCTCTGGCCCTAGTCTCCCCTGTTGGCTTCTTTGTTAGCTCCCCTGTTAGTCTTCCCTGTTAGCTCCCCTGTTAGCCTGTTTGGTCTCCCCTGTTAGCTCCCCTGTTAGCCCTTGTTAGTTCCCCTGTTGCCTCCCCTGTTTAGCTTCCCTGTTAGCTCCCCTGTTTGCCTGTTAGTCTCCCCTGTTAGCTCCCCTGTTAGCCTTGTTAGTTCACCTGTTGACTCCCCTGTTAGCTTCCCTGTTAGCTCCCCTGTTAGCCTGTTGACTCCCCTGTAGCTTCCTTGTTAGCCTCGTTAGCTCCCCTGCAGCTTGCTAGGCCTCTACTACCAGCATGGCCCCAGTCTGCTAGCTTAGCCCCGGCTGCTAGCACAGCCTCTTTGTTAATGCAGCCCTTGCAGCTAGCATAGGCCCTGTAGCTAGCCATGCCCAGGCAGCTAACCCGGTCCCTCTGCATGGCCTCCACTTTTTGTGTAGTTTTCCCCACTGCTAGGACTGCCCCTTCAGCTAGCAAGGTCAGTTTTCTCCCACTGCTAGGACTGCCCCTTCAGCTAGCAAGGTCAGTTTCCCCACTGCTAGGACTGCCCCTTCAGCTAGCAAGGTCAGTTTTCTCCCACTGCTAGGACTGCCCCTTCAGCTAGCAAGGTCAGTTTTCCCCACTGCTAGGACTGCCCCTTCAGCTAGCAAGGTCAGTTTTCTCCCACTGCTAGGACTGCCCCTTCAGCTAGCAAGGTCAGTTTTCTCCCACTGCTAGGACTGCCCCTTCAGCTAGCAAGGTCAGTTTCCCCACTGCTAGGACTGCCCCTTCAGCTAGCAAGGTCAGTTTCCCCACTGCTAGGACTGCCCCTTCAGCTAGCAAGGTCAGTTTTCTCCCACTGCTAGGACTGCCCCTTCAGCTAGCAAGGTCAGTTTTCCCCACTGCTAGGACTGCCCCTTCAGCTAGCGAGGTCAGTTCCCCACAGCTAGGACTGTCCTTCCAGCTAGCTTGTTCTCTCATGCTGGTCCAGCCCTGTCTGCCAGCCTAGCTCCGGCAGCTAGCGCAGCCTCTATGTTAATGTAGCAGTACAGCTAGCATAGGCCCTGTAGCTATCAGTGCCCTGGCAGCTACCCTTTCCCTCTGCTAGCCCCTTCCCTGTTTCCCCTCTCCAGTGCCCCTGTTCCAGCCCTGTCTGCTAGCCTAGCTCCGGCAGCTAGCGCAGCCTCTATGTTAATGTAGCAGTACAGCTAGCATAGGCCCTGTAGCTATCAGTGCCCTGGCAGCTACCCTTTCCCTCTGCTAGCCCCTTCCCTGTTTCCCCTCTCCAGTGCCCCTGTTCCAGCCCTGTCTGCTAGCCTAGCTCCGGCAGCTAGCGCAGCCTCTATGTTAATGTAGCAGTACAGCTAGCATAGGCCCTGTAGCTATCAGTGCCCTGGCAGCTACCCTTTCCCTCTGCTAGCCCCTTCCCGGTTCCCCTCTCCAGTGCCCCCTGTCCCTCGCCCTGTCCAAGGCCTTAACCCTGTTTTCTCTGTCCCTGTCTCCAGCCCGCCCCCGCGGGCCTCTGTTCCCGGTTCCCCTCTCCAGTGCCCCTGTCCCTCGCCCTGTCCAAGGCCTTAACCCTGTTTTCTCTGTCCCTGTCTCCAGCCCGCCCCCGCGGGCCTCTGTTCCTGTTCCCCTCTCCATTGCCCCTGTTCCTGCCCTGTCCTTGCCCTGTCCTTTAGCCTTTCCCTTAGCCTTCCCCTTAGCCAGCTCGCCTCTTAAAGGCACATTGCCCTTTTTCCCTAGTTCTTGTTTTCCAGTGTTTTTTGTTTCCCCCTAAAAGGCACAGTGCCTATTTTCCCTAGTTCTTGTTTTCCAGTATTTTGTGTTCTCTCTTAAAGGGACAGTGCCGCTTTTCTGTTGTATTCAATAAATGCCCAGTTCTTGGCTTACTCTCATACCTGTCTTGTGTTGTGCGATTGGGGTCGGTTACAAACCATAACAATTTAAGTATTAAAAAGTGTTCTTAAACCTTAAGAGGATTCGATTCTGCAAATATACTGAAGCACACATTTAAACATGGGGCATACACAATGTATTTCAATTCAAACCATTATTTAAACTCAAAAGGTAACTGAGGTTTCCCTCATTTACTGTCATGTAAATGACTTACTGTATGACACATGCACAGGCATGTGCACATGCATGCACGAACACACACACACACACACACACACACACACACACACACACACACACACACACACACACACACACACACACAAAAACACATGTATCCAGTCCGTGTCTATAGATACAGGAAACAGCATCTCCTCCAAATCCACACACACAGTAATACCCAAAGGAGATCATAATACAATGCCCTGCAAGAAAATTGTTTAAATAATGGAAGAATAATGGAAGTTTTAGCATTGTATTGGAAGGAAAGCTCAGTTTATTTAATTACCTACTGCATCCCATTCAAATCCCAAACCAACTTGCATGCTAGCATAAAAGCTCAATGTGATACTGGAATTGTGATACTACAGTAGGCCTACTATCCCCATTTCTCACAGGGAATAAAATGGCTACTTTCCCATTTCTCATTCTACGATCATATTGCCTCAACTTAAAGGGGACATATTAAAGGGGATGTCTGTGTATGAATTTGTCTGAAATGTTATTTAAGCTCTATGGGTATGTACTCATTGCTGTTTGGCCAGGGTTTTAAGTCTTCAGATTAACAAGCCAAAACAAGCTGTTCAGAATTGTTTCCCCTTGATGATGTCACAATGGGAACACAAGCAATGAATTAGCTTTGATTAATCAATTAGCTGTGCCTCGTGGAACACTGCTTACCTAATGAGCTAGGCAAGAGTTTTCCTTATTTAAATTTGTTTACTCTTGGGTGTGTGGGAGCCAGGAAGGGAAGGAAATAATTCATTTAAAGACCCACTTCACTAGAAAACATGTTTTTGATGATTAACTCCTCTAAGAGGCATGACTTTGACTATAGATTGTTATTGGTGCAGAACCTGTCAGCAGGACATGTGCTGTCACTAATAGGTCGGACCTATCATGGGCCAAGATGTGGTAGCTTGACACTTTTAGCTTAAGAGTACACAGAAAGCTGAGTAGGTATCGACATGTCTTGTAAGAATATTAAGTTGCCGACATGGTAAATCAATGGGTGCCTGTTCCCAATTTGAATATTCATATATAACCTTGCATTATTAATGAGGGTAAGGTGTAGAGATGGGATTAGGCCATTCCAGTAGTTTAATGAACATGCCATATTTATACAAATTGCTATTTAAAATAGAACGTTTTTGAATAGTTTAAAATACAGATCTTTAACTCTTTCTGCGCCAAACCCTCGGGTTTCGAATCCAACCGTTGATACTTTGGTCTTTTTCATTTGATCCCCATTATAAACACTTCCGCGGACCTGTCTGTGTCTCCCTGGCACCGCTGCCTATGTTAAAATTGCAATGACAATAGAATCCTGCCAAGTGGCAGTATTGCCTACCTTTTGAACTGGGGCTCTAATCTCTGGGCAGGGCTCTATGCTAACCTTTTTCCCAATGAGCACATGTGCTCCTAAATGAAAACATTTAGGAGCACACAAAACATTTCATGAGCACACAAAGAAATTTAGGAGCACACAAAGAAATTTAGGAGCGCAGTGAAAAAAGTACCAGAGTTTATTAACAAACTATTTATTACATGCATATTATTATAATACTGTGCGTGTGTGTGCATACTAAGGGACAAACATCTGTGCAATAGCATCACCAAAATCACACATTGGTCCATGCCTACTAGACAAAGGATATAGGTTGTCCAGCTGCTTTTGTATGTTGTAGTGTTGTCACGATACTAACATTTTGACTTCGATACAGATAGGAAAGGTAATGGAATATATTATTAGATGACAGACATGGAAAGTTCTTTATACAATTCTTTAATTGATTATAATTTAAATTAATATTTTGACACTGTTGAAACGTAAATAATCAAATGATTGTTACACAGGTCACAACATGTTTACAGGAAAATTTTGGAGTTGTATTTTGATTGTATTTGGAGTGTATTTCGTGACTGTAGGGAACTCGGGTAAATGTATGACCCACTTCCAGTGATGAAGCTAAGCTAGGCTAACGGTCCAGGCGTTCCCTAAGCCTAATGCATGCAGAGAGACAACAAAGGTATGTTTCAAGTTTCAAGTTTCTTTAATAGTTGTCATACAGAAGTACAGAATACTTTCATACAAAATGCTTCTTACTGTTACGCTCCAGAGACTGTGCTAGACAAGATAGTATCAAATAACATAGTATAGCATGTAATTTAGAAGAAAATGAGGTCACAGTGTTCGGTATAGACACATGTACAATGTTCTGAGTTACCATATAATATACAATACTATGCAGTGTACTAATGTACAGTACTATATAGTGCAAAGCAGAAATGGGATGAGGTACAATTTAGGTACAATTTACAGTAAGGTGTACGAGTTGTAGTGCAATCCTTCATCAATAAATATAAAGTGTGGGGAGTGGGTGCTACAGTGTGTTTGTTTAAAGTGGGTGTGTGCTATAAAGTGTGTGGAGTGGGTGCTACAGTGTGTTTGTTTAAAGTGAGTGTGTGCGTGTGGATGTGTGTGCTATGTGCGTTTGGTGGTTGTTGTTGTGTAGTGTTCATTGTTCATTTAGCAGCCTGATGGCCTGGGGATAGAAGCTTCTTCTGAGTCTTTCTGTGCTCGCCTTGAGACTCCGGTATCGCTTGCCTGACCGCAGCAGTTCAAAGAGGCAGTTGTTCGGGTGACTGGAGTCTTTAATGATTCTCTTAGCCTTGCCCTTGCAACGCTTGTTGTAAATGTTCTGGAGGGTGGGGAGCCCCCCTCCAATTGTGCGTTCGGCTGAACGTGTCACTCTTTGTAGTCTGCTTCGGTCTTGTGCAGTGCTATTCCCAAACCAGGAGGTGATGTTGCCGGTCAAGATGCTCTCTATTGTACATGAGTAGAAGTTCTTAAGGATCTTCTGACTGACTTGGAACTTCCTTAGGCGCCTGAGGAAGTAGAGGCGTTGTCGTGCCTTCTTCACAACACTGTCAATGTGTGTGGTCCATGTCAAGTCCTCGGATATGTAGGCTCCGAGGTACTTAAAGCTGTTGACTCTCTCAACCGGTGCCCCGTCGATGCTGAGGGGGCTGTAGTCCTTGACCCCCGACCTCCTGAAGTCCACAATCATCTCCTTTGTTTTGCTGACGTTCAGGGAGAGGCTGTTTTCCTGGCACCATCCCGCCAGGACCTTGACCTCTTCCAGGTAGGCCCTCTCGTCGTTGGCAGAGATCAGGCCCACCACCACTGTGTCGTCAGCAAATTTGATGATTGTATTGCTACTCCGCTGAGCCACACAGTCGTGTGTGTACAGGGAGTAGAGGAGGGGACTCAGAACACAGCCCTGGGGGGCCCCTATGTTGTGGGTGATGGATGAGGAGGTGCAGTTGCCTGCTCTCACCACCTGGGGTCTGCCAGTCAGGAAGTCCAAGACCCACTGGCAGAGGTCATAGTTCAAGCCCAGGTCCCTGAGCTTGGCTATGAGTATGGAGGGGACTATGGTATTGAATGCCGAGCTGTAGTCGATGAATAGCATTCTCACATAGTTCCCCTGCCTCTTGTCCAGGTGTGATGCTGCTGTGTGCAGCACATGGGCTATGGCGTCCTCCGTGGACCTGTTGGGGCGGTATGCAAATTGCAGGGGGTCCATGTTGATGGGGAGGGAGGAGCAGATGTAGCCCTTTACTAGCTTCTCAAAGCACTTCATGGCTATGGAGGTGAGAGCTACAGGGCGGTAGTCGTTGAGGCAAGCAGGCTTGGATTTTTTGGGTACAGGGATAATAGTGGACTTCTTCAGGCATGTATCTTCTTGTCTAACTCCAGGGAAGATTAAATAAGCTAATTTCCCAAAATGTTGGAGTGTTCCTTTAACACTAGCACAGCCATCGAGAAAATGCCACTGATTCCCGCCGGAATGGGTCAGATGACCCGACAGCTTGTATGAGAAATATGAGGGGAAAAAAACAGTGTAAACTATATAATTACCTCTGAGTATAAAAAGATGAGGTTTACCACAGGTTTGAGCGACAAAAAAAGAAATATATAAAAAATAATAATAAATAAAAATATTATAATTTATTTTTATTTATTTTTTGGATGGAAGAGCCACACATTGACGGGCAAAGCCACATGTGGCTTGCGAGCCATGGGTTGGCCACCCCTGCGCTAGACGCTCGCAAAGTGCTGTGACTTTCCACTGGCTGGACTGGGCTGGGCAGTGAAAGAACCAAGCATTTCACTGTAATGTAATAGCTAAATAAAACAACTTGAACTTGACTTGTTACATTTTCACTCTGGTTGGATGCCAAACGTATTCTGGTTGTACTGTACTTGTGCTGTATGATGACAATACATTGGAATCGAATCTCATGTCAACGCTAGGGGTTCAGCAGGTGTATTCTGAATGACAAGTATGACAACATCACCGTTGTGAAGGGCATATGGGCAGATTGCAGAATGATTTTTTGTTTTGTTCACTAGTACTCGCCAGACTGGCGAGTACTCTTCATGAATCACTCGCCAAACATAAAAAATACTCGCATTTGGCGAGTAAAGTGGCCTAATTTCCGTCCCTGTTCCCTCGCAGCACTACATTTAATTTATTTCAATGTCCTTTTTTCTTTTTCTTCTTTCTCTGTCAGGTGCACTTCCCATCTCACCCTTTTCAAGTGGGTCCCATCTTTTTTCAAACACCGCGCAAATGTGGCCTGTTCAGTGTCCACTGTGAAGGGCTGACGAAGCAGGTGAATTACCTGATTGATGAAGGGATGTCGACTGGTAAGGGCAGCAATGCCGTTATCAGCTATGTGGATCATTACTTCACCAACTATGGAGTTGGAGAAAAGAACGTCGACCTGCACTGTGACAATTGCTCCGGCCAAAATAAAAACAACTACGTCTTGTGGTATTTTGCCTGGCGCACGATCCACAAACTACACCTGCAGCTTGGCCTCCACTTCCTGATTGCAGGCCACACTAAGTTTGGCCCGACTGGTGCTTCGGTTTGATCAAGCAGGTCTACAGGAAGACTGCTGTCGACACCCTGGCAGGCATCGCGGACATCGTGAGGAAAAGCTCTGCGGTGAAAGGAGTCAATATCCCTCAGCTTGTGGGACTGGAAGACGGCACAGTGTTTGTGCAAAGCTACGACTGGCAACAGCATCTGGGTGGCTTCTTCAAAAGATTCCCACAAATAAAGAAATACCAGCACTTCAGGTAATTATCTATATTCTATTGTATTAGTGTTTATTAGATAGTGTTGCTTTACTACACCTCCTCCACTACCAACTGTCTCTCTCTCTCTCTCTCTCTCTCTCTCTCTCTCTCTCTCTATCTCTCTCTCTCTCTCTCTCTCTCTCTCTCTCACATTACTACACTTGCTCCTCTGTCTGTCTGTCTGTCTGTCTGTCTGTCTGTCTGTCTGTCTGTCTGTCTGTCTGTCTGTCTGTCTGTCTGTCTGTCTGTCTGTCTGTGTCTCTCTCTCTCTCACATATTTTAAATGTGTTGTTTATTCTATTACAGCTTCGATGCCAACAGTCCTGGCATGGTGACGGCGAAATTACACTGTGACGATCCTGAGCCATTCAAGTTTCAGCTGCTGAAAGACCCAAAACGCTACCCAACCATCTCTGGTTTTCCAGTCCTCCCCCCACCCGGACTCGACAACGACCGACAGGAATATCTTTTTAAGGAGATAAGACAATACTGTTCTGATGCCGCAAAATACATCACATGCCCGCAGTGGCGTCGCGTGGGTAAAATAACAGGGGAAGCCAAACAAAAATTATTAAAAAAAATATTAAATATTTTTATTAATATTTTTTTTTTTTTTTTTTTTTTTTAGTCAAGCAGTCACCATGTACACTACAGTATGGCTCGGCGGCCAGTCAAACTGTCTTTTTATTTATTTAACAGATTGCAGAATGGGTACAATCAGGCATGCGTTCTTCATGGGACGCATGAAGTACTCGCTATTTGCATATCAATAGCGCCGGTCGTCAGGTGTGTTAAATACGTTCTCAGATACATTCACACCTAACTTGTTGTGAAGACATGTGTTACATTCCATTCGTAGAGGCAATTAGGCACTGTCTTTAGTCTGTGCTCAAGCGAGGGGACATTAAATGCGCATTCGTGGGAGCGCGCGTGCACGTGGTGCGTGCAACCACAGATGATTTCAATAACGCACCACTGGGTACAATACAGTACGGCTCAATACACACAATTGTATAAGGGCATGCAGACCAGAGAAAGACGTTTGTCTTGTTTACATCAGGGTCATTAATACTGCTGGAGCATTGGTTCATTTTTGGTCAGATATTTCCTTGCACGATTTTGCGCGCCGCGTGGGAGCAAATTCGAGACACATATTCGGTTGCAAAAAGGTTTCCCATGGTCTCCTCTATGGCCGTGAATATTTTCACGCGGATCGGAATCACGGCGCGCCCGTGGGACACTTTTCCGTTTCGGTGAGTTTATTCCACGCTTGCGGCTTTCCTTTTCTAAGCATTTTCGGGGCTACATGTGAATGAGTAAAAGTTGCGGGACGCCCAGATGTTTCCACGATAGAAAGCTCGCGTGGATCCCATAATAGGCTCACTTAATACAGCGTTTTTAAAATCACGCAACATTTTCAGGGTCGCGAGCCGACCTTTTCCCCTCGTTTTCGATGATGGAAGTGATTTAGGAAAAGCTTCGGCACGCCGAGAGGTACCCGTGGATTTAATCTTGCGAGGATCTGGGCAATATTCGGCCCGTGGGAGCAGTCACGGTTTAATACAATGTTCAGAGTGCAGAGGGGAGGTGTGCAGAGGGGATTCCACACTCATGATTCTTCTCACAGCCCCGTTTTAAACTTTTAGTGTGTGGCAGTCAGCTCGAATCTGATTGGCTAGGATCGGTTTTGGACTCTACATACATGAATCACATGGTTGAGGCTGGAGAAAGAGACCTACCCCCTGCCTCCTCTCCTCTATAGCTGCAGTGAGCACAGTGAGTCTGACAGTGTGTTAGAGGGAGTGAGAAGGAGAAGAGGGAGACATTAAAAAAAAAAAAAAAAATTATAACACAGATGCACAGATGAAAAAGAATGTAAACTATATTAAAAAAAAATTATATATATATATATATTTTTTTTTTTCATATTTCATATTTGATATTAATTCATATTTTAATAGGGAGGCCTGGCTTCCGTTGGCTTCCATAAGGATTCGCCACTGCATGCCCGCTCCCAACGTCTAGAGCACCTCAGAACAAGACTGTACGATGTTAGATATGGAGAAGACACATGGATGTAGAGAGCATTCGTCAGGTGAACTGGCGCTGCACTGATGGCTGCCTTTCTGATCGCTCCGTCGAGACTGTGCTTTCTTTTGTTAATTTTTATAGTATTAGGAGTTTTATTTGCACCAACTGTTGGTGCATTATATGTGTATGACCGTCAGTCAATCATTGACATTGGATTAAGGAAAACTTACCGATTGGATTGCTCTCTGGATTGGATCGCTGAACAGCAGAAATGGCCCGCCGAGATCCTTTGTTATGGCCATGGCCAAGACCAGGAGAAGCCGCCGCGAAGACGTGGAAAGAGAGCCGGGGTCCGAAACAGACTGAGGTCCAAACGACACAGAACCACATTGCCCAGCATATTGTTGGCCAATGTGCAATCGATAGGAAATAAACTGGACGACATCAGAGCACGGATCCAATTCCAGAGGGACATTCGGGATTGTAACGTCCTCTGTTTCACAGAAACTTGGCTGAGTCCAGATGTCCCGAATCACGCAATAGAACCGGCAGACCACTTCTTCGTTCTCCGCAAGGACCGGACGGCAGAAGAGTCACTAAAGAAGAAAGGAGGCGGCATTGCCTTCATGATAAACAAGGAGTGGTGCGATTTAGGCAACACAAAGGAACTGTCTAACCACTGCTCCCCAGACCTGGAGTTTATCACGATAAAATGTCGACCCTTCTTCCTCCCAAGAGAGTTAACGTCCATCATCCTCATCGGAGTGTACATTCCACCACACGCGAACACTGGGGTCGCACTTTCAAAACTTCACGACGAGGTAAACAAACTCCAGACAGCTAATGTTGACGCTGCCATTTTGGTTCTGGGTGATTTCAACAGCGCGCGTCTTAAAAAGGTGTTGCCGAATTTCTATCAGCATGTGACCTGTCCCACCAGAGGCGAGAACATATTAGACCATGTATACTCGCAATTTAAGAATGGGTACAAGTCACAGGCTCTTAGTCCATTCGGTAAAAGCGATCACGCCGCCATCTTCCTTTTGCCAAAGTACAAACAAAGTCTCAAGCGAACGCCGGTGGTCTCGCGAGAGGTTAAGCGTTGGGCCGTGACGTCAGAGGAGTCACTCCAAGCTGCACTTGGATGCACAGACTGGAGTGTATTCCATGATAACACAGCCAATATTAACGAATACACCGAAACAGTGATTGACTATGTCTGTACTCTGGTAAAAGAAACAATCCCCTCCACCCAAATTAAAATCTACCCAAATCAAAAGCCCTGGGTAGACAAATCCGTCCGTGAGGCTCTGAAAGTGCGCACATCAGCATACAACACCGGGCTGGTGACAGGCAACATGGAAGAATACAAGATGGCAAGATACAACGTCAGGAGAGCAGTAATAGAGGCAAAACGGCGTTACAGGGATAAAGTTGAACTTCAGTTTGAACAGGCTGACTCTAGAGGCATGTGGCAGGGCCTCAGAACAATGACAGACTACAAAGGCACCCCCCTCAATCCTCAATCTCTATGCGAGGTTTGAGGCTGTGAATAACAACACCAGCCTACAAACCACGGCAATGGGGGGGGGGGGGGTCTGCTGATGGAGACTCAGTGTTCAGGGTAACAGAGCATGAGGTGAGACGGATCTTTAAAAAAGTGAATATCAGGAAGGCAGCAGGACCGGACGGCATCCCCGGCCGCGTCCTAAAAGTCTGTGCCGACCAACTGGCCCCGGTATTCACTGACATCTTCAACCTGTCCTTGGAACAGGCTGTCATCCCCACCTGTCTGAAGAAGTCCACCATCATCCCTGTACCCAAAAAATCTACGCCCGCTTGCCTCAACGACTACCGCCCTGTAGCCCTCACCTCCATAGCCATGAAGTGCTTTGAGAAGCTAGTGAAGGGCTACATCTGTTCCTCCCTCCCCATCAACCTGGACCCTCTGCAATTTGCATATCGCCCCAACAGGTCCACGGAGGACGCCATAGCCCATGTGCTGCACACAGCAGCATCACACCTGGACAAGAGGCAGGGGAACTATGTGAGAATGCTGTTCATCGACTACAGCTCAGCATTCAATACCATAGTCCCCTCCAAACTCATAGCCAAGCTCAGGGACCTGGGCTTGAACTATGACCTCTGCCAGTGGGTCTTGGACTTCCTGACGGGCAGACCCCAGGTGGTAAGAGCCGGCAACTGCACCTCCTCATCCATCACGCTCAACATAGGGGCCCCCCAGGGCTGTGTTCTGAGCCCCCTCCTCTACTCCCTGTACACACATGACTGCGTAGCACAGCGGAACAACAACACCATCATCAAATTTGCTGATGACACAGTAGTGGTGGGCCTGATCTCTGCCAACGACGAAAGGGCCTACCTGGAAGAGGTAGAGAACCTGTCACAGTGGTGTCAGGAGAACTGCCTCTCCCTGAACGTCAGCAAAACAAAAGAGATGATTGTGGACTTCAGGAGGTCGGGGGTCAAGGACTACAGCCCCCTCAGCATCGACGGGGCACCGGTTGAGAGAGTGAACAGTTTCAAGTACCTCGGAGCCCACATATCCGAGGACTTGACATGGACCACACACATTGACAGTGTTGTGAAGAAGGCACGACAACGCCTCTACTTCCTCAGGCGCCTAAGGAAGTTCCAAGTCAGTCAGAAGATCCTTAGGAACTTCTACTCATGTACAATAGAGAGCATCCTGACCGGCAACATCACCTCCTGGTTTGGGAATAGCACTGCACAAGACCGTAGCAGACTACAAAGAGTGACACGTTCAGCCGAACGCACAATTGGAGGGGGGCTTCCCACCCTCCAGAACATTTACAACAAGCGGTGCAAGGGGAAGGCTAAGAGAATTATTAAGGACTCGAGCCACCCGAACAACTGCCTCTTTGAACTGCTGCGGTCAGGCAAGCGATACCGGAGTCTTAAGGCGAGCACAGAAAGACTCAGAAGAAGCTTCTATCCCCAGGCCATCAGGCTGCTAAACGAACAATAATCACTATGCAACAACCATCAAATGCACACAGCACACACACCCACACGCACACACTCACTCAAACAAACAACACACTGCAGCACCCACTCTCCACACTTTAGATCACACAAACACACTTACACTTTATATTTATTGATAAAGGATTTGCACTACAACTCGTACACCTACTGTGAATTGTACCTAAATTGCACCTCGTCCCATTTCTCCATTTCTGCCTTGCACTATATAGTATTGTATATTAGTACACTGCACAGTATTGTATATTGTATGGTAACTACGTCTATTCTGCATCGAACATTGTACATATGTCTAAACTGAACACTGTGACCTCATTTTTTTTACTTCTAATTTTACTATGTTATTTTATTTCATACTTATCTTGTCTTGCACAGTCTCTGGAGCGCAACAGTAAGAAGCATTTTGTATAAAAGTATTCTGTACTTCTGTATGACAACTATTAAAGAAACTTGAAAACATTCCGTATACACGCAAAAAGAACAGAGAGACACACAAACACACCATAGGTCACTTTGAAAGACACTTTAAGAAAATAACTTGTTGTGATTGTTGCATAGTGCATATTGATGGCATTCCCCCAGGCCATCAGAGTCTTGAACACTGAACGCTCCACACACAAGCACACATGAGCACACACACACACTGTACTAGCAGTCACTTTAACATGAACACACACACACACTCATGCTGCACACGCTCACAATGTAAGGTCACTTTAAAAAAATAAAACAAGAACAGGAGTGGTTCTTGTATAGTAAAAGCTTTTGTAAAACTCATGTACATATACTTGATATGTCTTACTCTTATTACTTGTATTATTGCACAAATGTCGCATTCTCATCCTATTGGATTCTTATTATTGCATTCTTGACTTGACTTGATAGTATAGTAGTACTAGTATAGCATAGGGACATAGAAGAATTGTATTGTTGTGTACCGGTACATGTACATTATATTTGTATTATTATTACTATTACTATTGTTTTATTGCACAATCGTAGCGGGCATGGCCAACCGCATTTCACTGTATGCCCTGGTATGTATGCGATGAATAAAAAAAATGTCACTTTAAACTAAATGGAAAGGTCACTTTAAAGGAAATAACCGATGTGGTTCTTGTATAGTTTAGATTATAGTAGTATAGCATAATGACAGAGTTGAAACTGTATATTGTATTAGCATGTCTATTTTTATCATGCACATCTTATGCCTTCTTATTACCTGTTTATGTATTTTATTATTAGTATTATTGCAGAATCGATGCAGGCATGACCACCCGCATTTCACTGTATGCCCTGGTATGTATGTGACGAATAAACCTCTTGAATTGATTTGATATTGTCTGCTGATTTGTCATGCAATGATAATATTTCTATTACATACTATTATCATACTACTGCTATTACATTTACATTTAGTCATTTACGGTAGCTGACGCTTTTATCCAAAGCGACTTACAAGTTCTGTACGACAAGCCATCAGGAAGGGCACAACTCTATCAGCTGAGCAACAATGTTCATCAAAGTGTTGAGTGCTACACTACAGTGTAGGTTAGTTTATTAGGACAAGTGCATGACAGTACGGTCAGTTAGGGTTAGATATTTGTTTTCTTTTTTTAATTCAGATAATGGTTGAAGAAGTGCGTCTTTAGTCGACGGTGAAAGATTGGACGTGTTTCGGCTGTCCTAACTGGGGTGGGTAGTTCATTCCACCATTGTGGGGCAAGGACTGAGAATAGGCGACTTCTCTTTGATGACCCTCCCAGAGCTCGGATAGGAGTAGGTCTGAGGCGGCCAGAAGATGCAGTTATTGCACAATCGATGCAGGCATGACCACCCGCATTTCACTGTATGCCCTGGTATGTATGTGACGAATAACCCTCTTGAATTGATTTGATATCTCTGTCTGCTGATTTGTCATGCAATGATAATATTTCTATTACATACTATTATCATACTACTGCTATTACATACTATTATCATACTGCAAGGGGGGGGGTACAGGTAGTAAAAACAACACAAGCAGTGTAAACGAATAGGTCAATATAATTTAATAAATAAAGGTTTTCAATTCAATAACTGAAATATACATTATTCACAGGTAGTGTTATTGGGTCTCATTCCCGAAAATTTTCCAAAGATATATTCTGGAAGACTTATCTTGGAACCACTGAGACATAATCTATGACAAGTACACTCTGAGTCCTGAACGTGCTGGAGATATGTCTTAAGTGGCTGAAACGGTCGCAGAAATTATATGATCTGATATCTGCTTGGAGAATGGCATTCTGTCGTAAACTCCAAAGCGCGTTCCCGTTCAGCTCATTTGCATACAAAACACCGCCTCCATAGTTCCTTATAAGGCAACTAGTGACGCAGCTGTGTGAAATGGAATGGCGGAAGTGCTTTGCGAGCCGCGTGATTACGAAACCTAGCGTCAGTCAGTGCCAATCAGAGAGCGTCTCCGAGAAATGCGGCTAGGTTTCGTAATCACGCTTGCGCCCATCAAAACTAGATTAGATTAATGTATTGGCATCATATACAGCTCGCGGTACACATCTGCCGCAGCGCACGCGCACACACAGACACACACACGCGCGCACGCAGTACTGTATATGAATGAATGAATGACATATAATATAGCCTACGGCGGGCGTAATGAATGCCATAAGCCTATAGGCTACTGTTCATTCGTAGGCGCACACAAGACTTGTTATGGAATATTAATGCAGTCTATTTCCACCGATTAGCTTTAGTTCTTATTTATTTATCCACTGTCATTTCAGTGTTGGTGTATAGGCTATATAGTGTATTTCAATATAAGTTTAATTGATTAATGATATATTCGAAGGAATGCAGGTTTATAGCTATATCAACCCCCTCCAATGTACAGTAAATGACCAAGTATGGTTTTGTCAATATTCCAATGTACAGTTTTGCTTGTACAGTGTAAGTCTATCCCCCACCCATCCCTACCCAACCTCCTCCAACAGTTTCTACGTCAAATGTACTCTCTTTTCTGGACTCTTTTTGTATCACAAACAGTACTGTATTTGCAAATCTGGTATGTCATAAATGTATAGATGTAGCAGTACTGTCTATCTGTCATGTGTGTCATATCTGTTATGATGAATTGAAAATGGGGGACCCTGATGTAAACAAGACGAAATTCTTTCTCTGGTCTGCATCCCCTTATGTAATTGAGCTGTACTGTACTGTACCCATTCTGCAATCTGTTAATAAAGTTTTCAATCAATCAATCAAACAAAGGTCTGTCCCATTGTATACCAATCAATGGGATACATTGCATGTTGACCTGCATTCTTTCAAATGTATATAATTAATCATTAAAACAAATAAGAAATACAAATTCCACAGAAGGCATTAAATTATTATTATTTTCAATCATTTCACAATAATTGCATAATTGTGTTTGAATATCTGAGTAATTATTTGTCCAAAATAGCTGGTTCAGATATGGTTAATCCAGCTGCCCTGTGATCAGATGAATCCATATTATTTATTTTTCCGACATCAAATTCTTATCGTACAAATATTGTCATATTTATTTTAATTATGATTAAGTAATTAATTCCAAGGAGGCCATTAGCGTTGACGTGAAGGAATCACTATGAGAACACAGTCTGTCAAGTTATAATAACATTTTAAATTAGTCAATCAATCATGAGATTTGATCGTGGGCTGAGAGCATATTTAAGTGTGCTCCTCAGCACTCTTAGATCTGCTCTCAAATAAGATCTCAGGAAAATTTGAAGACTCCCACTCCCAGCCCTAATATGTCTTAAATAGGCCGAAATCTGGCTAAGACAAAATATTTTGTCGTAACTTCGTTCGAGAATGAGACCCATTGTCCTCCTTGGGTTAGTCCTCCTATTAGTTCTAAACTACTATTAGTTTAGACTAGTAGTTATATTACTACTACAATACAAAATGTTTGATTTTGTATCTGATCTGTCATGACAGCATGGTTGTCACAGCACTTAATTATGTTAATACTATTCAGGGGAGAGGTGTAGCTGGGAGGTAGTTTACGCCCAGCAGAAACCTGGCGTAGGTGTTAAATCTTTGAGAGCTGTTTTCTCTGCTTCAGTCTCTGGGAAAAAAAGACTGCTACAAGATTTAAAATTAGCACATCACAATAATAACATTCTCAGATTTCAAAGTATGACACATCATTTGAAAGCTTACATTCTGTACTTTCACAATCTGGAAAAATCTGGAAAATGAAAATGTAGACATGTTGGCACAATCGCTGGACTCGGTCACATATGTATTCCATATTAATGTGGAATAACGTTCTAATAAAATTTTCCTGAAGTCATTTTGAAATTTCAGAAACCGTGCCAGATACGGGTACTTTTAGGAAAAGTCATTGAGTGACAGAGCTGGAACTCGACCGAGTGACGAGGATACATTTATTGAAAATGCCTAGGGGTCATTTGACCAGAGAAAGATGTTTGTCTTGTTTACATCAGGGTCCCCCATTTTCAATTCATAATGAGGATCGCGATGGGATTACTGGGATTATTCATTTTGGAGTACCTTCTGACTAAGGTAATGTCTATTCTAGGTCTATTTTACCGAACCTAAAACATGCTTTTGTATCGATCACAGCGTTGTCTTTTACCGAACCTAAAACATGCTTTTGGTAATGATGCAGTTTCGTAAAATGACCTCCCCGCCCTTGATGATTTTGTGAAGAAACATCTATATATGGTATATATACCTTTGATTTGGAAATAATAGGTTTCAGGCGGGCAACCCGAACGATTTGGGCATATGCATATAACACGTCATATCTCGCGATCTAGAAAAAAATACTGGATTATTTTGGAAAGGGGCGATGTTTAGCGTGGAATAGCGCACAAACTAAAGTATGTAGAAATTAACTGGTTTGTCAGTGTTGCACTATAAAATGAGCCATACTATTGTCTCCATAGCTATAATACAGAACACACAATGGGTCCTCAAACATCGCAAACATTTTCAATAACGCTGGCGCCATTGAGTAAAGATGGGAAAACAACGTGGCAGTCAATGAGTTAAACTGTGGTGTGTGCTATAGGCCTACCCACCATACATACAGGAGAAGAAAGAGGTGCTCGAAAACAAATCATTCAAATTTGATATAGACTACAGGTATAAAAACATGTGTGTGGGGAACAGGAAACAGGTCAAAGGTCAAGGTCCCCTGCACTAGATTGAGCTGCAGGGAGATGAGCTGTCCGCTGCGACTGCTGCTCTGCCCCACCAGGGTGTGGTGGAGAGGGTGGTTGGCATTGTCCATGATGACCAGCAGCTTGCTCTAGAGCACAAACATTTACATTAAAGCAAATAACGAGACGCTTGTAAAGCGACTTACCAAAAGTAAAACAGCAGAATGAGCTCCAATTCTTGTATCAGCAACAGTACAAGTTGCCAAACTGACTGAGAGCAAATCGACAATAAATACATAACTAACAATAAAAGTACTAAGGACAGAGAAGAACCAACAGGTTTTTTTTAGCAGAATTAGCTAAATCGCTGAGGTATCTGAAATGATTCAATATTCACTCACAGTCCCAACACTGGCAGAAACACACAAGACATTTGTCCCATACCCTAAACCATGGTGCCACACTGATGTCCTGTCCCATACCCTAATCACAGATGCTATCTACAATTTATTTTCGACAGAGCAGCTATAGAATTTACATATGACACATATGATCTTACTTCCTTGGTTTGTGTAAAGGGACCCCACCCATGTAAACACTCACTCACGCACGCATGCATTTCCTCTCTCACTCACTCTCTCTCACACACACACAAACCTCCTCACACTGCTTGGGGGAACCCTGAGTAGGCAATTCCGAGAGAGGCAGCTGTGAATAGCCGTCTCATTTCTCCATCCCCGCCTGCACCGCCTGTCCAGGCGTGAAGCACCCCACGCTGCAGACTACACCCCTGACACGCCGTACCATCACCATCATCACAGGCCATATCAGCCCACGCTTCAGAATCATCAGCCTTGTCCCCATCGGGCACCATTCCTGCCCCCAACAGCACAGCACAGCGTAACATTTTCCAAAATGAAGACACGCAGCGTAGACCCTGTTAAACGGAGTGCGTTGCGGTGGCGATTGAATGGAACTCAGTTGACACAGATCATCTTTAGCCTCATAGGCATATTTATTTCTCAGGCGGGAAGAGATGCGATGGTGGTGCCGCTATATATATCAACAACAATCAATAACAAATAATAGACCGGAACAGGAATGCAAAGGTAACGTCAGTGACGTCACATACTGGACATACTACATCGCCCTCTGTAGAACACAAATGAGTAAGGGCGCACATAATAATAATACATTTAACACCCCCACTCAAACCTAGCTTATTGTGGTACATAACAAAAAAATATATATATTTAAATATATATTCTCTCTCTTTGGCCTTCAATACAAAATAAACAACAACAAAAAAACATATTGGCACATACATGCTTTTCTAGCACTCTAACTAAGTGCCAAACAAATACTGAGCAAACTTCTTCAGTTGTAGCTTAGTGGCTGGTTTTGTCATCACATCAGCAATATTCCAAACATATCCTCCCACTATTCACAGTTTCTCTTATGAAGTGATATTTTATATCAATATGTTTACATCTTTGCCTGTTCCTGGCTGCGTCTATGCTTTTACCAACGAGTTCGTGTTTCCGGGTTCTCGTTTTGCGCTCTGATTGGCCACTGACCTACGCTAGTACGCCCCCTCGCTATGAGCGTAGCAGGACGCTAGTGGGCTAGTCGCTAAAATATATATAGTTTTATATATAATTGTACCAACACAGATATTAGGCAGTACACACATTGTCCTGCAATACATGTACAGTGAATGCACAGCTACATTCACCATATATTTCTATTGCTGCTTTCACTGGTCTACAGTGAAATGCAATATTATTATTATTATTATTATTATTATTATTATTATTATTATTATTATTATTATTATTATTATTATTATTGTAAAGATTATCATTACAATCGCAGCCTCCTGGAGAGGCAATGTTACAAGTGTACAAGGGTTGTGTGCAATGAGCACAGCCTCTCAATTTGCACAACGTGCACAAAATAATAATAATTGTAATGATAATCTTTACAATAATAATAATAATATTGCATTTCACTGTAGACCGCAGCAGCGATAGAAATATATGGCGAATGTAGCTGTGCATTCACTGTACATGTATTGCAGGACAATGTGTGTACTGCCTAATATTAATATGTTGGTACAATTATATATAAAACGATATATATTTTAGCGACTAGCCCACTAGCGTGAACGGGCTCCTTTCCTCAGAGCAGCCCACTTGTATCACCACGCTCGGCGCTGCTGCGATGGTGCAGGAGGTTGTCTCGCTAGTGGGCTAGTCGCTCAAATATATATATCGTTTTATATATAATTGTACCAACACAGATATTAGGCAGTACACACATTGTCCTGCAATACATGTACAATGCCGATCGATAACGGGGAAATGCTGCCGGGTATCACACGGGCTGACGGTAAGACATTTATCACCTAATTTATAGCCGGATCGGAGCTTGCTGTGCAATGCTAGCAATCGATCTGTGAATGTGGCTACTTACACAGACGCTGTATTGGTAATCAATAATACTAATCGACATCCCCCGCCGCCCCCCTTTCAACCATAGATGCTCTGGGATAGTCCGGATCATAAGCAGTTTATGTTATTTCGTTAGCATATATACAACGGAAATGCCGTTGAATATAACGTTAGTAGCCTTTAGCTCTATAACTAGCTTTCCAGAAAATAGATGATACGAAATCTGCGATAAAGCTTATATTTACGGCGCTATAAAATGACAACCTACCGATGGAATTTTTCTTTCTTTAAGCCATTCTGAACGGACGGTTTATGCACTCAATTGACAATGAGAATGGACAGATAGCAACACTATAAAGTATAGATATAGCTGTTAGAAAACCTACATGTTTGTTTACAATCCCCGGTCCTCTAGCCACTAATTAGACTAAGCCCATCGGTCGTCAAAGTGTTTTACATGTTTTACATGTTTTACAGTGTTCCAATGCTCTTCACTTGGTTCAGAAAGATGCTGGGAAAGTTGACTGACTACAAAACTTAAATCTGGTCTAGTGCATGTAGCCAAATAGATCAAACTTCCCACTGCCTCTCTACATCCTCGGCTCTTCACATTTTTCTGCATTTCCTGTGTATTCAAGTTTTGATTCACATGGGGTCTCTCTGGACCTACACTCTTGCATTCCAAATCTGGAGAGGATTTTGTTCACATACCTCTGTTGTGACATTGTGACTTGACCCTCTGACTGGTTCAAATCTATCCCTAGAAAATGTTTTAATTTTCCCAGTATAGGATATTTCATTAATATTCCACTGAAGCTCTCCTCTGATGATAGCATGATTGTCTCCCCCACTCAGGCTGTCCCTTGTCGGGGCCCCCCATATATCCTGTTTGGGTTATTGTCTCTGTGGCTCTCTGTACATCTGGCCTACCCACCCCCCGCACACACACACACCACACACATACACACATACATACACACACAGACACATATACAAAACTATCAGATGAAGTGCCTGGACTCTTCAGGACCCGGTGACCCTTGACCAGTGGGCCGGTAAACTAGTTAACCATGTTAACCAGATGGCCCCCTCACCGCGTCTCAGAAAACATCCATTAACTCTTGCACTTAGACACACACACACACACACAGACAAGCAGACACATACATACAGACACACCATACACACGCACAGGCACACACGCACCCCTCCCCTCCTCCTCTGTGCAAGAGGGTATAAATGTCATGTAATGTGTGTATTCATTCTTCTGGTGCGAGGGGCTGAGCCTGTGGGCTGCAGGAGTTCTCTGTGTGACCAACAAATAAAGACTCTGTGAGAAACAACTTTGTCGTTCTGTATCTTTGGTCAGCTGGTCCATAACTATATCAATTCAAGGACTTACGAGGGATAGAAATCCCTAACAATTTGGAGGTTCCAGTGAGAATTGATGTGGGCCAGCTGTAACCAAGACGGAACGAGTACTCCTGACATCAGAGGAGGAAAGGAGGAATGGAGACACGGAGGAGAAGACGGTGCAGAAGATCCAGACACTCACACCAGCTGTCTGCAGCGCATCTGAATCAGGGGAGGGATGCCAGCAGCCCGAGATGAGACCACCAGACGACCCTCGACCAGGAGACAGGCAGGAGGAGACGAAGGACAGGCCAGGATGAAGAGAGGCAGACTGGAGGAGATGGCAGCTGAGCAGCAGAGGCCAGGCACCGCAGCCAGGCACCGCAGATCATCGAAGACGAGAGGGAGAAGGCAGCAGCAGGAGAGACACTGGAGGCAGAGCTGAAGAGACGGTGGGCCAGCTGGCGAGAGGTGGAGGGCACAGTCCAGAGACACTGAGGAGCAGCTCAGGAAGGGGCCCTTGCCCTCTAGAAGACGGGGCCGGCCCAAGATGGGCGGTGTACTGTAACAGAGGGAAGGTAGCGCCCTGATAGACGTTGCGTGTGCCTGAGTAAGGGGGGTCCAACAGGGGTTACGTGTATTGTCTGAAAAAGTTGGAAAATCTGTGTTTCTCTCTTTCTTCTCTCTCTCTCTCCCGCTCCCCCCCCTCCCTCTATCTCTCTCTCTCTCTCCTCTCTTGGCGTTGTTCATCCCGTCTGGTTTAGGTGTGATGCGTGTAATGGATGACAATCGACGGGTACAGGTTTATTAATGAATTATTGTTGACATTTAATTGAATGTCAAAAGGGGGAATTATAGGATATTTCATTCATATTCCACTGAAGCTCTCCTCTGATTATAGCATGATTGTCTCCCCCACTCAGGCTGTCCCTTGTCGGGGCCCCCCATACATCCTGTTAGGGTTATCGTCTCTGTGGCTCTCTGTACATCTGGCCTACCCACCCCCCCCCCGCACACACCACACACACAGACACATATACACAACTATCAGATAAAGTGCATGGACTCTTCAGGACCCGGTGACCCTTGACCAGTGGGCCGGTAAACTAGTTAACCATGTTAACCAGATGGCCCCCTCACCGCGTCTCAGAAAACATCCATTAACTCTTGCACTTAGACACACACACACACACGCAGACAAGCAGACACATACATACACACACACCATACACACGCACAGGCACACACACACCCCTCCCCTCCTCCTCTGTGCAAGAGGGTATAAATGTCATGTAATGTGTGTATTCATTCTTCTGGTGCAAGGGGCTGAGCCCGTGGGCTGCAGGAGAGTTCTCTGTGTGACCAACAAATAAAGACTCCGTGAGAAACAACTTTGTCGTTCTCTGAATCTTTGGTCAGCTGGTCCATAACTATATCAATTCAAGGACTTACGAGGGATGGTTATCCCTAACACCAGATCCTTCATTTTAAACCTCTCAGCGAGCATCTTTTTGACACCTTTCACAACCTCCTCATTGTTACCAGCAATGATTAAATCAGCAACAAATACAATTAGAATAACTTTTTCGTTTTGTTTTTTTCCCTCGTGTATTGACAGTTATCAGCAGGATTTTGTTCAAAACCATTCTCAGTGAGATATGCATGTAACAGAGCATTCCAGTTTCTGCTGACTGCTTTAGACCGTATAGGGATTTCTGTAATTTGCATACTAGCTTTTCTCCTGTTTTTGACTTTATCTCATAACCTTCAGGTTGTTTCACATAGACCTCACAATCAATTGGTGCATGCAGGTATGCAGTTTTGACATCCAATTGATGTAATACTAAATCTTCCTGCACTGCCTTTTGCATGACCACTCTAACCGTTGTCATGTCAACTGTATGTGAGAATGTTTCCTCGTAGTCGATACCTTGCTTTTGGCTGTAACCTTTTGCCACAAATCTTGCTTTACATTTGTCTGATCCATCAGTATCATTCTTGAGAGCATAGACCCACCTCCCCCACTGCCTTTTTGCCTGGTGGCAACTGGGTGATCTTGAATGTGTCATTCTCTTTCAGTGACTGCATTTCATCATTCATTGCGTTTACCCACAGATGTGACTTGGTTGACCTTATGGCATCCTGGTAATTTTGTGGTATGTCACAAACTGCTCTATAACAAGAGTCTACACATGTTACCGGTCTGTCTGCTGTATCCTCAGTCACATAATCCTGAAGGTACACTGGCTTTCTCCTAACTCTAGGTGGGTACCTTCTACCCTGACATTCAGTGCTAGGCTGTTCACATTTAGCCTCAGAAACATCACTTTGAACACTTTGACCTGATGCATTTTCCATTTTTTCATCATCATCATTTCCCTCATTTTCAAGGATCCTGGGGTGTAACTGTGCATCTCCGTCCTGACATTCAATGTGTGATCCATGTGTCTGTGGTTCTTTTTCTTTGGCTGTCTCATTTGTGAATTTCACTAACCTGTGTTTTCTGACCTTCTCTGTGTCTGGATAGTACACAAGATAAGCTGGGGATAAGCTGGGCTGTTCTTGTCGTAGCCAATAAAAATACCCTGCTCACATCTGGAATCTAACTTCCCTTTCTCTTGTGTGTAGGCAAAACATACAGATCCGAATTTCTGAAGTTTGGACATGTTTGGTTTCTTGCCTGTGAGCATCTCATATGGTGTTTTCTTTGTGCGTCTACTGTAGCACCTGTTTAGGCTGCCATCTGTACAGCATAACTCCACAGCTTGTCTGGCAACTTACTGTCTAACAGCATACACCTGCCCATTTCATAGAGGGTTCGCCAACCTCTCTATGCTGTGCCATTTTGGTGAGGTGAATAGGGTGCAGATGTCTCATGCTTAATCCTATTTTTGGTTAACAGTGCTTTGAATTCCTTGCTTGTAAATTCACCTCCATTATCAGATCGTAAACATTTAACTTTTCCATAAGGGGCTGAGTCTGCCAAGAACCTCTCTGTGGCGTGTACTGCATCACTTTTGTATTTGAGAAAATACAGTCATGGCACCTGAGTAGTCGTCTGTAAAAGACTGTGCATACTTATGACCTTCTAAGCTTGGGGTTCTCATGGGACCGGCTAAATCAGTGTGGACCATCTGTAAAGGTTCTGTAGCCTTTCTGTCTGGCTCCCTATTCCTTGTCTGGGTGAATTGACCTTTTGTACATATTTCACACAGCTGTGCTGGCCTGCATGGCCATCTCCATACCTTTTACCACACCCAGTAACTTTTGTACATCCTCATAATTGCAATGACCCAATATTTCATGCCAAGTTTACATGTCATGACATATATTGCATGTATCAACATTTTTCTGAACAGTTGGCAAATAAAACAGATTACCACTTTCATGGAGGTCAAACCTGTTGCCCTTCTTGGCGATCATGTGGCTGTCCCCCTTTTTGAAAGTCACCGTTGCTCCTCCATTGGTTGCTCTTGCCACTGAGAAGATGTTGTGTGGATACGTGCATCCTGTAGCTGTGCTCTTTGTTGCCGTCCCTCGTTGTCTAGTAGGTAGATCAGCGTTGTTCCTCTGCGTTGTGCCAACCCACTGCACTTGGTCCCATCCGCCAGCTCCATTGAATGGGTGTCAGGCTGGAATGTGTTGTCAAAGCTCTTGAACTTGGCAATATCATTCACGATGTGGGATGTCGCTCCGGCGTCCACCATGATCCCCTTTTTCTTTACGTTGGCTGATGGTCTCTCGTTGTTTGCATGCTTGGCCATGAAGCATTGATCGTCGTCGACGGTGTCCACCTCTGCGACCTTTCTTGCTCCTTCTTTTCCCTTTTTCCTGCACAGGTACTATGTGTGTGTTGCTGTTGCAGTGACTGCACCACACTTTTCGGGTGAAACCTGTTTCTGGTGTGTCCTCTTTCTCCACACCTGTAACACGTCAGAGTGGCTTCCACATCCTTCCTATATGTCTTGGTGCCTTGTTTGCTTTGCCTTGTGCTAGTCTTCATCACATTGTCTCTATACAGTGCCAGTTGCCCTCATCTTCTCAGACTCTTCATAGACCCTTAGTCTTCTCTTCAAGTCTTTGAATGTAACAGTGTCCTCATTCTGTGTTACATGGACAGCTAGTGGCCTAAATGAGTCCATTCAGAATAGTGGCTACACGCAGCCCATCACTCATGTTCTCTCCTGCATCATGAAGAGCTGAAATTATATTCTCAGCCCTTATCATATAATCAGTCAGTCTCATTGTCTTCCATTTGTATGGTGGGCAAGGATGTGTACAGGTTTAGAATCCTGGGGTTGCTTTTTCCCCAAATAATGCTCCCTCAATAATTGCAGGGCTTTCCTCCCATCATCGGCCGCATCATGTCTTATCAATGAAAGGCTCTTATCGTCTAGCGCATTCACTAATTGAGCGTAACAGTCTGCATTCCTCACCGCGTCTGCAGCTGATGCTTCTTCACCAATGGGCGCTCACAAAATTGTGTCTTTTAGCTTCAGAATGTGTAAACGGCTAAGGAATCTCGTCTCCCACAGATCATATTTATCTTCTTTTCCATCGAATATAATCTGCTGGTGTAGTGTTCCTGGTACAGCCATTTTCACGCTTCTTCAGAGTTTACTATCCAAATGTTCAGTTGCGGCTTGTAGAAACTCTGTGGCGTGTCTTCACTGTTCACGGAAATCTCTCGATATGTCTTCATTCCCGGTTTAGTTAGTATATTCTTCTATCTACCTGTTGCTCTAGACTGGCATTCCTGGGCCCATAACCTGTTAACCCATAGGGGTCTAAGCTGAAGAGCTTCTCCTTTTTGAACCCGTCGGCGGAGAACAAAATAATTAGAATGGCTTCTAAATGCTCAAAAAGTACATATTTTCAGAAATCGATAAAAATAGAAAAATGACCATTTCTAGTGCTTTGACATGTAATGTATACGTCTCCTTACTTGCTAAACGTAATACGACTTGTAAATACGTTTAATTCTTGCTAGATGGTATGATTGTAATTGTCTCCGTTTGCGAGGAAAACTACAGCGCGTCACGAAACGCACATACATGGACGCGCGCACACACACAATAGCGGTGTGTGCGCTGTGAATAGGTGTTACACCCCGGCAGAGGCGTGATACTGGTATCAGAGCCTACCCGCCCATCCAAATTCTAAACAACAGATTGGCTTTTCATAATATGTATGAATTATCTCTTGCAATAATATCCACCTCGACTTTTTGCAGTCGTTTCTCCTGCGTGAGGAGTCTGAGGACATTCCCGGACATTCTCTCAGATAAAGAAAAAAAAAAGCGTACATACACACACACACTCTCGCTCTCTCTCAATTCAAATGGGCTTTATTTAACATTAACTACTGTATGGCAGAGTGCGTGTGTGTATACGAGGTATGAATTATCTCTCGCAGTTCATTCAAGCGGGCTACGTGAACTACATCAGCCACTGGCTGCTGTGTGACGAGTTTGCTCACCCGCGCTGTCTAAACACAGACCACTTTAGTTGACAAGCTTACATACATTTCGGGTCATTTCATAATAGCAGCGTGGACCAGCTCTGTAACAACGCATCTCGAGCTGCTTTTTATGTGCAAGGAAGGAAGGAAGGAAGAGGTCCTGCATTATTATTATTATCATTCTCGAGAATACACAGACCCGACCGAACGTTATGAATTAAAAGTAGTCGCCCGTGTATAAAGCTTCGCGCTAAAACATTAACTACTGTCTGTATGGCAGAGACAGAGTGCGTGTGTGTACGAGTTATGAATTCTCTCTCACAGTTCATTCAGGCGGGCTACATGTTGACAGCTCTCTCTTTGTTATTTTTCAACCTCGGCCGTGAGAGAAATAGAAAGGAGCGCTCAGTAGTGGGCAATTCCAGCGTTATGGATGTTACATTCAGAGAGAACATTGGAAACTTAACTTAACATTGACAAGGCATCAATTTGAATTGGAAGTATAATTTACACATTTTAGTTACACTTATTGAGATAAAGATGAGCCTGCAGTAAGAAATGTTTTGACCTTTTGGATTTTGAGATAGGTGACAAAATACACAGCGTTATGGATGTTAAGGAAATTGACAAGATTTTCGGACTCACTGAACACATGATGAAAACTCTGTGAATATCTTTTTCAAAGAATAACATGTTTACTATCACTTTGGAGGGAAGGGTTTGAGGTACCCAAAAAGCACATTCAGGAAAACCTGGCATTTCCTCTCAAGGAATGAATCACAAAAAAAGTGCTGTGTGTTATGGATGTTACATTTTTGTGTTATGGATGTTACACATCTGAAATAGACAAAAAACACTATCAAAAATAGAGCTTTACCCACATGTGTTTGACTTCGGTGGACCATTTTGAGGGTCAAACCAGTCTGGATTGATGTTGTAGTCTGAAAAAATTCCAGGAAATGCTGAGAGAATTGTTGCATATATAGACCACAAATGTTCTAGAATGTTCGATTATGACATCATACTGTGACATCACAAATGTTCTAGAATGTTCTATTATGACATCATACTGTGACATCACAAATGTTCTAGAATGTTCTATTATGACATCATACTGTGACATCACAAAAATCAAAAAATCTAAATGTGTCAAACAAAGGGGTCATAATCGGACTTAACAACACACAGCAATGTAACATCCGTCACTTGCAATGTAACATCCATAACGTTAACATCCATAACACTTGTAAAGAATACAAAAAATATGACCAGAATGACTAATTGTTGCTAATATGTCATCTTTATAAAAGTTAGCTTTGTTTAGGAAGTTTGGTTGACATTGCATTCCAGATGCATGTTTTATGACAACTTTTCCTGGAAAACGTTATGGATGTTACATTCGCTGTCCCATAAAGGGGCATTATAACAGCATGCTTCACCTGCCAATGGAAAGACACAAAGTACATAATTGATTCACATATTGATACAACAGCCCTTCATGACCAAAGGTGAGGTTAGAAAAATATCTGTTGAGGTAAATGAGTACAAGACACGTATGTTTCACATTTTTACTGCATATGCTCTTTGTAATTTTAATTTGTTCACAGCATTGTGGCCACATATTTTCATATTCTCTCTCTCTCTCTCTCTCTCTCTCTCTCTCTCTGTCTGAGAACCCAGGTCGCTTTCTAACCTACTAAAGACATGCCTGTGAATCAATCACTATGGCAAGCGCACATCCGTGGACATGTACACACATGCACACACACACACCTTCGTCACCTCCCGCCTGGACTACTGCAACAGGGTCGTGTCCGGGGTCCCAAGCAAAACCCTGGACAGGCTCCAGTATGTTCAAAATTCAGCTGCCAGGGTTCTAACTCGCACCAAACCCTGACAGCACATGATCACCCTCATCCACCTCCACTGGCTCCCCATCAAATCCTGCATCACCTACAAAACCCTCCTGCTCACCTACAAATCCCTCCACGCTCTGGCACCTTAGTACCTCACTGACCTCCTCCACCCCTAGACTCAGTCACGGTCCCTGCGATCCACGGACACTGGTCAGCTCTCCATCCCCCGAACCAGACTGCAGACCTTCGGGGACAGAGCTATCAGTGTGGCAGCTCCCACCCTCTGGAACTCCCTCCCTGCAGAACTCCGCAACGCCCCAACTCTGGACTCTGGAAACAGCTCAAAACCCACCTCTTCAACTTGGCCTTTAACCCCTAATTTCTCACTTTGTATGTTGTGTCTGTCCACTATGTTTGTTACTTTTGTCATTTTTTCCCCCTATGTAAAGCGACCTTGGGTCTTTTGAAAGGCACTATATAAAATGAAGCTATTATTATTATTATTATTATTATTATTATTATTATTAACTGACAAGTTTTGTCCCTTAAAGACAAAATTGGTACTGGTAAGTAGTTTGAGAGAGCAACCCCGCCCCCCTCCCCCCCTGAGGTGAATGACTTCAAGGTCAAGTATAAATCTAGTTATGCAGGATGATAAGAGCATAAAAGCAAATGCAAAAGCATACATGTACGTACAGTGTGGGCGGCCAATAGTGGCACAGAGGGGGCCAATCAGATTTCAACAAGGGCAATTGCTGCTGGATCCGCCACTGTTTACATGGTGGAAACGGAAACAATGGGCTGAAGGAACAATATAGTACTGTGAAATGTAGTCCCTGGACTAAAGGTTCAGGGTAATTTCAGTCTAAAAGGCGCTATTGATGGAACAAGCTCCTGAAACATGGCGGCTCGCTCAGTACAACGTGTCACCAAGCAGGACGCAGCTCCCAACTTTGTGCAATTGATTTTCAGATAGGGCTCAGGCGGCCGTTTTTGAAAGATGACCTGACAGCGCCACTCAAGGGGGCATATCCAGCGAGGCATCACATGGAGAGACTGATGCGTGAAGACGGCAGTTACACACCGGAGACCCAGGGCTGTGTGCTGGGGGAAGACTCCATTTTATTAATAGCCCCAGTTTAATCAAAGCTTGATAATGGACCCGTCTAACGGCTTGGCCCCTTGATTTTGAAGTTTAAGTTCCAAAAGCATTACATTTTTTGGCTGATCTGTGTTGTAATCAAAACCATCCCAATCAAGAAAACACATGTCAATTAAGTATAGTATTATAATACAGTATAATAATAGCACAGTGTCCATTTTGTAGTGTTCTATGTTTTCTTCATCAGTTATTAAATGTTTCTGTAGTAGCTACATTTTATCAGCTATAGTAGCCCTATGATATTTGAAGAATAATACTATATATCTGGATTTTAAATGCTATTACTACAGTAAACGTAATGGTACCTTTCACAAGTTATAGTATAAATCTGTATATAATGTTCTTGTGTGTATTAATAGTAGTACTACTACAGAATTGTATTGGTTTGGAGCGCCAGGGTAGCGCACCACATACAGCACTGTGGTGCAACACAGCCGTCCCGGGTTCGACGACTCCCAGACTACCTTTGCCGAATGTCTTCCCCCATCTATCCTCCCATACCTCTCTCTCTGCTGCACTGCCTGGAAAAAAACAATAAAATATCTACCAACATTTTATTAGTTTTGTATGATTTATATGATGCTGCACGAGCCGTTTGAGGTATTTGATGAACATTTTATGCCCTTTGGAACTCAAAAGAAATGGACCCTGTATATTAGGATTGTTTTGAAGAAGGCCTAGATGTAGCTGCAGTAGCTAACTCTCCGAGTATTATGTGGACATACACACTTTTTTAAGTGAACCATTCCTTTAAGTCGTGGGTCTTTGAGGTCCCCATGTTTTGCTATTCGTTTCACTATTTGGGCAATGTTAAACAATTCCTGTGAGTCTATGGAACACATCTGTAAGTATTTTTTCAAACTAATGAATTGTTTTGTATTTCTAATCAAGTACTCTAAAGCAGCATTTTTCCACTTCAAGATTTCAAGCTGTTTTGGGCTGGGCTCCGCCCATACATGCAAAGCACTTTGAGTGACAGTCACCCACAGAGAGAGACATAAAGAGATAGAGGGGGATACTAATTAATTTTGCCGCGGGGGGCATACTCCCACGGGACAATGCATTGGTAACTTGTTTCAAATGACAATATATACCCCTGTGAATATTATTGCACCGATCGGGATACGCGTGAGAGTGCGTGTGCGCTATGATATTTTGCAACAGGTTGATGTGACGCGAGTGCCGATGGGGAGAGAGCGGAGAGCGAGCGGGCGGGAGAGGGAGAGGGATGGATGCAGAGCACGCGCTCCCGACTGTGTGTGTTTCCCCGCGCGCGCGGTCGGGAGTGTGTGTCGGGTGCTCCGTGTCCCTCTCTCTCTGTCTCTCTCGCTCGTCACGGTCTGTGTCCCGACTGCGTGTGTGTGTTTCCACGCACGCGCACGGTCGGAAGTGTGTGTAAGATGCTCCATGTCCCTCTCTCTCGCTCGTTCTCTGCTCTCTCTGTCGGCACCCGCGCCACGTCAACCTGTTTTAGGAAGTGTCAGTATTTCCACTCGCTGTTGTTGTTGATTGTGGGCGGTGACTACAACCAGGGGCTGAGATATGCAGATCAGTGCCTTATTCACGTCAGCAAAACAGTCAAATCAGAATGGCTTAGTTCAGTGGGGGATGATCTTGTCTCAACTGAATTGGAATGAGAATTAGAGACACAGACCCCATTGATACAAACCCCCATTGCTAGAAAACAATGCTAAACACTGGAAAAGGTCATTTATAAGACAGGGGACCTTTACATTTTTTGCTGTAAGAAAACATACAGATTATGCAATCTAGCAGCCTGTTATATCCCGCTGTTTCAGTCCTTTCTCAATGAGCTATTTCTGTTTCGAGAGAGCCACCTTGAAATATGATAATTGTCATACATCTTGCAATGCTGAATGAGCCTGTACCGTCAAATGAAATTCAGATCAAACTGTCAAACTAGGCGTTGCATATTAAATATGACTCAAGATCCAGCAATATCATATCAAACGTATTAGAAACATATTTTAGATTCAACTTTAGGTAGAAAAGATAACATTCACGAGCAAGCCACCATTGTGTACATGCACCGTTATTCACATAAATGGTGCATTTATATAGCACTTTTATCCAAAGAGCTTTACAAATGTGTTTCTCACATTCACCCATTCACACACATTCATCAAAGCGCTTTACAATTTTGTTCCTCACATTCACCCATTCACTCACACACCGACGGTGGAGGTAACCATGCAAGGTGCCAACCTGCTCATCGGGAGCAATTAGGGATTAAGTGTCTCGCTCAAGGACACTTTGACACGCTGCCTGGTAGGAGCGGGAATTAAACTGGGAATCTTCCGATTACCAGACAACCGCTCTACCTCCTGAGCCACTGTCACCCAAATGCACACATGAGTCAAGGACACACATTGCAATGAGCTTTTTCGTGACATCACATCAGTGGCGGACTGGGACCATAATTCCTACCGGGAATTTGACTCAGGCAGGCCAGGCCCATACCCCCTCCCCCGCCGGGAAGAAGATTCGTTTTGTATATTGCTGCATTGTATCACGTGGTGGCACTGTAGAGGTGCTCTATACACAAGTATAAATGCGACCTTCAGCACCATGGACAGCAACTCTGTCACAAAACATGACCATACACGTTTTATACACTACACCAAACTTTAGAATAACTACTTTCCAAATAATGGATTGTCCAAACGTCGGGTTATAATACGAAAGTGTCCTTCACTTTACAGTATATAGAACTTTACCGGTGCACGTTACATTACATTTCTCTACTTCACTGGCGCTCTCTCTCTGTGATAGTCGAGTCATTACATCACTCACCCTCTGCGCTGCTGCCGTCAGTTCAACATATCGAACGACGCGTTCCTTACATCTCTGCGGCTTCAATATCAGCATCCAAATCATCCATCAGAGTTATAGCTGTTCTATTTCACGGTCAGGTTCCAACAAACTGTCTTCTTTAACTCCCAGTACATCCAATAAAGTGCTCAAGTGATCAACATTCGGAGTTTCCTTGTCAATTTCAATGCCCCTCTGATTCAAAACTTGCGTAATAACACCTCTGATTGCGCCCTGCTTTCGTCTCATTCTTTCAATTTCAGTCCGACGTTCGTCTTCACCCATTCTAGAGCTATCCAAAACGTTCATATCTCCGGGTTTCGGCAGTCGATTTCCTCATGATTTAAATCAATAGACTTGTTTGAGATTGGCGAGGCCTGCGCATGCCTGCTCAGGCGCGCTGCCTCACGCTGGGTTGTGAATGACAAGTTAACTCATTCCTGCCTGCTTGCCTGAACTTATATAGAGAGCACATCTCTGCGCAAATAGAAACACGTATATGCTGACCTGGCCTGCTTCGGAGTTCAATGGCCTGACTGCGGGCACAAACAAATACAAATTTTAAAATAAAAAAAGCATTTTCCAGTCTGTCAGGGCAACCAGGCCACTGGTAAAACTCCCGGTGCTCCCGATGGCCAGTCCGCTAGTGCATCACATAAAGATGGAAGTCTAAACACCTAATTTAAAGGCACAGTTTCTGAATACGGGCTGAGTGTAAAATTGGACTGGGTTGAGTTAGTTAGTTGGTCCATTAGAGACACAAAGGCATGTGCACATGCACTGAAAAAGTGAGTTTTTCCACAATATGGGACCTTTCAAATTAAATGACTCCTTTCATAGGCTTTTTACAAATAACAGGCTTTCATAGTCAGCACTTTGAAATAGTTTAAATAGTTACAGATTGTTTACCTTCTGTTTTTCACACAGACCATCCCCATTGTTACAAAGGGTCAGATTAAACCGAATATATATATTTATTACTTGAGATATATTGTATAATATTTGTATATCGTCTGATATCCCTTGTATATTCTTTGCATATATACACGGAATATCCCTTTACCTAGGTACAGGCCAGACCATAATATTCGTTCTCCTATTGGACAGCGACCCCCTAGGCGCCACGGCCATACCCCCAATGTCTAGTTCAAAGCCACCGCTAAGACATGTCTCAACATGCCCAGGTTTGCGCAGTAATACGGGACAGAAATAAGGCTGGCACTAGATTATTCACCTTACGTATAAATACGTCGCAGGTGGATACAGCAGTTAGTTAACCCAACAAGTTGAAGCATTCACCACGAGTAAACGACCAAGTGAAGTGAGCAACCTTGCGTCTAAATAGAGCACTTAGAACCGCGTGCGAATAGGATAGTAAAAGTGTCAGAGCTTAGTGAAATAACGTCAAGTTTGACCTAATTAAATGTGAAGTACCGTGCACAGGAGAATCTACACCGGCAAATGCAGAGCCTTTTCCGGCTGGATTATTATATTGCTTTGGTACTGTGGCTGCTGGAGCAGAGAACCGTCTACCCGCTGCTGTGTGGGATCTACCCGTGAGGAGCATCACTCGAGCCCGTCTCTAGGAAGAGGCTGGCTGGCTTTCATCCATGCTGTCCCGCATACTTGGATTATAGCTGCTGCTTTTGTCTGCCGATCGAGGGGAGTATATGTACCGACTCCCATAGCTGGAGCTTATTGATTCCTCGTTGATCCAGACTTTTGCATTTGAACATTCCTCTCCCCTGCTGGCTTACAACCGGAGGGAACCCCCTTAGTATCTCCAGCTGACCTACGAGTGTGCCTTATATAATTCTTATGCTACAGGTGGTATTAATTATTCCCATCGTAATATGCTCATGGACTTACGCTCTTGACCTATTCATGCACATTCTTCGCCATACAAGCGCGACCCTAATTCTCAATACTCTAATCTAATATTGCTGCTCTTCTAATAAATATTCCAAACAGGACTTTCTTTGTTAAGCCGTGTTATTGTGTGGGTGTTCATCACATATACCTGTGTACTGTATGGCCAGTAATTAAAGTACATAACTCAGTAGTGGTTTAATGATACCATACTCATCAATACAGTCAGGGAATTGTACCCCTCAGTTACAATTGGTCCTTCGAGCCGGATCGTATCAGTGTAATATTTAATATAATATTAATATTGACATGGCCAGCGGTGAACACTCCACAAACGGCTCTCCTAAGCTAGAACGCCCGCAGCGCAGACGGCAGCCACCTCCTTACCTAGAGGACTACGCTGCCAGTCTACTACCTAGCTTTATACAGACGTTAAAGGCGGATAAAATAAATAAAGCGGATAGCCAAAGCATGTCAAACCCTACCGACCAGGCGACCCTGCCAGTAGAGACCCCAGTGGGTTCTAACGAAACTGACCAAGCCCACGGGGGGGACCAGGGGGGACATGACATGACTATACCCCCAGACAACGTCAACGGGACGGTCCCCGGAGAGCTCCAGGATAAAGAAAGCGCTCCAGGGACAGAACCCGACCCACTACCAGAAGAGAAGCGCGCCCCAGAGACGGACCTCGAGGCGCGCCCAGAGAACAAATCTCCAACGAGCACTGCCAGAAGCCGATCACCTCCGTCAGTGTCTTCCCCCAGCGAAGCGGACAAGATGCTGGCGCATGCATTCATCGCCACCCTGGCAGCCTCCACCGAACGCGATCGACTTCAAGCGCAACAACTAAGTGAGCGCGAACATTCTACCATGGAAAGAGAACGCCTCCAGGCTCAACAGACGAGCGAGCGCGAACACGCTGCAATCGAGCGAGAGCGCTTCCAGGCGCAACAAAGGAGTGAAGACGACCGCATAAGACTGGAGACCAGATGCCTTCAGACGGAAGAGAACATTGAAAGAGGCCGCGCCGATGCACAGCGCGCCGCCGCCAATGCACAGCGCGACGCCGACTATGCCAGCGCCAATGCACAGCGCGACGCCGCCCATGCCAGCGCCAATGCACAGCGCGACGCCGCCAATGCCCAGCGCGAAGCAGTGCGCGACGCCGCCCATGCCCAGCGCGAGGCAGAGCGCGACCGGCTGCAGGCGCAGATGATGGAACAATTGATTGCCATGGCGACACCCCTCTCTCCGCACGGAGCTCCCGGAGATCATCACGACACGGGTCTAGGGCACATTCCCCTACCCGACCAAGCGACCCGGGACCCCGCCAACAGGAGGATCCTGTCCGTGTCTCTGAACCCCCTCCCCGACCGGTCCATACGAGACCCAGCAACCGGGAAGAACCGGCCTACGTCGCCGAGAGACTGACTAGAAGACTCCAGGACCTAGCAGAGGAAGAGGAAGAGGAAGAGGAGGAATGTCAAGCCGACCAGCAGCAACGTACTCTGGACCAGGAGGCCCAGTACAGCCCAGACGTCAGCCCCGAGTCACTGCGTTACAGACCCCCGACTCAACTCAAGGGTGAGTTTGACGCACCGCCAGCCCCGAGGAACAGCACTTGGGTACCCGGGCTTTGGCACCCACCAAGTACCAGCCCACGACAGCACGTACGGGGAGACTCGCCCAGGAGGCCTCTCCCCCAACGCTCACCGATGTGCCAGCCATCCATGGCATCGTACCTTGGCACACCGACGTTCCCGGATTTTACACACGAGGACAGAGCACAGTACACGGAACTACGGATGTGCTTAGAGACTATGATGTCCGACGTCCCCGATGAGACGTACAAATATGCTATCCTCCTCAAGCACCTGAAGGTGCCCAGAACGCATAATATAGCGCTGGCATATTCCAACTCAAGTACCCCATACACCGCGGCTCTAGTAGCCCTCGACCAGCGTTATGGACGCATATGGGACTACGTGATACAGGAAATAAGAGATATCGACCGCCTCCCCCCAGCCAGAGACAACAGAGCATTGGATGACCTCTATCAAGGTACAGTCCCTGGT
Source organism: Notolepis coatsorum (assembly GCF_963971535.1). Lineage (NCBI taxonomy): Eukaryota > Metazoa > Chordata > Actinopteri > Aulopiformes > Paralepididae > Notolepis > Notolepis coatsorum. Next base: position 125,843,990 of record NC_140167.1, read on the forward strand.
AGGGATGCTGGGGTCCCAAAAGGAAAAAGGGATATATGAACTGTACGCTAACTCTAATGTAGAAAGGATATTAGAGAAGCTCCCTCCCGCCCGACAAGAGCGTTTTCGGCGGCAGAGAGACCACCGCGACCCCAACGGCCCAGAGGCATCCCTCCTAGACTTATCTGACTTCCTCGCGAGAGAAGTCAGCAGCCTACGACTGGACACGTTTGTGTGGAGTGGACCAAGCCCAAGACCAGGACCTCGGGGATCAAATGATAACCGCCGGTCGGTGACCGTTATGCACCAAGCCGAATCAGTACCGCAGCACAAGAACCACAACACCCCCTCGACGAAAGAGGAGTGGAAGATTGAATGCCAGTACTGTGAAGGGGAACATCGGCTGTATCAATGCGACCCTTTCAAGAAGCTGACCACGGACGAGGTGAGTCAGTGGATCAAGGACCACCGCCGCTGCTTCCGCTGCGCGCGCAGCCATATGGCAGCTGAGTGCCGTTTGAAGAAGAAGTGCAGCAGGTGCGGCGGCGCCCACTTGGAGGTCCTGCATGACATCAACAGGCGTCCGCCAGGACAACAAAGTGGGCCCGTCACGGTAATGTACCAGGCCGAGGCGATGGCACCAGTACCGAAGAGCCACCAGACCGCCCCCTACTGTACCTACTGCGACGGCGGACACTGGCTGGCACAGTGCGCCGAATATAAGACACTGAACCCCGTCCAAGTTGACCAGTGGCGTGAGGCGGCCCAGGCGGGCGCCGCTTACCGCGCAGCACTGTGCGGGGCCCACCAGAAGATCCAAGGCAACCGGCCCACAGGAGTGCTCCATATAGACCAGCATAGCGGGACCCCCTGAGTGCTCATCAAAGTGGTCAGAGTGCTCCTGAGCTACGAGGACAAGGTCCTGGACACTTACGCCGTCCTAGACGATGGGTCTGAAAATACTCTCCTCCTCGCTTCCGCCGCAGACCAGCTGGGCCTGCGGGGTGCCAAAGGAACAATGACAATACGTACCATCAGAAGCGACCAGAAGACCATAAAGGGTGAAAATGTCTCCTTCAAGATAGCAGCGGTGGACCAGCCCGAGAAGCAGTATAGTATTACCAACGTCTTCACCAGCCACGACATAGGCCTGTCACAGTACACCTACCCCATCCCACAGCTGATGGCGAAGTACGTGCACCTACGTCAACTACCTATACCGCTTATCGACGGCGCCACACCGACCCTGCTCATCGGCTCCGACCACGCGGACCTCATTCTCCCAATTGAGGCGGCCCACATCGGACCCAAAGGATGCCCAGTCGCGGTTCAGACCCGACTGGGGTGGACGCTCCAGGGCCCCCTCTACGGACTTGACAGTCAACCCACGTCTACACGCTGCCTACACACAAAGGTGAGCGACACCGGCCACTCTCCCGTACAGCCCGTTGAGAGGCTATTGACATTAAGCGAGAGGCCTGTGAGAGAACCGTGGGCACAAGAGGGAGTTCCGAACTCCACCCCCCTCAGCTGCGCTCCAGACGTAGCTGACCTCGAACCCAGCACCCCAAGCGACTCCTTGATGGGGCGGCCGGAATCGGCCCCTCCTCAGATGGGGTACAGACGAAACAAGAGAAACAGACGGAGGAGGTGGAGGCACAGTCAAGCACAGATCAAAGCAGTCTCAGGCCCTCTTCCTCCTAACCCCCCTACCATCCCTTCCAGCCCGTCAGAAGCGGGTCAAGGACGGGGACAACTTAAAAGTGGACACAGTCGTCGTGATCATAGACCAGTCACTACCCCGAGCTGCGTGGCCGGCCGGCCGCGTAAGCAAAGTGATCACTGGTGCCGACGGAAAGGTCAGAGCGGCAGAAGTGCTCGTCCAGGGACGGACATACACCCGACCCGTGGCGAGGCTGATAGAGTTGCCAAGGCTCTCTGACTCCCTTGCTGACGATCATGACCCACTGACTTTGTGACTTGCCCTACTCCTCACAACGGACATTGAGTAGTGGACAAGACGGTTAATCTGTCTCTGCTTATCTAATTAGGTGCGGACTAATTAGGAGGCGGCTGTTACAAAGGGTCAGATTAAACCGAATATATATATTTATTACTTGAGATATATTGTATAATATTTGTATATCGTCTGATATCCCTTGTATATTCTTTGCATATATACACGGAATATCCCTTTACCTAGGTACAGGCCAGACCATAATATTCGTTCTCCTATTGGACAGCGACCCCCTAGGCGCCACGGCCATACCCCCAATGTCTAGTTCAAAGCCACCGCTAAGACATGTCTCAACATGCCCAGGTTTGCGCAGTAATACGGGACAGAAATAAGGCTGGCACTAGATTATTCACCTTACGTATAAATACGTCGCAGGTGGATACAGCAGTTAGTTAACCCAACAAGTTGAAGCCTTCACCACGAGTCAACGACCAAGTGAAGTGAGCAACCTTGCGTCTAAATAGAGCACTTAGAACCGCGTGCGAATAGGATAGTAAAAGTGTCAGAGCTTAGTGAAATAACGTCAAGTTCGACCTAATTAAATGTGAAGTACCGTGCACAGGAGAATCTACACCGGCAAATGCAGAGCCTTTTCCGGCTGGATTATTATATTGCTTTGGTACTGTGGCTGCTGGAGCAGAGAACCGTCTACCCGCTGCTGTGTGGGATCTACCCGTGAGGAGCATCACTCGAGCCCGTCTCTAGGAAGAGGCTGGCTGGCTTTCATCCATGCTGTCCCGCATACTTGGATTATAGCTGCTGCTTTTGTCTGCCGATCGAGGGGAGTATATGTACCAACTCCCGTAGCTGGAGCTTATTGATTCCTCGTTGATCCAGACTTTTGCATTCGAACATTCCTCTCCCCTGCTGGCTTACAACCGGAGGGAACCCCCTTAGTATCTCCAGCTGACCTACGAGTGTGCCTTATATAATTCTTATGCTACAGGTGGTATTAATTATTCCCATCGTAATATGCTCATGGACTTACGCTCTTGACCTATTCATGCACATTCTTCGCCATACAAGCGCGACCCTAATTCTCAATACTGTAATCTAATATTGCTGCTCTTCTAATAAATATTCCAAACAGGACTTTCTTTGTTAAGCCGTGTTATTGTGTGGGTGTTCATCACATATACCTGTGTACTGTATGGCCAGTAATTAAAGTACATAACTCAGTAGTGGTTTAATGATACCATACTCATCAATACAGTCAGGGAATTGTACCCCTCAGTTACACCCATGATCTGCCTCAATGAGCCACTGGGTATCGGTACCCAGACATGTCAATGGCTCTCCTCCCAAAGCGCAGATCTGGCCCATTCATCCATTCACATGCAATCAAGGAAACCCTGCCACTGAACCGACAAAAAAAGCATTTGGCATCAGAGATGAATGGCTAGAGGAGAGGCTGACTGACTCCTTCGTAGCTTATTATTTACCTGGTTATGAGAAGTGATTTGTTGCTGAATGACAGGAGAGGCTGACCGACTTGGGACGGACATATTTACGAGGAATGCAAGCTGGTGCAAAGCATAATGGTAGACAACCATTATTGCCATCAATCATATCTGAGCAAAAACATGCCTGTCGTGCAAGGCAACGTCTGGTACGCGTGCCATGCCTTCCACAAACAGATCAGAGTTCCCCCTCAATCCAACAAATAAATATATTGGTATGATTATTTTCTTTTTATTAAAATAAATATTGTACGCAGTATAGATTATATAATAGTATTTAACTGCAGTTGATATCTAAAGGAGATACTGGGGTGCATCTGTATGACAAGTGTTGAAAGCCTGGCTATTAAACTGAACCAATCATTAACTAATTAACTAATATTAAGCAAAATTCATAACACTATGAACCGCTCCATATTGTTATTTCCCTAATGACACAATGATCTGTAATGACTTTGAAGTTTGAAGTTTTTTGGGAGAATGCAAAAAGTATTTATCTTAAAATGTGGTATAAAAAAGAAGCAGTGAAGCCAGACCAGCACTCTCAGGTTCAAAATTTAATGGCAGCCTGAAACAAACATGTTTCGGAATTACATATTCCTTCTTCAGTGTTATAGCTTAAAATGTTGTATCCATCAATTTCTTTTCTCCCCCATGTCCCCTTAGGGGCTCCGTACATAAACATTAATTAAGCACTGAATTTTTTTTTGTAAAGGAGTGTAAGAACTTTGAGAAACTCAAACCTTGTCAAAGGCCAAGATGAGACCAAGATAATAGGTCCAAGACCAAAACCAGCCCCAAGACCCAGGGCCTGTATTTATCAAGCATCTCAGAATAGGAAGTCGGTTCTAACTAAGTGATACACATTTGATCCTTCTTTTAGCAGCAGTAATCTTTGCCAGGCGTGCTCGTGAAAGAATATTTCTAATGAGAATATCACATTTTGATTTAGGAGAGACCGAAATCAACCGGAGACACAGGTTGCCACCCCAAGCAATTCTTGATCTACTTGATGAAATCAAGGATATTGAGCCAGCCACCCAGAGATCCCATGCAATCTTATTTATTATTAAAATATTGTATTCAACTTTGCCATGGCACTGCCATGTTGCCACTGAAAACATATGGTTTCTTTGTTAGTGGGAAGACTGGCATTGCATGCTGTTCACCAGTGTATTGTAATCTGGTGTGAGCTGGCAGACGAGAAGTGTCGCGCACGGCGCTGAAAAATATGGGTGATTTTGCGCAAGCTCCCACACGTGCATATTCTGATCCGCACAATAATATTAGCAGGGGTAGGTCTCGTCATGCGACACAAGTTCCCAATGCATTGTCCCGTGGGAGTATGCAATATTAATTGAAGGGCGGATTTGCGGTGATGGAGAAATTAATCAGAATTAGAAAGGTCTTTATTGCCAAGAAGTTTTCACATACAAGGAATTTGCTTTGGTAGTTTTCGGTGCAACATTAGCGGACAGACATTAACAGACAGATAATACAATAAAGAGGTTGTGAGGATAGGGGTTCTTGCGGAGCCCAATAGCGAACACAGGAGGAGAGAGAATTGAGCGGTTTAGGGTGTTTTAATTGTTTCCCCCAAGCAGACAAGAATCACATGAAGGAATGTTCAACAGACGGGGATGAATGTTCTTGGGGGTAGAAGTTAGCAAACCCCAGGAAGCGTTGGAGCTGCTTGACGTTGGTGGGACGGGGCCAGTCGGTCACCGCCTTCATCTTCTCGGGGTCCGCCCGGATCTTGCCGCCCTCGATGATGTAGCCGAGGAACCCGATGGAGGAGACGTGGAACTCACACTTCTCCGCCTTGACGAACAGCTTGTTCTCCAGTAGGCGTTGGAGGACCCGACGGACATGCTGGATGTGCTCTTCCATAGAGCGGGAGAAAATCAGAATGTCGTCCAGATAAACAAAGACAGAGCGGTTAAGGACATCACAGAGAACGTCGTTGACAAGGGCCTGGAAGACAGCAGGGGCGTTGGTCAACCCAAAAGGCATTACTTTGTACTCAAAGTGTCCGAGCGGGGTCTTAAAGGCCGTCTTCCATTCATCGCCCTCCCGGACACGGAGAAGGTGATAGGCATTTCTGAGGTCCAACTTCGAGAAAATGGTGGCACCTTGCAGGGGTTCGAAAGCAGAGTTAATCAATGGCAGGGGGTACTTGTTCTTGACCGTGATGTTGTTGAGACCCCGGTAGTCGATACAGGGGCGAAGGGAGCCATCCTTTTTGGACACAAAAAAGAACCCCCGCGCCGACAGGAGAGGAGGAGGGGGTAATAATGCCAGAGGCCAGGGACTCGTGGACGTATTTCTCCATTAACTCTCTCTCTGGGCGTGAGAGGTTAAACAGGCGACTAGCGGGGAGCAGGGCTCCCGGAAGCAAATCAATAGCACAGTCGTAATGGCGATGAGGTGGCAGGGAGAGAGCCTGTTGTTTACTAAACACAGCCTCTAGATCGTGATAAATTGGAGGAACAGTCGAAAGGTCAATAGGTTCGTTGGGAACGGGAGAACCTGCGGCTCCCAGTGGTAACCGCGCCGACCGTAGACAAGAGGCGTGGCAGTGAGCACTCCAGCTCGTGACTGAGCCCGTTGGCCAATTTATTACAGGGTTGTGTAGCTTTAGCCAAGGCATGCCTAGCACGATGGGGTTATGGGGGGATTCAGTGACGTGGAAACGGATCTCCTCGCTATGATTCCCAGAGAGTTGAAGGCGGAGAGGCGTGGTGTGGCGGGTTATTTGCGAGAGCAACCTCCCGTTTAGGCCTTGAGCATCCCGGGGAATTGGCAAGGCGTCGGTGGCAATGTGGTAGTGGGACACTACCCCAGCGTCAATGAGGTTTTCGTCTGCGCCCGAGTCGACCAGCGCGGACAGAGGGAGTGATTGACCGTTGTGGTAAAGCGTGGCACTGAATTGCATATTTGGGCCGGAGCTGGGAACAAATTTAAGGCTTGTGCATGCGCCCAGCGTTACTGTCGAGCCCCGTCGTTTGGGTGAACCGAACATGAAGCGATGGAGTGGCCTAGTTGCCCGCAGTACAGACATGCCCCTGACCTGAGTCTGTGACGGCGTTCGCGGAGAGGGAGGCGAGAGCGGTCGAGTTCCATAGGCTCCGAGTCGTCGGCTCTGCGGCTCTGCAGCGGCACACTATTAACGGTGTGCTCCGGATCTGCGGCTCTGCAGCGGCACACTGTTGACGGCGCTGGCTTTTTCACGGCGGCGTTCCTGAAGACGCGTGTCGAAATCTCTGGCTAAGTTAATCAAATTGTCAAGGGAAGTGGGCTTCTCTTTAGACGCCAATTCGTCTTTTAGGACGTCGCTGAGGCCCTGGCGGAAAGCCCCTCGTAATGGCTCGTCGTTCCACTCGGAACCGGCTGCCAGGATACGGAATTCAATAGCATACTCGCTCACGCTGCGATGTCCTTGGCGGATGGTGAATAAAGCGGCCGTTCTATCTGAACCACCGGGGGGATGGTCGAAAACTTTTCGCATGTCGCAGATGTAATCGGAGTACGAATCGCAGAGGGAGGAATTACTGAAGTGGAGGGCGGTTGCCCACTCTAACGCGGGACCCGTGAGCAAACCAGACAGGTAGGAGATCTTGGATTTGTCGCTCTGGTAGGTTAGTGGTTGTTGCCCAAATACTAAAGAGCATTGGAAGAGAAAAGCACGACACTTGGCAACGTTTCTGTCGTAAACGCTCTGGCGCGGGTACGTGGGGCTCCCTGTACTGGGATGCAACAGGTGGAGACACCACGGGTGGAGAGACAACAGGGGAAACGACTAGCTGGGATGCTACATATGCAGTGAATCGTTCAAATTGTTTGTCTCGCTCCGCGGAGCTGAGCGTGAGGGTGCCGAGCTGGGACATGGCTTCTTCCAGTAGTTGTGTGTGTTTATTTACCAGAATGGCGTGTCCGGTGACGGCGGCCTGGATGTTCCTGCTCCATTCCCCGGCGTCCTGTGGCGCTGAGTCCGACGTCATGGTCGCAGTGTTCTGTGAGGATAGGGGTTCTTGCGGAGCCCAATAGCGAACACAGGAGGAGAGAGAATGGAGCGGTTTAGGGTGTTTTAATTGTTTCCCCCAAGCAGACAAGAATCACATGCAGGAATGTTCAACAGACAGGGATGAATGTTCTTGGGGGGTAGCACAGGTGCACTCCTTGTGCAGTGCGGGAGGATGGTCTTGAAGCAGATGCACTCCGTGTGCAGTGCGGGAGAGCGTAGACACTGGCTGTGTCAGGGGTGAGAGCAGGAACTCTGTAGTCCAGCACCAGGGGTCCAGACGGGCACGCTGGAACGGAGTCCTTGGGCACAAGAGAGGGAGGTTAGAACAGGGAATAATAACAAGAGCGGGTTAGCAGGGCTTCAGGTCGAGACGTCGTACCTGGGAAGGCAGTTTAACAATGCGACACCGGATGACAGGATCTGCCAGTTGATATAGGACCCGCTTGATGAGGTAATCCCTTGCAGCCGCGCTGATTGATCCTCATCTGGCAGGCTCAAGCCCCAATCGTGACAGATGTGGAGTAAAATAAAATGAAATATGAACTAAAATAAGCACAATAGAATATAATATAACTATGAAATCAAATATAGGCCAGGGCTGGACAACTGTAAATAAAGAGGCAAGAAGCATGGGCAAATTTCCGTCTTACATCAAGGAACCCGGACCATCAACAAATCAATCTTAACTATATTCACAGGACATACTTGACTCCTATAAGACTGAACAGAATGGGCCTGAAACAGGACTCAAAATGCTCCCAATGTACAAATGGAGACGAAGGGACATTTATGCACATGTATTGGGACTGCCCACCAGTTAAGGCATTCTGGAAAGATGTGACCCATCAAAACTCGTATCTTGGAATATACCAGTACACCCCTCTGTATTGCTTTTGAATGATGTTTTTGAGTTTGCAGTAAATCCACAGCTAAAGAGATTGGTCTTATCGGGTATCACAGTAGCTAAAAAACTGATCGCATCACGCTGGTTTCAACCGGAAAAAATGTGCCGTAAAGTTTGGTCTCTTACATATCTCGATGTGATATATCAAGAAATATCTACAGCAAGAATTCTGGGTCTCAACGAATCCAAAATGTCAATGTGGGTAGAAGTGGTGGAGAGAATAAAAGCTAGCTTATAATGGTAGTGTCTGGTTAGGAGTGAGGGATAATGGAGGTACTATCCAAGGAGGGGTCCGGGAGGGGGGGGTTCGAGCTGGAGCATATGTGTGTAGGGTTTTAGAAAATAGGTATTAGGGGTATGTCCTATATAAGCATTTGTATAATTGTTAATTTCGCTGGATATACACTGTATACGGTTAAAATATTATTATAGACTTTTTTTTTGTCTTGTTTCTGTACTTGCATGTAATTTTAACCACCTTGAATGTTAGTTGCATTATGCATTATGTGTTGAGTACTGACTTTTAATAATTTCTGTTTTGCAATAATAAAAAAATTTTAATAAAAAAATAAAAATAAAGAGGTTGAATAATATTAAATGGGATATAAACGAAATAAAATATTGCACAATAGAATATAGTACAATTATAAGTAAAAAATTAAATAGGAGTAGGACATGACAGACAGATGCAATGACAAAAGATAGTGACAAAAACAAAGGATGTGTCATGAAAATACAAATTAAGCAAGCTCTATACATTACGAAGTAAACTAAATAAACAGAATACTAATTGGAAAAATACTGTTATGTCTATGCCTCATTTCGGGTTTATTTCCCCCCTTTCTGATATCTGCCAACAGTGCTGTCAGGTGCAAAGTGGTCTGTGAGCAAACTGCGCTGGAGCAAATCAGGAGCAGACTGCACACCTATGGGTGTGTTTGCGCTAATATCTCATCTGCGCAATGTCCTTAGTGAATATCGCGCGGAGACGGAGCAGATACCGTGTGCGAAACTTGCGCAGTTAAGGGTGCAATTAGCACTGCGCAATCCATTCTTTGTGAATTCGCCCCTCAGTGTTGTGTGGGCTAAGATAGATCCATTTATTGATGTCCCTAGATACATTTATCCATGTATTTTATTATCATGTTTTCATGTAAATCTCAGCCTGTGTACATATCAGCCTGTCTGTAGCTACTAAGTGGTCAAGATCTATTTGTGACCGGAAGGTCACAGGCCCACAGGCCCAAGGACTGATGAGACAACGTTTTTTTCTGACCAGAGGAACTAATGTCAGGATATGCATTATGTATAATATCTATGAACCAATCCATTTATCCATGTATCTATTCTAAGAATGTATATGTAACCCAGGTTTCAGATTCATAACTATTTAGTTATAGGAACATAAATACGTTCATTATGCAAAGACCAGCCCTGATCTGCCTCTGATTGGCTGAATGACTGAATAAACAAAAAAGCCATGTGAAACCTGAAACCTCTCTTCAAAGTTATTTTCACACTGAGTCGCGTCGTCGCCAATACACATAATCAAGCTGGCGGGCTCGTTGAACACAGCTGCCTACAACCATGATCATCCTTACAGTACTGGCAAGTATTTTCATATCTTAACCAGCGTTGCAACTTGCAAGACGCTTATAATGAAACGTTCCAACGGCGACATTGTTCATCAATTGATTAAACCTAGAACCTACGTGCACGCTCTCCCCCCCCCCCCCCCCCTCTCTCTCTCTCTCTCTCTCTCTCTCTCTCTCTCTCTCTGATTGATTGAATGAAAACTTTATTAACAGATTGCAGAACAGGTACAGTACTGTACAGCTCAATACATACAATTGTTAAGGGGATGCAGACCAGAGAAATACTTTCGTCTTGTTTACATCAGGGTCCCCCATTTTCAATTCATCATAACATATATGACACACACGACATACAGATAGACAGTACTGCTACATCTATACATTTATGACATACCAGATGTGCAAATACAGTACTGTTTGTGATACAAAAAGTGTCCAGAAAAGAGTGTATATACATTTGACATAGAAACTGTACATTGGAGGAGGTCTCTCATTCATCACAGTGGTGAAAAAAGTGAGTCTGGAGCCCATTTTCACATGACCATTTTAGTAATCACATCATTACCATTGTTGGGTTATGATCGGCGTGTGTGGGGATTTTTGGCTGGTGAAAATGCTGAGTGTCTAGTGACTTTGGAAAACCACTAGCCACAGTGGCTAGTGAGCCAAAAAGTTAATGTCAAGCCTTGTTTGCAGGGCTATAACCTTTTAAATTGTATTGCTATATTGACATTACTATGGCCCATTCAACATCGATTATCTATCGTTCAGGATGTGGGAACGTCATATTTTTTCATTCATACATTGTTGTCTTAATACCGTCGAGAATATAAGTATGTTTTTAATCTTTTCTGCTGTAATTCCAAAAACAGAAGTTATAGGCCCTGAAGCATAATAGATTATCGATTGGCGTTTCTCTCCTATACACACTATATTAAAAAATGTAAATGTATATGATCGGCATACGTTATGCTTCATCATGCGTGATGGAAAGCGGGGGGGTCGTTTATAATTCCTTGATCGTCAGTAACGGCTTTATGTAGCATGGGTTGATATATTGATCAGATGGTTTGCAGTGAAATGAATAAACAATCGGGCTGTAAATAACGATACTGTTCTCTTACCGTGCGCCGATGAGACTGGAGGAGAAAGATCCCAATTATTCGACGCCGATCTCCTACATCCATTTCCGGTTTGTATGGTGCAATAAACGCCAAAATCATATCGATTATTGCGTTATGGCAGCGATCCATATGCACGCCAGTGTTTGTCTGTAGTCCCGTAACGAGATGTGACTGCCGGAGGAATTTCCTCGACGCACCGATGACAACATCTGGTTTTTGAGAGTGTAACTCGCCATCCACCAGGCGACAGTATTGAGGCGTAGCAGTCTCATTCAGGGTTACGCTAGGGCACCGGAGGTTGGGTGGATGAATTATGAATGCCATGGCGAAAAAATGTAATATTGATCTAAAAAACACTACAGCATTGTTGGCATTCAACGCATGGCGGGCAATAACGCTGTAAAGTGATTTTGGCGACCAATGTGTTAAGTTACCTCATGACGCGAGTTAGGTGTCACAACAGTTCACACCTTGCCTTACGGCAGGTGAGCCTTGCCATACGGCAGATGAGATTATAGATTGACGGAGGCTGACGCAGCTGAATGCTGATTGAACCGAGATGAACTAGCTGCACGAAATAGTTATCAAACAGTCATAAAAGATTTCCCCATTTAGAAAACCGAAGAGGTTGTTGCAGTTAAAGAGCATACCACTTCCAGAAGCGGTTTTGGTGAGTTTCATCAATATTGTGCTGTCTCACTGTCGAATGTGCAAAATCGCTAGCTCAATGCTAATCAGCTAAATAATGCAGTTCACTGAGTCATGCTAGCTCAATGCTAAAGCCCATATTGGTTAAATGAAAACTAGAGAGAGACCATTTCAGAAGTACTGTACTTATGGTTGTATTGATATGCTGTATGATAAGAACATGGTCTATATACATTTTGACTGCTTTTGAGAGTTTAATATGGAATGTGAGGAATGTTCGCATATGCTAGTGCACTTTAGCCTAACTTAGCATAAGACAAATGGACATTCCCACGTGCTGTGATAAGGTAGCCTACTTTAGCTTAGCATAGCTAAAAGTAGCCTGATTGACTGTTCATTCTAGAAGCAATGAAAAGATGATAAAGCAATGAAAGATGGTAAATAGCTTTTATTTTCTGAATGCCTGTATAACGTAGGCCAGGTTTTCTAGCACCCCGTTCCACCCCCGGGAAGTGTTCCCAGGAGTCCCGACCGACCACCACTCATCACGTGTGCCCACGCGGGACGAGGCAGTGTGCCGGACCGACACAAGATGGCGAGCCAACCCACTGAACCTCAGATCTAGATCAGGGCTATACCCGTTGTGCTAATGACATTAACGGTTCTCCTTTTTCGCTGGTCCCATCACTCAAAACATTTATTTCCGTCGTTTTCCAATCGCCCCCCTCGCAACAGGAGGTGGTGGTGGGGGCTAGATCCATTTTAGTTTTTTGGTTGTATTTGTGGACGTCAGACGCAGCTGTCGTCAGGCCACAGCGCCTCTAGCTAAAACAGAAGTCACATTTCGCTTTTTATTTTTAAACTATATTTAATCGCGTCTGGAGGTGGGTGTTCTGCCGCAGCGTCTGCCCCCCGTGCCAAACAAGCAGGCCAACTGCGCCAATATATATGATACGTGGAAACATAATCAGAGTGTACCATTGACGCGCGAATATCATCCGAGTTTAAGAGAGGGGGCCGGGGTCTGGCTAACCAGAATAACACACACTAACACTGCCTCTCGCAACTACAATTAAAAATTTATTTAGCCTTTTAAATGTTAAATAACCTCCTTTTCCGCGGCGCTACAATATAAGCGACGTGTGGCTAAATCTTTCATTATCAAGGACTTCCTAGAAATCTGTGACAGATGCGCACCGACCGAAAATACTACTGCATGGGTGGATTTTAGAATGCCCGAAAGGTAACCAGTGTGCAAGTGTGTGAAGTGAATGGGTCGGTCACGTGTGAGGAGCAAGTTGTGGTTTCTAAAAAGGAGGACAATCAGCTCTCCTAACCCAATGGATGAAACCTTATTATTATTTATATAACAAAATAATAGCTCTTTTCAGGTCATACTGGACAAAATAAAGAACTGAAATAAAATGAATACCTTTCTGTATTAGAATCCAGCTTTAGAATATATATTTGTGTCCAATGTAATATGAATGGTAAAATAGAGACCTCAAACCGTAGTCGTTTAAATTATTATATCATAAGCATCTTATGTCACCATAAATCAAGCCAAACCATACGTTTTAGGATTACAATTGTTTAAAGTTATTTCAACATTGCAGTCAAAATGCTCGCCGTACACAGCTTTATTAGACAGAAATATATGGCCAAGCTTTGCATGGTTGCACTGCACCTCCCATTCGTAAGAATTATATTTGCAATTGCAGTTAATCTATGTTGTGAGCTAAATCAGCACAGCTCCGGTGACCAGAATCAAATCGGTCCACCTCCTCTAGCTGCGTGTGATGGGGGAGCCACACACAAAGCAGTCTTTCAGGGGTTACGTCACACACTCAGAGTACCGTAGTATTCTGTGAAATGCACCAGTCAATTTGAATACATTTATGGTCCCGCTAAAACTAAAATTAGATTAGATTATACTTTATTGTCATTATATTTGCATACAAAATTCTGACTCAAACTTAAGGTGCAGTAATAAAATCACACAAAATAGGACAACGGTCACGCTATGCTGAATATAGATGCACCATTTACTGTTTGGATTAAATAAACTCGATAACCCTTAGTTAATTTAATAGACTTTTAAGTTTGTTTGTTTATCAATTATCACAATAAAATACATGTACTTTACGGTAAAATGCTCGCCCCGGAGAGTGTGCTTTTTACAGTATAGAAAACAGTGAGTAGAAAAGGAATGCCGTAAATCCTCTAATAGTGGAGAGGACGGGCCTCTTTGATAAATGCAGACAAAATAAATATAGGCCGGCTTCCAATACAAGGTTGCATGATCATGCCATGACCCGTGATACAGAATGAGATAAACTCTTGGAAAATGCGGGTTAAGCGATGTCTCTCTCTACCGTTCCCACTACACTCGGACCACATTAACGGTTTCCCCTACTCTCCAACTTCAGTGTGTGAATTACGTTAATCTATATTTAAATAATGTTAATCTAATAAATTAAATTAAGGCCTGCCTCTTATATAGGCCTCTAAAGGCCTGGTGCTCTTTGCAGCTGAGGTAAATACAAGACCCGTCCAATATTAGAGAAGACACGGTATACTATACAATACAAAATGCAATCTGAAGTATGACTTAAAATCTAAATACAGTGAGGTACAATGCAGACAATACAACACTTTAAGGTAAGGTGCAAATGAGGTATGAATATAGTACAAATCTCTTCAATAATAGATAAATAGAATGTAGTGTTAAAGTGCCTAAAGTTAGTGTTAAGGTGAGTGTTTGTTTAAAAGATGGCCTGGGAAATTTATAGAAGTTTAAAGGACAAAAGATAGACGTGTAGAATAACTACTTCCCAAAATAATAGATTGTCCAAACGTCAAGTTCCAATACACTATCCTCGGAGGGGTGTGGTCTGCGTGCGGAGCACCTGTGTGTCTCTCTAGCTCTGAGCAGACAAATAGACGCAAGGCATTCTGGAACTTGTATTTCTACCAACTAATGTGACGATGGACATAAAATAATAGTATCTCTTGGCTTTAATGTAATGTAAATGTAAACAATAATCGATATTAACATATAAAATATAATTCATTAATCATGTAACCTGGCCTATTAAGTTACAACCAATAGAAGCACAACTTTGATGGGTGGATTGATTGATTGAGTATTGACTGCTGACTTGATGAATGGGGGTGTCTGATTGATAAATGGATCAGTGGTTGACAATTGAGTGACAGAAAGTAATTGAGTATATTTTTAGATCAACTGTGAGTAAGTAGTGCATTGCGGATAAGTGATTTACATCATAATTTATATATTGACGGCTTCCTGTTGTACTGATTAGATGCTGTCATTCTTTGCATAGTTACATCTCATTATGAAGTGTTCAACCTGGTTGACACGGAATGACAGCTCTGGGGGACTATTGATAAGGGATGTATTAACATGATGGACTACAATGGAAGTCAGTTGTTGTCCTGCCTCTCTCTCTCTTGCCCTGCATGTTCAAACCATGTCAGGGATGGACGTTATGTTGGCAGACAGTACCGCTTTGGTTCAACATTTTCTTTCTACCAAAAACGAATGTCCTTTCAAGGAAACAATTTGGACGAGTCCAAAAATTCAAAGCAGTGATTACAGTGGAGCTAGGATTTTCTGGTGAAAATATGGCCGCCGGCAACCAAATTCAAGTTAAAGTGGCGTGTTTAGCCTCTATTCTGGCCGGAAAAGATCCAAACTAACCTACCTGTACTGGTTCATCAAAAACTCTCCTACCTATACTGGCCCATCCTAACTTACCTATACTGGTCCAATTGTTCATTAAAACAACAGGGTAAAAGAGGGGTTCTGATTAGGGGGTAAATACTGTAGGTCAACATTAGCATAGCTGTTTGGGTTTAAGGCTGGTTGACAACAGCAGCTGACCAGTGTCCAGGGACCTGGTCTCCTTTAGATTAGACCATTCTGGTAGTCATGGCACGATCGATGTCACCCTCTTTTGGGGAAAAGGTATACTGCAGTTGAATTTAGGTTTTTCATGGATCGGGTAATCAATCAAAAAGTGCATCCTATCATCCTATCCTATAATTCCATATCTTAAGACTTGGTTCCGATACAAATTTATTGAGATGCGTATAAGAAGACAGATAAAATAATTGATATTACCTAATTTTGGCCAAAATTAAGTTATTTTAATTAAAACCGGTATTACGATGCTTGGAAAGACAATACATTTAAAATAGGATAAAACCACAGGGATAATTTGGAATGAATAAATAGCTTAAGTATCTTTCATTTACTAGGTTTAAATAATAAGGTCATCACGAAAGGGGGGTAAATCCTGAATTACCTTATTGTGCTCTGTTTGTCTGTCTGTTTGTTTCTTTAAGTGAGTCATTAATAAGTGTTTCAATGTGTATCTTATTTGTTTGGTTCCTTCTGCTTTTGAAAAATTGAGGAAGCTTGAAAGTAAAGAGTGCGAGGAGAGTATTGTAGGAATATAGAAACCTTTGTAGCACCTTTTTACATTTGTTTATTGATAGGTTCAATTTGATTACATCATTGGAAAAAGAGATGGAACGTAGGAGAACGATTCGAATAATATTAACAATAATAATTTGACATTGTTGTTCCGTTACCGCGCAGTTTAGATTAAATTCTCGGGTTACTGTTTTCAGTGGGAGTACATTTAAGGTAAATTTAAAGGGGGGGGGGGGGGATTCCAGGGACAGATAAATTAGATTAATTTAGAAAATTAAGAATATATAGACAGAGAATGCCACAATAGGAGACTTTATGGAAAATAGTTCCTAATTAATGGTGGCTACTTCACTATATTTACTAGACTTATAGGTTGGTTTAGTACTCAACATCAGAAAAATAATGAACAAGTTCAGAGGTCAATCCTGAATGGTTCTAGAATATAATCAAATTAGCTGAGGAGCCACTACCTGCCCAGAGGAAAAGGACCAAGAAACGTTTGGTTGCTCCATTGCTAGTGTCATCACACATCTAGAACATTTGGCTCACCGGAGGGAGAAGAATCCGATACATATTACAGCCCAGCCAGGCTCTCTCTCTCTCTCCCCTGTCTGGCACCAGTCTCCACGCCCTTATATGGGCAGATTCCTGTCCCTCCTTCTCCACACCATCTACCTGGTCAACCTACACACCTGAGGCTCATCAGATCATCACCGAGGCTGGATATGAGGCCTGTGCCCCTGCCACTCCCCATCCGAGGGAGGCTTCACCACCGTGGATCACACAACCCCGGACTACTCTTCACTCGTGGACGTCTCCAGCCTGGACACAACCCGGTGTCACATGGAGTGACCTCCTTGCTATACATTCAGCATGAAGCAGCGGCGAATACATGAAGGGGGAAAAGATGTTGTGTCCCGCAGATTGCAGACTTGGGAAAGGAGTATGGTGTGAGTAAGAGCGGCCACAACACATGCTAGACTGTGAAAGGAACAATGTTGACCACTTTTGCTATAGACAATTCATCACCAGTGACCCCTGGACCCTCAACTACATTGCAGGAGTTACATACAGTATATATGTTATCAACAGCTATAATATAACAAGAAGGAGATCATAGGATATATTTCATTCATAAAAATGTCTCTGCCCCTGGAATCCGATATAAGGTTTGATATGTTATATGAATTAAACTGACGCAACCAGTTATGGTATGAGTTATATACGTTATATTATCAGTACATAGGTAACCAGATGTAGTCTATTTATGCCTTTTCATTTAAATTTGGAGACAGATATCACTGTTGCATACAAAGGTTTACATCGATTGAAAGTGAGTATGAAAAGTATGAAAGTGAACCAGATGGGAAGTCAATAAAGACTCCGGAACATTTTTCCACCCCAGGCTTGCCCTACTGGTAAAATGAAAGGAATTTTGAGTGAATGAAAGTTTTCCTCATATTGATTGTCATTGCTATATTTTTATTCACCACGCAAAAGGGGGGTGGTATTTTATTTCAATACATAACTATGAGGGTCCCCTTTTCCATTCCCTTATCCTTGATGATTTATAGAGCAAGTGTTTATTTCCTTGTATTATGGATGTGTTATACAACTGTACTATTGATGCTCTTATTGTTCAGTTTTATGCCTTATGTTCTACTGCTTATGCAGTCTCACCCTTTGTGTATTCTGAGGAATACGATCGCTAAGGCCAGTGGGATGGTGAGTAAGAGTTTCCCCTGCAAAAGTAACAACTGGCCGCAGGGGTTTTCGCGCTCATACAAAGGGTTGGAGGTTTTTTCCATATCATTATGGTTGGTGTTCTGAGAGTTTTGGTCATTTTGTCTTATATCTTTAGTGTTGTGAAGGATCAGATTAAACCGAATATGTATATTTATTTATATATATATATTTAATTGTATTTGTATATCGTTTGATATCCCCTGTATATTCCTTGTACAATATGCATTGAATATCCCCGTTTCTACTAAACAGCCCATAATAGTTTCATTCTACCATTGGACGAGAACCTGGCGCCAGGTTGCCATACCCCTAGGTCCAAGTTCAATCGTGCCGCCTAACATGTCGAGGCAACCCCCGGTTCCGCGCAGTAATACAGTATGCCGGGCGAAATACGAATGGTACTATTTGTTCATAGCGCATATATATATGGCGCTCGTAAAGTAGAACTTTCTTTTAGTCCAGTTCTTTACCTTCCAACAGAGTGACAGACGCAAAAGCCTCCCCACGACGCACGTGCGGTGTAGTAGGGCCTACTTGGCCCAGAATAGGCATTGAGATATCATGTAGATTAATAGTTGAATGGTCATAGTTTGGCACCATACCGTCGAGTTGGACGTATTCTATTAAGCTAATAATAGTCTACTTATGTATGGTGCATCGTTCGGTTCGAGTTCTACAGTTATCAGTACCCCCATCGTTCCTGACGTTATCTGGACGCTTATCCAGGCTGGTCAGACCCCTAGTGGTGATTGCATCCGAGGAGCTCCGGGTCAAGAGCGACTGGACCTGTATATTGGATTACTCTACCCGACGACGGCGAGCCTTCCACGGCTCTTGGATTATGCTTTGTGTGCTTTGATTATTCCATGGATAAAGGCCAACACTGTCGAGTGTTGGAATTACCCCCCGGAGAGGACTCCAGGTGAGGCGGCGCTCTACATGTGAGGTCGCACCACGTCTCTCCGTTGTGGACCGGCAGATACCGTTCCACAGAGGGTCCAGCTGTATTCGTCTGCGGCCCGAGGTTCTGTGGGCACTGTGTCCAAGACTTTGGATTCTCCCAAGACACCGTCGGCCAGATGGGATACCGCCAGCGGCTTCTCTAACCCCCCCCCCCTCCTACTGTCTTACAACCAGCGGGACCCCCCCCCCCCCTTAGTGTATCCAGCTATAATCATTTAAGTACCATCGCTATCGTTTCCTAAATATTCCAGGTTGTATACTTACTCCCTGCGCAACCAGAGATTGGACATTCAATGTTGATTTACCTACGAATACTCATTTGCCATAAAAGTGCATATTCAATATTTCAAATCATAAATGTAATTAAGTGAATGTTGTATACACCTTTTGCTGTATTAAATATTCGATTTGGTACATTTGTGTTGGTTCGTTTCATCAGGTGGGAAAGTGTTCATCATACTTATATCTTGTACTGGGTGGCCAGAAGTTAAAGTACATGAGGTAGTGGTATTAAATATCATATCTAACAATACAGTCAGGGAATTGTACCCCTCAGCTACAATTGGTCCTTCGAGCCGGATGGTAACTAGTGTAATATTAATATAGTGTTATTAATATCGAAATGGCCTATGATGAACACTCCACGAAACGATCCTCCTAACCTAGAACGCCCGCGGCGCAGACGACAGACACCTCAGTACTTAGAGGCTTACACTGTCAGTCAACTACCTAGCCTTCGACAAACGGTAAACGTGGTAAAAGTAGAAAGTAAAATTATGTCTGACCTTAACGACCAGGTTTCCCCGACCACAGAGGCCCTAGTAGGTCCTAATGTAACTGACCAAGCCCACGGTGGGGACCAGGAGGGAATTGACATGCCTTTACCCCCCGCCACTACTAAAGAAGTAGTCCCCGACACGCCCCGGGAGGAAGACAACCCTACAGAGAGAGAACTCTGCACGGAAGAAGAAGAGGAGAGCGCCGAGGAACTAGAGCTCCAGGACTCCCCAACGAGTACCCCCAGGAGCGGTTCACGCAGGAGCGGCTCACCTCCACTACCGCCTTCCCCCAGCGAAGCGGAGAGGATACTACAACAGGCGTTCCTCGTCAGCCTGACAGCCTCTACTGAACGCGATCGGCTCCAAGCACAGACGCTTAGCGAGCGCGAACGTCTCCAAGCACAGGCGACCAGCGAGCGCGAACACCTCCAAGCACAGCAACGGAGCGAAGAACAGCGCACAAGTCTGGAGATGAGACGCTTCCAAATGGAAGAGAATATGGCAAGAGAACGGGCCGACGCCCAGCGCGCCGCTGCCGGTGCCCAAAGAGAAACAGAGCGCGCCGACGCCGACGCCCAGCGCGCCGCTGCCGGTGCCCAAAGAGACGCAGAGCGCGACAGACTACAAACGCAACTAATAGAGCAGCTGATCAAAAGGACAACTCCCTCTCCCTCCGCCAGGGGCTCAAGGAACTCGTCGAGACAGCAGTCAAGAGCAGCGTCACCGCAACGAGCAAGCGACCCTGAACTTGACCAACAGACCGAGTCTAGACCCCCCGCAGACCCCCTTCCCATACCGGTCCAAGCGAGACCCAGCTACAAGGAAGGAGCGGCCTACACTGCGGAGAAGCTAAATAAACGATTACAAGATCTGGAAGATTTTATAGAAGAAGAAGAGGGAGAAGAGGAGAACCAAGCCCGACGACAGCACAGTACTCCACCGGACCAGGAGGTCCCATACAGTCCAGGCTATACCCCCGCGGCGCTGCGCTACAGACCCCCGACTCTATTTACGGGTGAGCACGACGCACGACCAGCCCCGAGGAACAGTACCTGGACCAGCGGGCCATGGTACCCTGCCAGTACCAGCCCACAGCGAGGCGCAAGAGGGGACTCGCCCAGGAGGTCTCTCCCCCAACGCTCGCCGATGTATCAGCCATCCACGGCGTCATACAACGCCACGCCGTCATTCCCAGACTTCGCCTATGAGAGTCGAGCACAGTACACGGAGCTCCGGATGTGTTTAGAGAAAATGATGGTGGATGTCGCTGATGAACGCCACAAGTATGCAATATTATTGAAGCACCTGAAAGTACCGCGAGCGCACAATATAGCGCTAGCCTATGCTACCTCCTCGACCCCATACACAGCGGCCCTTGCAGCGCTGGATCAAATATATGGACGTATATGGGATTACGTAATCCAGGAGATAAGGCATATTGACCGCCTACCCCCAGCCACAGACAATCGCTCACTAGACGACCTGTCAATCAAAGTGCAGTCCCTGGTGGGGATGCTGGGAGCTCAACGGGAGAAGGGCAGGCATGAGCTGTACGCCAACTCTAACGCTGAGAGGATTTTGGAGAAGCTGCCACCCGCAAGACAGGAGCGCTTTCGGCGGCAGAGGGACTACCGAGATCCCGACGGCCCCGAGCCATCCCTCCTTGATCTGGCCGACTTTCTGGCGAGAGAGGTCAGCAGCTTACGACTGGACACCTTCGGGCGGAGCACGCCAAGCTCCAGAGAGGGACCCAGGAGAATAAGTGATGGAAGAAGATCGGTGACTGTCATGCACCAATCAGAGTCAGTACCGAGCAGTAAGAGTCACAGCACCCCCTCGAGAAAGGAGAAGTGGAAGATAGCGTGTCCCTACTGTGAGAAAGAACACTGGCTGTCACAATGTGACTCATTCACAAAGATGAATGCAGAAGAAGTGAGCCAATGGATAAAGTCCAACCGGCGCTGTTATCGATGTGCGCGGCCCCACATGGCAGCCGAATGCCGCCTAAAGAAAAGGTGCAGCCGATGCGATGGAGCCCATCTAGATATACTACACGATAGTAACGGAAGACGGCCTATACCTGCACCACGGAGCGGCACCAAGGCAAGTGTCATGTACATTGACCCCGCCAGCAGCAACGGAGCTCAAGTGCTCTTAAAGGTAGTCCGTGTGACATTGAGCTACCAGGATAAAGTCATGGACACTTACGCCGTCCTTGATGATGGGTCAGAGAAGACCCTTCTGCTCGCCTCCGCTGCGACTCAGCTGGGACTGCGGGGGAGCAAGAACGAAATGACGATTCGGACAATAAGAAGAGATTTAAAGACGATAAAGGGCGAGAATGTCTCCTTCACTATCGCAGCCAACGGGCAGCCAGAGCGACGGTACAAGATCACAAATGCTTTCACCAGCCAAGAAATAGGACTCTCGCAGTACACCTACCCTGTCACCAAGTTGATGGATAAATATGTGCACCTGCGCCAATTACCTATCCCGCTCATAGACGGCGCTACCCCGACCCTGTTGATAGGCTCCGACCATGCAGAACTCATAGTCCCGATTGACCGGGTCCATACAGGCCCCCGAGGCTGTCCTGCAGCAGTCGAGACCCGCCTAGGATGGACATTACAAGGCCCCCTCGCTAAATCTCTCAACCGAACCGCAGCCACTAGCTGCTTCCACTCCAGAACGACAGAAGAAGACACCACTCTCCTGCAGCATGTCGAGAGGCTATGGACCCTAGAGACAATGCCCTTTAAGAACGAAAAGAAAGACATTCGCTCTAAAGAAGACATTTACGCCATCCACCTACTCGAGCAGGGGACAAAGAGAGTCACAGTCGGCGGAGTGATGAGATACGCAACTCCACTCCTGAGGCGAGAGGGAATGCCCCCCTTTCACGCAAAGAAAGACGCCACGGAGCGCTATCTACTGAACACAGAGCGGCGCCTAGCCAAAGACCCCGCTCAACAGAGTGTGTACCGAGCTGAGATCGAGAAGCTAATCACAGCGGGACATGTAACAAAGATTGACATTAAAGAGGCCGATCAGACGACCGAATCATGGTACGTGCCGCATCACAAGGTCCATCACAATGGCAAGGATCGCATTGTGTTTAACTGCAGCTACCAGATCGGATCCCAAAATCTGAATAAAGAGCTCTTGCCCGGCCCCACACTCGGCCCCTCCCTACTAGGCGTGCTACTGCGCTTCCGCCAGGACAAGGTGGCTATAAGCGGGGATATCAAAGGGATGTTCTTGCAAGTGAGACTAGTAGAGGAGGACAAGCCTCTGCTACGGTTCCTATGGAGAGAGAAGATCGGAGATGAGAACCCATCCATCTACCAGTGGGAAGTACTCCCCTTCGGAACCACATGCAGCCCGTGCTGTGCTACATTTGCACTACAGAAACACGTCACAGAGGACCCAGCAGCAGATGAAGAGGTCCAACACAGTGTGAAGAACAGTTTCTACGTAGACAACTGTCTACAAAGCGTCTCGACTCAAGAAGAAGCCGAGGCTCTCCTAATCAAGTTACGCGCCTCCCTAATCAAAGGAGGCTTTGATCTCAGGCAGTGGGCCAGCAGTGACCCGCACGTATTGTGCAGCCTCTCCTCCGCAGACAAGGCTGCCAGCAGCGAGACCTGGATGGCGACAATCCCAGGAGAAGCCCAAGAAATGACACTAGGATTAGTCTGGCGCTTCAAAACAGACTCGCTCCACTATAGACACAAACCCTTGGCTCCAGAGCAAGGAAGGTCGGCGGCGATACCGACCACCAGACGGAGTGTGTACAGAACACTCGCCAGACAATATGACCCGCTGGGATGTATTCTACCTTACACCACCAGGGCAAAGATGATTGTACGAGCACTATGGGACAAGGACCAGGGCTGGGACAACCCAATACCCGCACACCTTGCCTCAACATGGAGAGAGTGGGAGACGGAACTCCGCTCACTCCCAGGTGTCAATATACGCCGCAGCTACTTCCCATCCACAGTGAGGCCAGAGACATGCGAGATTGAGCTACACGTCTTCAGCGACGCCTCCGAAGTAGCCTACGGATCGGTTGCCTATTTGCGTGCCCAAGAGATGGGAGGAGAGATACACACTGCTTTCATACTGGCCCGCTCAAGAATAGCCCCACGTAAGCAACAATCTATCCCACGTCTAGAGCTCTGCGCAGCCCTCGCAGGAGCGCATCTAGCCACGTTAATCCAACGTGAACTCACCATTCCGGTGCATAGAACAATCTTGTGGTCAGATTCCACGACAGTACTCACATGGATTAAGTCTGATTCATGCAGATACAAAGTCTTCGTGGGAGTCAGAGTCACCGAGATTCAAGAACTAACAGAAGAAGCAAGCTGGAGGTATGTGGATACCAAACACAACCCAGCTGACGTCATCACCCGGGGAATGTCCCTGGATGACCTAACCCGTCGCAACATCTACAGTGACGGACCAGCATTCCTCCAGCTCCCGGAAGGAGATTGGCCTACGCCCACCCCGAGGGAAGCAAGTAGAGAGGAGGCTGAGAACAAGAAGCCTATGTTCTGTAGACTGAGCACTGTCGCCTCCACAGACCCGAACATAGATGACTGCATTACCCTAGAGAGTGCGCAACAAAGAACATTCCTGCGGCACCACCCAGAGATTCAGTCCACCACTGACATGTCAGCAGCTGACTACGAAGAAGCAGAACTTCTTCTACTACAACGAGCCCAGAGAGACTCGTTCCCCGATGAGCTAGACTGTCTACAGGGAGGAAACCCCGTCCCATCAGACAGCAGACTGATTCACCTGGCACCAGAGAGTGACGCACATAATCTCATCAGAGTGGGTGGTCGCCTGCGGAGAGCCCCCGATCTACCAGATGACATTAAGCACCCGATCGTCTTGAACAGCCGACACAAGGTCACAGAGCTGATCATAAAGAAATACGACGAGGATGTGCACCACGCAGGAGCAGAGAGAGTCTTCGCGGAGATCAGACGTCGTTATTGGATATTACAAGGGAGAGAAGCAGTACGGCGCTTCCAGCGAACCTGTCTAGACTGCCGTAAGTGGCGCGCGCAGCCCAGCATACCACGGATGGCTGACCTACCCCCCTGTCGCCTCCGAATCGGCGACAAGCCATTCCACTCTACAGGCATGGACTGTTTTGGCCCGTTGTATATAAAGAGAGGAAGAGGCACCGAGAAGCGGTGGGGTATTGTATTCAAATGCATGACCACCAGAGCGATACATATCGAGCTCCTTCCGACCATGAGCACAGACTCATTCCTTATGGCCTTCCGGAGATTCATATCACGGAAAGGACAACCGTCTACATTGTTGTCTGATCACGGGACCAACTTCAAAGGCGGAGAAAGAGAGCTGAGAGAGAGCTTCCAAGCTATGGGCCCAGAACTTAAGACCCACCTTGCTCCAGCCCAGATTGACTTCCAGTTTAATCCCCCGAACGCACCCCACTTCGGTGGAACCTGGGAACGAGAAGTACGTTCTATAAAGACAGCCCTGTATGCCGTACTCGGAGCCCAGACTGTGGCAGAGGAAGTCCTAATGACAGTCCTCACGGAGATCGAGGGAGTATTGAACTCAAAGCCCCTCGGTTACGTCTCCAGTGATGTAGCAGATGTCGACCCAGTCACCCCCAACACACTCCTAATGGGGCGGCTGGACCCCGCGCTACCCCAGACAATGTACAGGCCCGAAGAAGCGAACGGCCGAAGAATGTGGAGGTACAGCCAAGTACTAGCTGACAAGTTTTGGAGCAGCTTCCTACTTCACTACCTACCGTCTCTACAGACCCGCCAGAAGTGGGTAAAAG
Organism: Notolepis coatsorum; assembly: GCF_963971535.1. Taxonomy (NCBI): domain Eukaryota; kingdom Metazoa; phylum Chordata; class Actinopteri; order Aulopiformes; family Paralepididae; genus Notolepis; species Notolepis coatsorum. The sequence continues at coordinate 125,869,527 of NC_140167.1, forward strand.
AGAGAGACAATTTGACAGAAGGAACAGTCGTCATGATAGTTGACCAGTCACTCCCCAGAGCTATGTGGCCGGCTGGCCGCGTAAGCAAAGTGATCACCGGTGCCGATGGCAAGGTCCGAGCAGCTGAAGTCCGAGCAGCTGAAGTACTAGGATGGCTTAGAGTAGACGACAGAGTACAACAACTTGCAATGGGCCTGGTCTACAAGATACACTACACGACCAAGGTACCCATGTACATGTCAAAATACTTCCCAAAGGTCAGTGAATACCACGATCACAACACCAGAGGGAGCTCCACAAATCATGTTAAACCCAGATTCGGCTCAAATAAGGGACTAAACACGTTTCGCAATTATGCCACATCAATGTGGAACGCCCTACCCAAAGCTGTAAAGGAATGTGGATCACCACCCACTTTCAAAACCTCTCTCAAGGGACACCTACGGGAGACTGCAATTCAACACTGGCCCCTGTAAATATCCTAACCCAACCCCCTCCAATGTACAGTCATTTACCTAGTATGGTTTTGTCAATAGTTCAATGTACAATTCTGTTTGTTTGTACAGTGTCTCCCCCCCCCCCCCCTCAATGTACAGTTTTACTTGTTTATACAGTGTGCCCCCCCCCCCCCCCCCCCAATGTAAATTACCCAGTATGGTTGTCAATATCCCAATGTACCCAACCCCCCCCACCCAACCTCCTCCAATGTACAGTTTCTACGTCAAATGTATATACTCCCTTTTCTTGACTCCTTCTGTATCACAAACAGTACTGTATTTGCAAATCTGGTATGTCATAAATGTATAGATGTAGCAGTACTGACTATCTGTATGTCATGTATGTCATATATGTCCTGATGAATTGAAAATGGGGGACCCTGATGTAAACAAGACGAAAGTCTTTCTCTGGTCTGCATCCCCTTAACAATTGTGTGTATTGAGCTGTACTGTATTGTACCCATTCTGCAATCTGTTAATAAAGTTTTCAATCAATCAATCAATCAATCAAAGTTAGTGCTGGACGTGTTGAGAGCAGCATATGTTTTAGCCGTTTTTTCAGTCAAACTCATAAATGTGTCCCAGATAGGGCCATGGAGAGGCATTGTTGTTATTGACATCATCATCTTCATCAATGCTATCGAACCCCTCTGCCATTTCGTGCGGACTGGTTCATGTAATCCGTTAAATTGCATTCATTCAGTACGTCTGTTTTGATTTTCACTTCCTGCTTTGCGGCTGGAGTCCCGCCCTATCCTGCCTCTGATTGGCCTACCCGTAATGTTTTGGCCTACCATACCCAATCGTGAGTCGTCATACTCATATCTAAACCAACCAACCAATCATAGTGGGTTTTTTACGGGGTGTTTTTTTTTCTCCTCGCAAATCTTCTAGTCTAGACTGTTTCTCCCGAAAGTAGCGTGTAACGTTTCTCGTCGCTACGTCACTACTTCGTTCTATAAATAGCTCCGCTACAGAGACCGCTACCCTGGTTAAAAAGTAGCGACGCTACCAGCACGCTACTGAGAATTGTAGTTAAGCTATGTAGCGTCGCTACTTGTAGCTAGCTACTGCCCATCACTGCACAGTGCTCCCAATAAGGTCTACTTTGTATTGAAGCCTGGGCAGGTTATCAGTTACAGATAATACTTCAGATTTATTCATACATGGCACCGGGTGCTCTCACTGATAATGTAGGGGAAACTATTCCCACCATAGGCACCGCGTGCTCAATACATTAATAACACCCCGCTTGTACTAGGGGAGACCCAGGCATAAAGTAGAGAAACATTGGGAATTCAAATAACAAGAATAATAAAATACCAAAAGAAAACCAAGTAAATGTGGGCCCACGTTACCAAAATAAAACCTACACTAAAGCCGGCTTAAATTGTTTGGGGTACCCCTTAGACACTGGTTGTTAGCGTTCACTTGAATGGACGTTGATGTGGATACACAAGGTACCGTTTGTACTTAGCCAAAATGGCGGACCCACTCTTATCACCTCTCGTCCAGGTGACAAGATGGCGTCGGCGATCCCGCGAGCACACCCAGCGGGCTGGGCGAACAGCATGGGCAGTGGTTAGCTGGAGGAGCGTGCTGTGATGGCGACCTCTGCTGGTGGGAAGAGGCGTCCTCTGTAACGTCTGGGGAACATCCACTGCTGGCTGTTGCTTGCTGCTGTCGCGCGAACTTCTAATACTGTTGCTACCCTAAACACAGCTAAACTTCGGGTCTGGATGCACCCTCCTGCTATATCGGTTGTACTACTAACACAACGTGGCTGACTATACCACCGGTCTTCAGCGCCACGCGCCCGGTAGTCTACTGGAGTCAGACAGAGCCGTTAGCAGCATGCTAATACACCGCACACTTACTACTATAACCCGTTAACTATAGACGTTAGTCCCGTTAACTCTAGACGTTAGTCCTTTGTTCTGTATCGCTTACTCACACACTATCGCTGGTACTTCTAGGATAACCCGTCAACTAGCAAGTACTTCTTATCACCCGTTGCTCGTTCCAACGGGGCTCTCTTCTTATCACCCGTCGCTCGTTCCGACGGGGCTCTTCAACAGCTCTCCTTCAACGGGGCTCGTTTGAGCACACGCCCGCTGTGACTGCGACTGTTCACGGTCAAGTCCACTGCCGAAGAGAGCTTCCTGGTCCTCTCGCCCCCAGGTAACTCCCTCTTCCTCGTTGCTTTCTTCTCTCCTCCGCTCCACCTGCCACCACTGCCACTCCGCCCCCTGCTGGCAACCGCCACTGATCCCACTCTAGGACCACTCCAGAAAGGGAGAAAAGGTGCTTCAATGTTATTGTTAGTGATCCATACTGAAGCCGGAGAAGAGTAGCACCTCACCTCGTCATTAGACTGGGCGAGCTATCCAAAGGAACACTGTTTATCACACTTTATACACACACAGGGAAAGTAACAGTTAGTTAGCACTTCTGAATACTTAGTAGAATATTCAGGCTGCTACACATATGTGACCATGTCCAGTGCTTTAGCCCACATGTCTATATTTTCATTTTCCAGATTTTTCCAGATTGTGAAAGTACAGAATGTAAGCTTTCAAATGATGTGTCATACTTTGAAATCTGAGAATGTTATTATTGTGATGTGCTAATTTTAAATCTTGTAGCAGTCTTTTTTCCCCAGAGACTTAAGCAGAGAAAACAGCTCTTAAAGATTTGACACCTTTCGCCAGGATTCTGCTGGGCGTAAACAATACCTCCCAGCCACACCTCTCCCCTGAATAGTATTAACATAATTAAGTGCTGTGACAGCCATGCTGTCATGACAGATCAGATACAAAATCAAACATTTTGTATTGTAGTAGTAATATAACTACTAGTCTGAATAATGTATATTTCAGTTATTGAATTGATTTGAAAACCTTTATTTATTAAATTATATTGACCTATTTGTTTACACAGCTTGTGTTGTGTCCAATCTTTCGCAGCATTATTCATTAGACACATAGGCTACATAGTGTATTCCAATATCTGTTTTATTGATTAATGATATATTTGAAAGAATGCAGGTTATAGCTGTATAAAACAAATGTCTGTCCCATTGTACCAATCAATGGGATATATTGCATGTTGGCTATAATGATTTTATAAAAAAGAGAGAGATTAAATGCATGGCCATATATTTATACATTCATGTGACATCACAGCATATTCTTTGTATAGCCCAGTGTTTCCTGAAAACAGATATGTACAGTGTTCAGGTTATACATCTATCATTACACAATTACAACCAAAATAGGAAGAAATTATGTTGACCGCAGGGAATTTTAATGCATAGTTGGTAGAACTGGCCAGCGGAGTGATAGACACGAGCCTTTTTTACACAGAAATGCAATAAATAATAATGCATTAAAGAAGACCCCTCATTCTGCCGGCTTTGCTTATTTACACTGAACCCAGCAAAGGGTGGATAGAAGCATCTTGGGTTGTGGTTCTGAAACAGGTCTCCAAGGAGGGAAGCACGAGGTGATAAACATGGAATATCTTCTAGTGTGGCATTACCTCTGCCCCCATTAAATGTTATGTCATGTAGCCTACACAGATAAAGATTGCATCTTCTCACATTGCTTATTATATTAATTGGACCTAAAACAGGTAGCCTATTATCATTATCAGTCTTTGTTACCACCTTTCATGTGACAACTGGGCGAAAATCAGCAGACAATATCAAATCAATTCAAGAGGTTTATTCGTCACAAATAAAATACATAAACAGGTAATAAGAAGGCATAAGATGTGCATGATAAAAATAGACATGCTAATACAATATACAGTTTCAACTCTGTCATTATGCTATACTACAATAATCTAAACTATACAAGAACCACATTGGTTCTTTCCTTTAAAGTGACCTTTCCATTTAGTTTAAAGTGAATTTTTTTTTGTATTCATTGCATACATACCAGGGCATACAGTGAAATGCGGTTGGCCATGCCCGCTACGATTGTGCAATAAAACAATAGTAATAATAATAAAAATATAATGTACATGTACCGGTACACAACAATACAATTCTTCTATGTCCCTATGCTATACTAGTACTACTATACTATCAAGTCAAGTCAAGAATGCAATAATAAGAATCCAATAGGATGAGAATGCTATTTTTTTAAAGTGACCTTACATTGTGAGCGTGTGCAGCATGAGTGTGTGTGTGTTCATGTTAAAGTGACTGCTAGTACAGTGTGTGTGTGTGTGTGTGTGTGCTCTACATCCATGTGTCTTCTCCATGGTATCTAACATCGTACAGTCTTCTTGTTCTGAGGTGCTCTAGACGTTGGGAGTGGGCATGTAATGTCTTTTGCGGCATCAGAACAGTATTGTCTGATCTCCTTATAAAGATATTCCTGTCGGTCGTTGTCTAGACCAGGTGGGGGGAGGACTGGAAAACCAGAGATGGTTGGGTAGCGTTTTGGGTCTTTCAACAGCTGAAACGTGAATGGCTCTGTATCGTCACGGTGTAATTTCGCCGTCACCATGCCAGGACTGTTGGCATCGAAGCTGAAGTGCTGGTATTTCTTTATTTGTGGGAATCTTTTGAAGAAGCCTCCCAGATGTTGTTGCCAGTCGTAGCTTGGCACATACACTGTGCCATCTTCGAGACCCGCAAGTTGGGGGATATTGACTCCTTTCACTGCAGAGCTTTTCCTGACGATGTCTGCGATGCCTGCCAGGGTGTCGACCGCAGTCTTCCTGTAGACCTGCTTGATCAAACCGAAGCACCAGTCGGGGCCAAACTTAGTGTGGCCTGCAATCAGGAAGTGGACATTGAAACATGTGGAATAGTTTACATTTGCTTTTTTTCCAACATTTATATTTTTATTTGGTTCAGAATAATTCATATCCCAGTATAGTGGACAATTGCTAGCTATGCTGTACTGCATTTGCACTGAAACATGTGGAATTGTTTACATTTGCTTTTTCTCCAACATTTATATTTTTTATTTGGTTCAGAATCATTCATATCACAGTATAGTGGACAATAGCTAGCTATGCTGTACTGCATTTGCACTGAAACATGTGGAATTGTTTACATTTGCTTTTTTTCCAACATTTATATTTTTTATTTGGTTCAGAATAATTCATAACCCAGTATAGTGGATAATAGCTAGCTATGCTGTACTGCATTTGCACTGAAACATGTGGAATTGTTTACATTTGCTTTTTTTCCAACATTTATATTTTGTATTTGGTTCAGAATAATTCATATCCCAGTATAGTGGATAATAGCTAGCTATGCTGTACTGCATTTGCACTGAAACATGTGGAATTGTTTACATTTGCTTTTTTTCCAACATTTATATTTTGTATTTGGTTCAGAATAATTCATATCCCAGTATAGTGGACAATAGCTAGCTATGCTGTACTGCATTTGCACTGAAACATGTGGAATTGTTTACATTTGCTTTGTTTCCAACATTTATATTTTTTATTTGGTTCAGAATCATTCATATCCCAGTATAGTGGACAATAGCTAGCTATGCTGTACTGCATTTGCACTGAAACATGTGGAATTGTTTACATTTGCTTTTTTTCCAACATTTATATTTTTTATTTGGTTCAGAATAATTAAAATCCCAGTAGGCCTATAGTGGATAATAGCTAGCTATGCTGTACTGCATTTGCACTGAAACATGTGGAATTGTTTACATTTGCTTTTTTTCCAACATTTATATTTTTTATTTGGTTCAGAATAATTCATATCCCAGTATAGTGGATAATAGCTAGCTATGCTGTACTGCATTTGCACTGAAACATGTGGAATTGTTTACATTTGCTTTTTTTCCAACATTTATATTTTTTATTTGGTTCAGAATAATTCATATCCCAGTATAGTGGACAATAGCTAGCTATGCTGTACTGCATTTGCACTGAAACATGTGGAATTGTTTACATTTGCTTTTTTTCCAACATTTATATTTTTTATTTGGTTCAGAATCATTCATATCCCAGTATAGTGGACAATAGCTAGCTATGCTGCACTGCATTTGCACTGAAACATGTGGAATTGTTTACATTTGCTTTTTTTCCAACATTTATATTTTTTATTTGGTTCAGAATAATTCATATCCCAGTATAGTGGACAATAGCTAGCTATGCTGTACTGCATTTGCACTGAAACATGTGGAATTGTTTACATTTGCTTTGTTTCCAACATTTATATTTTTTATTTGGTTCAGAATCATTCATATCCCAGTATAGTGGACAATAGCTAGCTATGCTGTACTGCATTTGCACTGAAACATGTGGAATTGTTTACATTTGCTTTTTTTCCAACATTTATATTTTTTATTTGGTTCAGAATAATTAAAATCCCAGTAGGCCTATAGTGGATAATAGCTAGCTATGCTGTACTGCATTTGCACTGAAACATGTGGAATTGTTTACATTTGCTTTTTTTCCAACATTTATATTTTTTATTTGGTTCAGAATAATTCATATCCCAGTATAGTGGACAATAGCTAGCTATGCTGTACTGCATTTGCACTGAAACATGTGGAATTGTTTACATTTGCTTTGTTTCCAACATTTATATTTTTTATTTGGTTCAGAATCATTCATATCCCAGTATAGTGGACAATAGCTAGCTATGCTGTACTGCATTTGCACTGAAACATGTGGAATTGTTTACATTTGCTTTTTTTCCAACATTTATATTTTTTATTTGGTTCAGAATAATTAAAATCCCAGTAGGCCTATAGTGGATAATAGCTAGCTATGCTGTACTGCATTTGCACTGAAACATGTGGAATTGTTTACATTTGCTTTTTTTCCAACATTTATATTTTTTATTTGGTTCAGAATAATTCATATCCCAGTATAGTGGATAATAGCTAGCTATGCTGTACTGCATTTGCACTGAAACATGTGGAATTGTTTACATTTGCTTTTTTTCCAACATTTATATTTTTTATTTGGTTCAGAATAATTCATATCCCAGTATAGTGGACAATAGCTAGCTATGCTGTACTGCATTTGCACTGAAACATGTGGAATTGTTTACATTTGCTTTTTTTCCAACATTTATATTTTTTATTTGGTTCAGAATCATTCATATCCCAGTATAGTGGACAATAGCTAGCTATGCTGCACTGCATTTGCACTGAAACATGTGGAATTGTTTACATTTGCTTTTTTTCCAACATTTATATTTTTTATTTGGTTCAGAATAATTCATATCCCAGTATAGTGGATAATAGCTAGCTATGCTTTACTGCATTTGCACTGAAACATGTGGAATTGTTTACATTTGCTTTTTTTCCAACATTTATATTTTTTATTTGGTTCAGCTATGCTGTACTTACTGCATTTGCACTGCATTTGCACTTACAAGTGGTGCCTTTGGTTATTGTTACTTACTACCGTAAGTACGTTTTATATTGTTTGTTTATGAGACACAAGGGATTGTTTACATAATGCTACAAAAACAACAAAAAGCAACATTATATTGGATATTCACCTGCTGTGCGTAATCAAAGCTGTAGTGCATCGTGATATCTTGGCTTGCAGGTGCGGAAGGGCCTAGAGACAGATCCATGGTCGCGCATGTTTGTTTTGTGGATGCAGTCATCTGCTGCAACAGCTCGCGTTCTCTGTCAACAAGGGCCAGATGTTTTAACTGCACCTGGATGAAAGCATGAATGAATGAAAACGTTATTTAACAGATTGCAGAATGGGTACAACACAGTACAGCTCAATACACACACACACACACACACACGGCTAATGAGGTGGCAGTGCTCAGTTATCCTCAGGTTAAAAACCGTCTGTAGTGTAGTAGTGAAAGTAGACTGTACACACCTGGAGTTTCTCCACCTGCAACTTCTCTGGCCTTCCCGCGGCTTGCCTTAATTGGTGATTGTTGGAGTAGCATTGAGAACACAGATCTGTCCTGGGTTTTGTGATCATTATCTGCGGAAGGAGTGCTTTCCACAACCGAAGGAAGGATCTCTGACCAACAACACGAAATCCTGAAAAGACAAGTGTTTTTGTTAGATTGGTAGAATAAGAAAAAGTGGGAGCAATGTGTGTGTGTGAGAGAGAAAGAGAGAGAGCAAGGGGTGGTTTTACACAAGTTTGTTTGTGTGTGTGTGCAAGTGTGTCATAACCAGTGATGCCGGTAACGCGTTACTAAGTAACGCGTTATTGTAATCTGATTACTTTCCCCCGAAAATAGTAATCTAACGCGTTAATCTTTAAAAGCCAGTAATCTGATTGCAGTTACTTGTCCAAGTGGCTGTGCGTTACTATTTCGTTACTATCTCATCATAAATTCATAATGCAGGCGGAATGCAGTATTTTATTTCGTTTTCGACAGTCAAAAATACATTTTGAGCTGTTTTTCTTTTGGGAGTGACGTAGTGTGGCAGTGAAAGGGTTACACAAGAATGTGTCCCGCGGCGTGACTGGACACTCTGTCTGTGAGTGACTCTGCTTTGGTACAATCACATTCCCCATCCACAGTCTGCGAATCAGAGGCAGAGTAGGGCGGGTCTTCACAGCACGTCATGTGACATATGCGCCAATCGTGTGACAGCAGGGCTCCGTCGTCGGAGAATTCCACCCCAAAACGCTTGGCAAAATTAAAAGTGAGTTTCTGTTCAGACTTCCATCCCAAAACGTAGCCTCAGTCACTACTTCACGTTCATATGCGGAGGAAACAAAATACTGTCTACCGCTAAAAACAGCACATCCAATTGCATTGAAAGCATCTGGAATCACAACACTAGCCGACGCTTCGACTAGGTCATAGGTGTCAAACTCACGGCCCGCGGGCCAAATCCGGCCCGCCACGTCATTTGATGTGGCCCCCCAAGAGCTCAGGTAAAAAAAAAAAAAAAAAATTTTTTTTTTTTTTTTTTTTACATTACTATTGGGTTAAAAAATAGCAGTGTTAAAATAATTGTGGGTTAATGCGTTAATAAAGCTTTAACTTTGACAGCCTTAGTTATTACACATTCTTACACATACATGTATGTTGAACATCTGAGGTAACAAAGGAAAAAAGCCAAAAGCACTTACTCCTCAGACATTCTTTGACAATTTTACAGCCCAAAATACAAAAAAGATCCAGGCGGAATAGGTAACAAAGGGTTGAAAAAATATTGTCTGAACTGTCAGATGCAAACTGGCTGTGTGACATAACCGAGCATCTCGCTCAATTGAATAAGAAGCTGTAGGGACGCAAACAAGTCCCACCCAAAACTTGACCAATATAGTTGTGAACTGAGACAACCCTTATTTTGTTATTTTTGAGTACAGTTACAGTTGTGTGTTCATGCAGACACATAATAGCAATTTCATTACGAATTGAAAATGGGGGACCCTGATGTAAACAAGTCGAAAGTCTTTCTCTGGTCTGCATCCCCTTAACAATTGTGTGTATTGAGCTGTACTGTACTGTACCCATTCTGCAATCTGTTAATTAAAGTTAATTAAACTATCTTCCATTAGTTGGATGTATGGCCTCTGCAAGGTTGTGTGCAGCCATTTGTTTTTGTAACATCTGCTACATCTGTCCCACGTGTTCTTTGCAGCTCACAGTTGTTAGTTCTGCCCCTCTTGACTGTGACAAAAAGGTTTTGAGCAAACTTAATGTCATAGCTTGTATTTGATGATATTCTTCTTTGTTATTTACTTTAATGGTTTGATCATTGATTGGTGGAGTAATATGGGGTTCTGATAAACTAAAATTATTTGTTAAAATATCATAAGCTAACATATATTTTTACATTTATGCAAATGAATATGCAATATGTATAACTTGAATAAGTAATAAATACAGAAACACCATGTTTAACAATATGTAAATGTGTAGCTACATTTATTTTACATTACATTAACATTTATACGGTCTTTGGCCCTTTGAGGGCAACCATAATGCTGATGTGGCCCTCTGTGAAAATGAGTTTGACACCCCTGGACTAGGTACAGGAGGACTCGGAGGCCAGCCAAACAGCAAAAGAGAGAGATTGTTTCTTTCCCTTTTGATTCATGTATATTTGATGGTGGCAGAGCAAAAGCTCTTATTTGCCAGATTTACAGTTAATTTACATGTTAAAGATAGACTGATTGTATGTTTATAGAGAGACATTTATAAAAACAATTTAATAGTTACAGTTGATATAATTGAATAGTTCAGCCTGCATTTGTTAGATGTGAATGGATACACTGGTTTTGTAAAACCACTGGCTGGCTGCTCTAATGCTGTGAGCATCATAGACTGTTGCTTTACCATACTTGATGGTACAGAAGCTGAAGCACTAGTTTAACAATTTACGTTATGTGCAGAGAAACAAGTTAAAAACAATTTATGCACTTTCAATAAAGCGTTTAAAAAAAAACGGTTGGGGGAACGACGACGACTTCGTAACCTAGTTACTTTCAAAGTAACTAAGTTACTCTGATAATCAAGTAATCAGTAAAGTAACTTGGATTACTTTTTAAAGGAGTAATCAATAATCAGTAATCGGATTACTTTTACAAGTAATCTGTGGCATCACTGGTCATAACATACCTTACCTTCTATACTGCTGTAACAGCGCCACAGGGAAGCTTTGGTCAGATTGGTTGGCAGTAACTTTGCAGTGAAATCCTTGTGACCAGCGTGACGACCGGGCAACACAATTGCATGTAGGACAGCATAGTTGATCAGAAATTTCACAACCCGTTTGACGTCAAAAAGAGACAAAAAACTTTTGTGATTTCTCGGCTGTTTCTTCCTCTCACGGGGTGTGAGGCCATCTGTCTTGTAGTGTTTGAAAAAGCTTTTGAGAAGCGCATCGCTGATCCTAAACAAAAATGCTAACAATAGGGAAGAGAATGAATGAATGAAATACACACATTGTACACATTGTCTATCTGTATGTCATGTATGTCATATATTATGTTATGATGAATTGAAAATGGGGGACCCTGATGTAAACAAGATGAAATACTTTCTCTGGTCTGCATCCCCTTAACAATTGTATGTATTGAGCTGTACTGTACCTATTCTGCAATCTGTTAATAAACTTTTCAATCAATCAATCAATCACTCTTGTTTACATTCAGGTGTAGTTTTTAAGAATTCAAATCCTAGCGATGTGCATGACAAAATGGCTGCACAAAAACTACACTACCCATAATATCCAAAATGGCCGCCCTCGCAGGCAGCATAGGATTCGACGACTATCTCTACACTTTAAACCTATTTAAACCTATTTAAACCTATTGCTAAACATACATATACGTCCAATACAATACATCTACGTCCAATACAATATACAAGCATAAAGACACTTACCCATAAATGAAACAGAATGTTGGACGACAGACAACAACGTCGTGAAATCTATACGTTGTTCTTGAAGCCACACGTACAGCGTTGACTCTCTTTCTACTTTGCGTCTTCTCTGAAACATTTTGGCATGTTCCAATAATTGACAACAGACACATGTCCCTTTCTCTTGGTGTCAACGACGCGGTGTCCAATCTGTTTTGGTAGATTCGCTTTTTTTGAACAAGACAGGGCAGATCGTTCTGAATTTTCCTTTCGGAAACCAGACATCTTTTCAACTGATCGCATGGTCGATTCAGCTGAAAAGCCCAATGCTACAGTTTCAACGCAAATGTCTCCGTCTTCTTCTGTTTCACCATCGTCGGTAGGTTCGATTGGATCTGGGACAAGTTCGCCTGCACCTTCGGTCTCATCGCCGTCGGATGATAGAGCTGGTGGCCGCTCACCTTCGTCGATGTCACCGAAGTAATCAGTTATGTGGTCACTCATTAACGCAGATGAGTCGATAATCATTCCATCTCTCCCTCTATTAATGTATATTATACATTATTATACATATTATACATTATCTGTGCGGCCATGTTATCTGAGCAGCAAAAAAGTGTTCTGACTGGGCTACAGCCAGGTTCTGTGTATAAACACACTAGTGTAGTGTGGGGGCGTATCTCACATTAACAGCAGCCTTTCACATGCAAAAATGGGACAGGCCGATAAGACAGCCCCCACGGCTTCGTGAGAGAGGCTCAGAGTCTGTCTCAAGGAGCCATTTTTAAACACAATTTAAACACAATTAGAGTTATTATATATGTTCGCTGTTATACTAAATATGTTCTTCAACCCTCGAACTGTAAGTATATATATATATATATATATATATATATATATATATATATATATATATATATATATATATATATATATAAAAAAAACTGAAATGAAAAATAATTCAAATAAAAATACTTTCCCCTCTTGTGAGGAACCTGGGGCGCCGAGTTGTAGGCGCGCACGCTGGGCGGGGTCACAAATGTTTCCAGTGTGGAGATAATCTCCTTACATATATTTTTCTAGTTTGGTGATATTCCCTTTGCATATGTTTCCTGTAAAATAATCCCTTTACACATGCTTATATTTGTGATGTGAGTTTTCTTTTTGCTATTACTTTGTGTTCACCAGTCTTGGTCATGCCTGGTCATAAACCAGCTGGCGCTCATCAGTAATCACTGATCAGAAACTGCCCGTTTCTCACTTCTGAAAGGATATCAACCATCAATTAATATCCCATTCGATGAGTTTGTTCTCTCCTCTCCCGCATTTTCAGTTGACCTACTTACTCGTGGTGCAGGCTGAGGCCCCAGTCTGTTTTACACACAGCTTGGTTTGACCTGCCGACCTGCCGACCTTTTGGCCCCGGACCCCTCTCCCCACACACACCCACACATGCACCCACAAGCACAAACATACTTGCTGCTTGCGTCTTACAACTGGCCGGCTCACATGCACGCACACATATACACACACACTGATAGAAAGTTCGTTTCACACACACTTACACACAAACATACACACAGATAAACCCACATAGGATTTATGGACAGCAGGTGGTCGCTTAAGTATCACAAAGTGTCAAGGACAAGAGTGATGATCAAAATCTGAGGACATGACCTCAGCCTAGTCCCGCACACACTAAGTTCAAAGGCATACACAACTATCTACACACAGAGACACAACCGTCCAAATGGGGGGGACCCAAGAGAACACTTATCGTTCAGCCCCCACCCTTACTGGAAAGCCCGTACTGAAAACGGCCCCTCCTTCTACTCCTCTTCCCGCCTAAAGTTCTTTGTCCTCAAACTATGACGCAACAACTATCAATCATCAAGTCAGGAAAGAGGTGTGTCTACGTGCTACTGTATAAAAGTTTGTCGTTGTCTGTCATCGGGGCCATTCTGCAGTTGTGTGAATTCAAGCAAGTGGTCCGGATTGAGATTTGTTCTTCTTGTGTTCTCAGTGTACTTTGAGATAAAAACCTTGCAGCCAGACTCCAGACTCAATTGTGTCTCACCCCTTCTTTCAACTAAAAGAACTTAGTTTACATTATTAATGAATTTCCTTTCAATTGGAGGCCCCGCTGGGATTGATTGATCGCGGTGAACCAGTTGCCGTCTGGAGCCCCAGACACCGGTGTCTCGTCGTCAGTGACAAAACAAGCGCTAAAAATTGAAAAGGTGAGCAGACGACCTATTTAATTGAACTATCTGCAAATTGAAAACTCAAAATTTATGATTTGTCATTATAATGAGGAGGAATACTGGTGACAAGGGACTAGAGATAATATGTATATGTGAGAACACAAGATGAGTAGATCATAATCTGTTTTTTCTTCTTCGTTTATTCTTCTGTTTCCCCCCTCTGCGCCCGTCCTGGGACGGACTGACGAGTTGAGTGGCTGTGTGCGGCAGATCGGATGACGGACCCCAGGGCTGTTTCTTCAATGACAAAAGGTGAGCAGAATACCTTTAGTAAATTTCTGCAATTGGCTATTCCAAATTTAGAATAGGTTTGTCATTTGAATGAAATATGCCTGCGTCTGCGAGATCTGTGGCTACACACTGTACATAGAATTTCATGCATGTTTTGTTTTCTTTATGGAGTGGAGGTCTGATATATGGTAAAAGGGATGGTTAGAGTCCTCCGTGGTTAAAGTCCTCCGTGGTTTAAAGGCCTCCGTGGTTGAATAAATAGGGTTTAAGGCCCAGAGACATAGTACAGTCTGCTGATACAGTGGAGGTTAAAGGCCTATGATAGAGGGATTCAAGGTCCCAAATAGGTGGTTAGAGGCCTGGCTAATGATCCGTGGTTAAAGGCCTCCGTGGTTGACGGCATCTGTGGTTGCCGTGGTTAAAGGCCTATTGGGTTGCCGTGGTTAAAGGCCTATTGGGTTGCCATGGTTAAAGGCCTATTGGGTTGCCGTGGTTAAAGGCCTATTGGGTTGCCGTGGTTAAAGGCCTATATAGCACCGTTCCACGTGGCCCACGTCGTCACGGCTGCGTTTATATAGGGGGGAACGAGGAAGCTATTCATGGGTTGGTTTTTACAGGTTGTGTTGTGGTGGTTGAAATAGCTCCTTTCCAGTGACTCAAAGTCATTTTTATATAGGGCGGAAAGAGGGTTGGAGGCCTAGCTATTGTGGTTTATGTGTTGCATTATTGTGTAAGAGTATGGATTATTGTGTATGGAATTCTATGTATACCAGTGGGCCATTTTGTTCCTAGTTTGGACTATACGCTGGAGAGGAAGCGTGTCTTCTCTCTCTCTCTCTCTCCCTCTCTGCTGCGCTCCCTCCGTGGTGCAATATACTATATAAGCAATGTATATATAATATGTGCATTGCTATGTTGTTGATAAGGAGGCCATTATCATTATATTAAAATCAATAGTGGTAGGGAGGCCAACCTATTATTATTAAAGTGTATAATAATAATAATAATACATCTATTTTATATAGCGCTTTTCCAGGTGCTCAAAGACGCTTTACATGGGCAGGAGAGACAAACTATGGCAAAACAAAAAACAGAACAAAACAGAACAAAATAATACATGACAAAATAAAATAAAACCAACAGACCAAGAGGTCAAAAGCAAGATTGAAAAGGTGAGTTTTGAGGGCTGATTTAAAAGATGTCAGGGTGTTTGCATCACGGATATGGCTGGGGAGGGCATTCCAGAGGGAGGGGGCAGCAGCAGCAAAGGCCCTGTCGCCCCAGGTCCGGAGCTTGGTCGTGGGAGGTGTTAGGAGGTTGGCATCTGCAGACCTAAGGCGACGGACGGGTGGGCGTGTGACGGTGGAGGAGGTCGGACAGGTAGGGAGGGGCAAGGTTGTTGAGGGCTTTAAATGTGATGAGTAGTATTTTAAAATGTATCCTGTATGTCGTTCATATAGCATTATTGTGCTGCTCTGTGGAAGGGGGATGCTGCCCTTGCAGCGGCCGCGCGTGGGGACGGGTCTCTCCACATTGCAGTTTCAGACTATGCGTTGACGACCTAGTTGATTAAATATAGGCGGGTATGCTCCGGGTCTGAGAAGGAGCGGGTGTTATATTGTATTATATTATATTGTGCTATATATGCAGTTGTGGTTAGTTTATTTGCATGGACCACTCTGAACACCGCCGTGCGCTCTGCGGTGCGACCGGCGCTTCGCTTTCGCTCCCCCCACGGGCGCGCGGCTTGTGGGGTGGAAGCGGTTGTTTTCGCGTGGTTGGATTCGGAGGCGTGCATGTTCACAGAAATACACTCGATATCTGTGTTTATTTTTATAATTGTTTTGATTGGTTGATTGGAAGCTTTGTTGACAGATTGCAGAGTGGGTATGGTGGGTACGGTACAGTGCGGCTCGATACGTACAATTGTTAAGGGGATGCGGACCAGAGACGGACTTTTGTCATCAGGGTCCCCGATTTCATTTCATCATAATCATCACCATTGTTATTATTATTATTTCGTTGGTGCCGCTTGCTGTAAACGTTGTGGGACCACACGTAAATTCACACAGGTCTGCATTGATAAAGACACTTCAGATTGATACAATATTTTATTGGAGCGACGTGCGCTCGGTCGAGGCATGTTCCTGCCGGCAACGGAGAGCAGCCGCGGGCTGTTATGTTCCCCCTCTCTCAGTCTCTTTTGCTCTGTAAAGGGCCCACATTAACCGTGCTGTTCTCACGGCAGTGGGAGCTGTCCGTGGTGCTGTGTGGTGCTTGAATACGGCGAGCCAGCACATTTTTCACTGGGTGAATCTCACCCCCACTCTCTCTCTCTCTTTCTCTCTCTCTCCCTCTCTCTCTCTCTCTCTCTCTCGTTCTCTCTCTCTCTCTCTCTCGTTCTTTCTTTCTCTCTCTCTCTCCAATCCCCCCCTGCCTCTCTAACAAAGCTAGGCTTGACCTTTGACCTGAGAAGTGAAACTCAATACTTAGCACTTGTGGGGGCTTCTCGAACAAAGTTGTCTCTCTCTCTGCCTCTCTCCCCCCCTCTATCTCTCTCTTCCTCTCTCTTTCTCTATCTCTCTCTTCCTCTCTCTTTCTCTCTCTCTCTACCTCTCTCTTTCTCTCTCTCTCTCTCTCTCTACCTCTCTCTTTTTACCTCTCTCTCCCTCCCTCTCTCGCACATGCCCTCTCTTACTAACTCTCATCCTAACTAAGCTCTCTACCTCTCTCTCTCTACCTCTCTATTTCTACCTCTCTCTCTCTCTCTCTCTCCCTCTCTCTCACATTCACTCACACCCTTGTGTTCTGAGCCTGGTCATTGGTCCGGAGACTGTCCCAACAGTGTTGAGAGGCAGGAAGTGCATGTTTGTTTTGTTGTGGTTGAGTGATGGTTGTTTGTGTTGGTAGATGCGTGTTGAGCATGTTTTGTCGTTGAATTTTGTCTTTTAATTTGTCTTTTTAATTGTGTGTCTTTTAGTTTTGTCCCCTATTTTTATTTTCTTCATTTGTGACGCTGATAGTGAGGAGGATGCGCCGGACGGCTCTCCTCCTCGAGCCCGTCTCTTTCCTGTCCAGCTGGGGTCCCCCATGTCTGAGCCACCGGACTCTGCTGACATGATGGAGGCATCCGAGGATGAGGATGTGGGGGAACCAACTGCATGTTTCTATGATGTCGTGATGGGTGATAATGAGCACGGAGCGTGACGCCGATGAGCCAGTGATTGCAGTCTGAAAGTTGAGTGGTTCTTTTGCACATTTTGTATATGTTTCAATCAATCGATGGGTTTCTCATACAGGGTGTTATTCTGCTGTGTAAGCTGTGGTGTTCTGTGTGCTTTGTTTCTTCCACAGGCTGTCAGGTTGGGGAGTGGCTGAGCGACCAGCTGAGTGGGTGGACACGATGGGGGAGCGGTCAGCTGTCGTCTGCTTCCTTGGGGACGCTGTGGTCATGCTGAGAACCGTATCGAGGCCCTTCTCCTCTCCATACCTCTGCCGGTGATGACGGAACTGATCTTGGGGTGGAAATGCCTTAAGGTGGGTTCGGGAAACCCCGGACGATATCACGAGCTGTCGCTCGATGGTCGCCTGAAAATGTAAGGCTGGTGCCGAATTGAGGGGGAGGGGCCGGCAACAGGACTTCGGCCTGAAATTCAGTATGATGCAGTGTCCTCTGGGGGTTGAGGTGATGGCTGACTGACTAGGATGGAGTGTCGTTCGGCGCTCTCTCTACCTGATGGCCTGCGGTGGACTGCGGTGGACTGCTGTGGATTGAGTTGAGACTGGTGTTTTCACAGTCTCAAGAGTGGGGATGAGCCCGCTGGAGAAAAGCTGCAATGAAATCAAGGAGGGAAGAGATACTACAACACACCACCTCCCTGAACGTCAGCAAAACAAAAGAGATGATTGTGGACTTCAGGAGGTCGGGGGTCAAGGACTACAGCCCCCTCAGCATCGACGGGGCACCGGTTGAGAGAGTGAACAGTTTCAAGTACCTCGGAGCCCACATATCCGAGGACTTGACATGGACCACACACATTGACAGTGTTGTGAAGAAGGCACGACAACGCCTCTACTTCCTCAGGCGCCTAAGGAAGTTCCAAGTCAGTCAGAAGATCCTTAGGAACTTCTACTCATGTACAATCGAGAGCATCCTGACTGGCAACATCACCTCCTGGTTTGGGAATAGCACTGCACAAGACCGTAGCAGACTACAAAGAGTGACACGTTCAGCCGAACGTACAATTGGAGGGGGGCTTCCCACCCTCCAGAACATTTACAACAAGCGGTGCAGGGGGAAGGCTAAGAGAATCATCAAGGACTCCAGCCACCCGAACAACTGCCTCTTTGAACTGCTGCGGTCAGGCAAGCGATACCGGAGTCTTAAGGCGAGCACAGAAAGACTCAGGTCGCTTTCACACAGGGGCTGTTTGGTCCGGACTTTCAGACCAGAATTCGGTTTTTCGGGTTTGTGTGAATGCGTGTCGAACTCGGTTCGCGGACCAAACAGGCGAACTCTAGTCCGCCTGAAAACGTAGGTCTCGGTTCGGCTTCAGCGGACCAAACGCGAACCAAATATAGGAAGTGATTATTATTACCACTGCTCGCAGCATTCATTCACTGCAAAACAAGCACACTGCATTTATCTATCTATCTATCTATCTATCTATCTATCTATCTATCTATCTATCTATCTATCTATCTATCTATCTATCTATCTATCTATCTATCTATATATCTGTGCATCTTGGGAAGAAGGAAGAAAAAACGCGGCTTATTATATTATTAATAAAACAGCTACTTGTGGGCTCTCATAAAAACACCGTGGTCTACAAGTTGTTTAGCGAGAGGATAGTGGTAATGTGCTTCAATAGAACAATGGATCAATGCCATGTCAAAACTCGCTCCGCTGATCTGGAGGGCTCACAGACAGTCCACACACAGACACACACACACGCGCGCGCGCACACACAATCTCGCCTCGCAGCCACACACACATTTCCACTGTCCAATAGCCGAGCGCCCTTTTCGACCGCGTGACATTGTTCAGAAGGTCTCGGTCCGCCTCACAGATTTCTATGTGAACGCAGGCGAACCAAATGAAGAATGCAACAATGTTGCAACTTCACCCCCAGAACCGCACAGAGTCCACCAAAACTATATGTGAAAGCGACCTTACAACAAGCGGTGCAGGGGGAAGGCTAAGAGAATCATCAAGGACTCCAGCCACCCGAACAACTGCCTCTTTGAACTGCTGCGGTCAGGCAAGCGATACCGGAGTCTTAAGGCGAGCACAGAAAGACTCTTCTATCCCCAGGCCATCAGGCTGCTCAACGAACAATAAACACTATGCAACAACCATCAAATGCACACAGCACACACATCCACACGCACACACTCACTTAAACAAACAACTCACTGCAGCACCCACTCTACACACTTTAGAACACCTAAACACTTTATATTTATTGGTAAAGGATTTGCACTACAACTCGTACACCTTACTGTAAATTGTACCTCATCCCATTTCTGCTCTGCACTATATAGTATTGTATATTAGTACATTGCATAGTATATTGTATATTGTATGGTAACTCAGTTACTTCTATTCTGCATCGAACATTGTACATATGTCTATACTGAACACTGTGACCTCTATTTTTACTTCTATTTTACATGCTATACTATTTTATTTCATACTTATCTTGTCTAACACAGACTCTGGAGCGAAACAGTAAGAAGCATTTTGTATAAAAGTATTCTGTACTTCTGTATGACAACTATTAAAGAAACTTGAACCCTGTCTCTAGGACATCAACACCCTAAAGTCGCCATTTGCCATGAGTCCAACCCACCCAAGAGGTCTCCAAAAATGGTTCAACATCCAGCTCCATTTTGGCTGCAGGGGGAGCAAAGGCAACCGCCACCTAAAACCTGACTCCTTCGCGGTCAAAAGACACGAGAGCGGTAGAAAGTTTAATGAAGACACTAAAAATCATAAAAATTCCCTGGAGCAGGACCGTAAGAATCTTCGGTTTATGTTTGCACAGTCCGAAGAGTGCGCATTGTCCGGTGAGGTCGCTAGAAAAATATCTGTCGCTACTCCCGGACAAAGCAGCTGCTTTATACCTAAAGCCAAAGCCCAAGCCAGCGGTCAACGGCCTGTGGTACTACAACACCCCAATAGGAGTGAACCAGCTTAGCTCCATGCTTCCACGGATGTGCAAGGAGGCGGTGACGTCCGTGATCTACACCAACCAAAGCCTGAAGTCCACAGCAATCCAGTGGCTGTCAGATGCGGGGCTGGAGGCGAGGGAGATTATGGATGTCAGTGGACACAGGTAAACAACCAGCTAGTTGCCCTATTAACGTTATGCTGGCCTATAATTTCGACAACCATATTCATGAAATGTTTCAACAGGTCAGAGAGCTCGCTTAAGAGCTACTGGAGGCCCCAGCTGCGAAGCAGAAAAAGATGGAGCAATCCTGGGAGGAGGCGAGATGGACCCAATCCATCCTAAAATAAAATCAGCAAAAAAAGCATCTCCTTGTAGACTATAGGCCTAGGCCCTACAGTTGGCTAAATAAACTTACCAATAAGAATGTTGTACCTTGAGTCAGATGTTTGTTTGTTTGTTTTGAAAGAAACACAAGAATAGAAGCATTTATTCCTACTTTTATATAAATGTGTTAGTCAGTAATTCTTGAGCTCAGAAGGCCTGTGCATGGCCCAACGTTACGTTTGATTTAATGTACCCACTAACCATAAACGAGTGGATAGATAAAGAGGACCAGCCTACATCTACCGGTATTCAGAAAAACAGCATTATTAGACATGCCAATCCAACGAAAGACGCGCTGGAAAAAAGCCACAATGCAATCATCACCACCAAGTCGACGGCCTGTCGTCCAACTCCCGGAACTGTCCATACTGCCCAAGGCGTTGATGACTTTCTCCAACTTTCGCTTGAATTAGCCTAATACATCATTCGTTTGAGTTGCCAAGCTTGTTGATAGCCTACTCCATTTGAATTGCCATAGCAACGAGACTGTTATGGTTAGTAACCGACCCCAATCGCACAACACAAGACAGGTATGAGAGTAAGCCAAAACAGGGCAAATATTTATTATAGAACAAAAAGCGGCACAGTCCCTTTAAGGGAAAACAGGCTAAGGGACTAAGGCTAAGGACCAGGGCTAAGTGTCAGGGCCAGGAACAGGGGCACTGGAGAGGGGGGCAGGGACAGAGGCCCGGAGAGGCGGGCTGGAGACAGGGACAGAGAACAGGGTTAAGGCCTTGGACAGGGCGAGGGCCAGAGCTGCTTACAGGGATGAGGACAGGGTTCCGACGGCGGAGGCCTGGCACGGGAACAGGGGCCCGACGGCGGAGGCCTGGCACGGGGACAGGGTCCCGACGGCGGAGGCCTGGCACGGGGATCCTCCTCCTCCTCTTCGGATGCTGCAGACGGGCAGCGCAGAACAAAGGGGGTCCCAACACGCCGTCCTCCCGTGGAATACTAGGGAGCGACGACGAGCCTGGGTCCAAGGGTAACGGGATGGGCACACGCCGTCCTCCCGTGGAATACTAGGGAGCGACGACGAGCCTCACCCCAGGAACGAGGATCACGAAGAGACGCCTTCCTCCCGTGGAATCGGGAGCGATGACGAGCCGGCTTGACGTCTGGAGTGGCAACACTGGAAAACCTCCCGTAGAGAATTAGAGAGCGAAGGCAAACGGCGACAGGTGGAGATGGCTGGCACGTCGTCTCACGCCGGAGACGCGGCAGGTGATGGTAACGTACAGGATGGTAACGTACAGAACTCCATGAACACAGAGTGAACACAGATACAGATACAGAGTCCAGAACACAGAACGACCCGACAAGGACTGGAGGGGAGTCTGCAACCTATGTACTCTCCCGAGGTGATTGCAAACTCCCAACAGGTGCGTGAAGGTAGAGGATCAAGGATGTCCAAGGGTGGGGGCTGGTGAAGAGTAGAGGAGAGTAAATCATCGCAAGGGTGGGGGCTGTTGAGGAGAGTAGACAGGGAAAACACAGGAAAAGGTCCAGGGACAGGCGAATCCTCACAGAGACATCTTTAGGAAAACATTTTCTATACCAAGTTCACTGAAATCGATATAAAATACCCTAGAATTGTCTGTATTCATCCTATATTCTTCCCAATGGTGCAACCTGCTCCGCCAAGCTTCGCTCTCGTGCCTGCGGGCGCATCACAGCCGTGCCAATATTCATGACATCCCACGGCTTGATTGATTGAAAACTTTATTAACAGATTGCAGAATGGGTACAATACAGTACGGCTCAATACACACAATTGTCAAGGGGATGCAGACCAGAGAAAGACTTTTGTCTTGTTTACATCAGGGTCCCCCATTTTCAATTAATCATGACATTTATGACATACACGACATACAGATATATATCATGACATTTATGACATACACGACATAAAGATATACAGTACTGTTACATCCATACATTTATGATATACAAATATACAGTACTGTTTAAGAGACAGAGATCCTAAAAGAAAATATATACATTCGAGGGGGAAGAAACTGTACATTGGAGGGGGGGTTTGGACCTTTACCGGCGCCAGTTTCGAATGGCAGCCTCCCGTAGGTGCTCTTTGAGGGTGGGTAGGGATTCACATTATTTTACAGCTGTGGGTAGGGCGTTCCACATTGTTGTGGCATAATTGTGAAACGTGTTTAGTCCCTTGTTTGAGCCGAATCTGGGTTGAACATGATTTGTGGAACTCCCTCTGGTGTCGTGATCGTGGAATTCACTGATCTTTGGGAAGTATTTCGACATGTACATGGGTATCTTAGTGGTGTAGTGTATCTTGTAGACCAGGGCCCTCATTTATCAATGGTGCGTACGCACAGATATGTGCGTAACGCGTGCGTACGATAATTTCTAAGCAAAGTGTGGGACTTTTGAACGTGTGCTTGACTTTGTGCATATATATACGCACAGCTCAGACCGTGCGTACCTGGCGCCCAGTGGTAGAATATGAAGACTGCACACACCATGAGACAGACTTTCATGCATTAGTTTACTTTCAACACTGATGTGTTCATATGATCCGTAATTCATTATAGTTCATTGTAAAATAGCGACATTAGTGTAATTATTGTCAAACCCTATAAATATAGCATTTGGAATAGGTCTTTCTTTCCGAATGAATGCAGCATGGTTCATATATAGCGTTATCGGAATACTAAGGGGTGCACTGACTGCGCTGCGCGGGGAACTGTTTTCAGAGATAGCAGATAGGAATGAATGAATGAATGAGAACGAGAGAACATAATATTAACTAGAGTTTGCTATACCCGAGACTCCTCCTTCATTTGTACTCTACTGAAGCCATGGATGACTCCTCTGATCAACCCCAACAGGAGCGCATCTACACCGGGCGCATAAGAAAGAGTCACCATGGAGCGTACAATTTGCTTTTTTTCCAGGCCAAGTCATATTCTTATTTTAACCTAAACTGTATATATTTTTTTATTTAATAGCGTTAGCCGAGCGCACGACACGGTACCGTACAGGATGTGACGTCATCTGTTTGCCAACGTATGTATGGGAATTGTAGTCCTTTTCCGTTTTTTTTTTAAACGCTACTTCCTAGAGAAGGCTTCAGCCTACACACTACTTTTGATTTTGTCTTGATAACCCAATAAATGACTGAATCAGGATCATTTCAATTCGATGGTAAATACACTTTGTAAATAGATTTTTACGCACGCGTAAAATCTATCCATTTTTTTTTACATATTTTCTATTGCCAGTTTGATTTTGCATATATCAATGCTATGTTTTCAATTAATTAAATAAAACTCATACTTTTTGCAAGGGTTGACTGACTGCCATAGAAATAATCAATTATCTACATACTGTAACTTTTCAGTGCACGTTTTTATTTACATTGTGACAACAGCCTTGTGAGCTCCCGCACACAGACATGATGGAATTCAAGTTCAAGTTTGTATTGATCACATATAGGCAGGCTACACATGGCGTAGGCTACATGGCAGTGAGATTCATTGTTCTTGTATGCTCTCGTATTATTGTTATATAGGCTACCTAATACCGACATCAAAATAGATTGTATGCCTCTACAAATCATATGCAGGTAGAAAATTGACGGAAAATCCGTCGCAATTTGGAATCAAATTGACGGAGAACTTTAATCCCTGGGTATTAATCGAACGAGTGAAGAAAGGCATTCATATTCCAGCATGGTTATTAATGACACCAACGGCAAACAGTGGTTAACGGTCTTTATTAGTGTTTGCGCTCCAGGCAGCAATGGTCTTTAGGAAGTTAATAGATATCATATCCGACATCACCGTGTACTTGTCTGTCAGCCTGTCGCGTATTTCTCCCATAACACGCGTTCGCTCGGTTTAGTCCAATTTTCCACATTTCAGTGGGGTGTTTCATTACCGTATATGGTAAATTTACGGGCGGTTCTATATGCAAATACTCGTGCACGAGCGCGGAGCGTAGAACAAGTGGCATTTATCAACACGGAGTACTTGCAGATGTGCGTAGGATCGGTGTACGGACGGTTGATAAATCCCGATTTTCTGTGAGTACACACGTTCTAAATTCCGTGCGTAGGAACGGAAATAGAACACTTTCTACGCATTGTTGATAAATGAGGGGGCCCATTGCAAGTTGCTGTAATCTGTCGTCTACTCTAAGCCATCCTAGGATGTCAAAATGGGCAGGGGTGAGGTGGGTTTTAGGAGTAAGGTCAAGCAGTAGTCTGACCAGTTTGTTTTGTGATGTTTGTAGTCTTGTTTTTAGTGCCTTTGAGGTGCTTTAGTACCATGAGGTGCAATCATAGTCGTAGTACCCTTGAATGAGTGCTCCTGTTAGAGTCTTCAGGGTATTCTTGTTTACCAGAGAGGAGATCCGGTACAAGAATCTTGTTCGTTGGCTGACTTTTTTTATTACATTAGTTGCCATTTTGTCACAGGAAATATTTACCTCTAGGATGGAGGCTTCTTGTGTATTATTGCTTAATTATAGGCCTGATATTCTATATTCATAATTCAATTTGCATGTGTCCGGATAGCAAGATTCAGTACTGTATCTACAAACACCCTGTAAATCATCTGCCCTTTATTCATTTGCTTAGATTCTTTGTACATGATCTCAAGAAGGTGCTGGATGAGTGGATTGTTTCACGTCTGGTAAACGTTAGAATGGTGTTATTCACTGTCAAAGATGAAAAAATAAAATGTATATTCTCCTTTGGTTCATTACAATTTACTCAAGCCTAGTAACAGACACAATATTTCTGACACTGGCAATCTTCCATTTACATAGGTATGTATTTGTAGGCGAAGTTTCAGAAAATAGGGCTTGGAACACTTTCAGTGCCGGCCGTGTTTTCCTTTTTACCCCCATGCCCCCATGCCATCATCCACTTCAATCTTAGCGTTAAAAACGCATAATCTATGTTTTAAAATGTGTCTACTCTGCCCGTCCCTTATCAATGACTTGTTTGCAGTCAACATTGTCGAAGCGGATTGTTTTTTAATCGGTTCATATCCTTTTTATAGCATTTCGAAAAGCTATCGTTTTCTCGTAAATTTCCGGAAAATATAAGATTCCCTCATAAACGGCATTTATTGGAATATTCTCGAATACACTAGACACGTTGTCATTTGTCTGCCTATTTATGAATCGTTTTCAAATAAATGCTAGATTATCGATAGTATATGTGTACTTATGCACGCTATAGAAGCGAGCTGAGAAATCGAATCTCTCATTTCCTCAACATCACACACACACACACACATATACACATACGGGACACACTGTTATCTCAGTGAATACAGCTCAGATTATCCTAAAACTGGTAACATAGACTCCTTACCTTAGATCATATGTTCTCCAAAAAGATTATTCCAATTCCTGATCGCCATTTCAAATATCGATCACGTTTATTGATTGATTATTGGCTGCTGTAAATATATATTCCAGGTTGCTTTCCAACTCGCGATCACTTCCATGTTCATCAGATCCCTCGCCAGCATAATGGAGCCAGTTGGCTCCCCCCACACAGATCCACCAGTCTAATCGAATGGCCTGCAGTTACACAGGGATAGACGATAGGGGGCGGTATTTTCCCATCTGAGCTCCTAGAGGGTCTGCTGTACCAACGGGAAACTCGGTTGATGAAATATGAATTCAGATCGCTAATAAAAAAATCAAATGACAATTTGCGTCGTCGGCACTCAACGGGGGGCATGAAAAGACGACATTACACGTCGCTGGCACTCAAAGTGTTAAGAGCTTAATCACACAATTATTAAAACCTCACTCAGATTCAGTCAGCAGCTGGTTGAAGTCACTGTATAGATCATTATGATCCTGAAGACTCATATCCACAGAAAGAAGAAAATATAAAACAAAAAAAAGTATTATTCATATTATAAATTCAAGATGCAAAAAAGATTAAATCCATCGTATGCTCTTCCATCTGCTCCTGGCACCTCTGCTCCTCTGTTCACTCCTTTCTTCTCAACACATCTTCGTCTTCACCTGCTTCCAACACAGGTTTTCACATATCATCTCCTATTCTCTCCTGCATTCCTCACCTTCTCTTTCACTCCTCCATTTCTTCTCTCTTCCTCACTCCTCAAATCCAGACGCCCACTTCCTCTTCTCACTGATTCTCCACTCCTCTCCTCTCCTCTCCTCTCCACTGGCTCCTCATCTGCTTTTCACTCCTTTCTCACTCCCCTCATCATCTCTCTCCCCCTCAGATTGGTTAGCTAGCTAAGTGTTACAGCTGCGGATTCACAAACCTGAAACATGAGTCATGGACTGATGCTGATGCGTCACTGTGCCTGTGGATGGTGGCTGATGGCTGATGCTGATGAGTCACTGTGACTGTGGTTGACTGAGGTTGACTTCTCCTCATGAAATATTTCACTAGTATGAAATACTACTATGTATCACCCAGTGGCAAATATTCATGGAAGCCAAGCTTCCCCAAAAATGTGACCAGTAAAAAGATATATATATATATAAACTAAAAAAAAAGTTCGGAAAAGTTATTTCGGTCCATTATTCCTCTGCTTTAATAATACAAATTGGTATTGTATTTCATATCTTTGGAAAGGCAGATTAGTCACCTTTACAACAAGGTACAACTTGTAGGATTGTGCATTCGTGGAATAGGCAACACAGCTAACCATGTGGGTAGCGGCCCAAAATAATTTGCCATAATCCCCTGCAATATTCTTCTGTTGGTATTCACTCTCGTTGTGCTGGCAGTGGCAGGTGTATGCCAATCACAGGTGTGTGACTGGCACTTTATTGGCACCTAATCGACAGAACTTGTGTGCATGGGTCCTACAACTTTGTTGAGTTTGTGTGTGCTCCAAGCATAAACATGCCACATTTGTCCCTTCAGGATAAGGCCTGTGCAATAGGGCAACTGGAAGCTGGTGTTCCGGTATGCAGAGTGGCAGCATTATTTGGTGGCAGCCCTGGTACCATTTCCAAACTTAGGACCAAGTTCTGTGAGACTGGTGAAGTCAAAGACAGACTGCGAAGTGGCCGTCCCAGGAAGACAACACCTCAAGAAGACCGGTTCCTCACCCTTGCTTCACTGAGGAACCGTAGGCTTTCTTCCAGAGATTTACAGGCAAGATTTGCACAACGGTACCACAGACTGATCTCTGATCAGACGGTGAGGAACAGACTGCACATGGCCGGTCTTCATGCATATAAGGCTGCCAGGAAGCCTGAAATTACTGCCCTTCACCATCAGGCCCGTTTACGCTGGTGTCGACAGCACCAACAGTGGAACCTAAGAATGTGGGGCAACGTCATGTTCAGTGATGAATCAAGGTTCTGTCTGCGGAAGCTGGATGGCAGGATCAAAGTGTGGAGAACGCTATGCAGATTGCTGCACAGATCGCGTGACACCTTTCACAGGCAAAACATAACTTGTCATCATTGAAGGCAATCTCAATGCAGTAAGATATCGGAATGAGATTCTGGAGCCAGTGGCGATCCCATATCTCCGGAATCTGGGACCTAACTCCATCCCCCAGGATGACAATGCTAGCCCCCACAGAGCCAGGATCATCACAGAGTACCTCCAGAATTTGGGAGTGGAGAGGATGGAATGGCCTGCCATGAGTACTGACCTCAACCCAATTGAACACTTGTGGGATCAGCTTGTTGGCTGACTTGCGACAAATCCTGGTTGATTTGATTTGATTTTATTGATGGATTAAAAACACACAGCAAGGATCCAAAGGATAACATGAGAAAGAGTAAAACCCTTATTTCCGTCATGGTCCCAGCTGCTGTTAGGCCACAACAAAAACATGACAATAACACAACACTCATACATTTAAAACATTATAAGACTAACCTATCGCTAAAATTGTATACCCCACACTAACTAAAAACTGATTGGAAACCCATTCAAACTATAGGGGGCTATTCTTCTATTCTGTCCATGAGCCATTTCCTGACGCTTCTCTTGAAGCTGTGGAGGCTCAAGCTCTGCTTGATGGGGATAGGCAGCTTGTTCCAATCCTGGGCTCCAGAGAAAGTAAGGGAGCACTGGTTGAGGAATGGGATGCCATCCCACAGCAGTGTGTGACCGGGCTGGTGACCAGCATGAGGAGGAGGTGCCAAGCTGTTGTGGCTGTGTATGGATCTTCAACACGCTACTGAGGTCCCTGACAGTGTAAAATGAATAAAGTGTAAAAATTGCCAATATGTGTTGTTTTTTCCTTATTACTGTAGGAGAGTGCAATCATCCAATCCACCAAGCAACTCAAAACGAGTGAATACCAACAGAAGAATATTGCAGGGGATTTTGGCAAATTATTTTGGGCCGCTACCCACACGGTTAGCTGTGTTGCTCATTCTCGTTGTAAATGTGACTAATCAGCCTTTCCAAATATAAAATACAATACCAATTGGTATTATTAAAGGGGAGGAATAATCAACCGAAATAACGGTTCCGAAAAAAGATTGAGGAGTTTATATATATATATTATTTTTTATAGTTTACAATTATAAGAAAATCATTATTTTTCATCTCTGTGTTATAATAATTTTCTCCCTCCTGGAGAAATTAACCGAACGAGCGAAACTGCGCCCTCTCTCTATATCTTACACTGCAGGCAGGTACATACACTTCTCTGGTAGCATTATTTTGATTGATTGAAGCCAACTAAACTTTTTTGTAAATGTACAATTTCTTTTTTTTATAATTAGCCAATACGATTCAAGCTTAACATTTGCACATCAAAACGCCCACCAGGCTGCCAGGTGAGATATGGCTTCATGAGGAAATGGATTACTGGAGAACCAAAATCACTCTTAATCACCCATTTCTGAACGGATATTTATGAAATTTAGACCTGTACTACATAAGACTTCAGGCAATATTTTCCAGTGTATATAAATTGTTTGGGTGAGTACTCAAGTTCAACTCAAGTTCAGACCTATCACACCTGTTGAGCCATCTTCAACGTAAGATGCTAATATTGTGTTGTTTTGCCATCTTCGCCTTAAGATGGTCGTAAAATGAGGCTATATAATTGTGTGCTTTAGCTCGGTTTATCTTATGTTTTCTTCCATCTTCGCTTGATTGTTATAGGCATGTGGGATAGGAAAGCTATCATTGTAATGCATGTGTTGAACCGTAA
The DNA here is from genome assembly GCF_963971535.1 of Notolepis coatsorum. Taxonomy (NCBI): domain Eukaryota; kingdom Metazoa; phylum Chordata; class Actinopteri; order Aulopiformes; family Paralepididae; genus Notolepis; species Notolepis coatsorum. Next base: position 125,899,548 of record NC_140167.1, read on the forward strand.
TGGGAACTAATTCATACTGTAGGATCACAATGCTGTTATTGTAATGCTTTTTGGCAACAATAAGTTTGTTTAAAGCATTTTGTAAGGCAGGCTGTTCTGTGATTTGAAGAGGCTATCGCCCAGTAAATGCACTTGAGCTCAACCTGAACGTCTGCATTATTTGTCGAACTGAGAAGAGTAACGTTTGTTGTTACATGCAATATGATACGTGGAGTCCAGTTTAATGAATCCAAACATAGACAATGTGGTTGAATCTATTCCGTCACTTTGTAACACTTTCTATTGTAACACTTTTAGCTCTGTTAGTGAAACGATGCCGCTATCGGCCTTATAGCATAACTGTTCCATTATTGCAACGGGTTATAGATCTAATAACGCATTATCAAAACATAGGTTGTAAAAAAATAAAAATAAAGTTGGCATCCTCAGTCATTTTACCCACGCAACGCCACACTGGCATCACCCTGAACGAAAACAAATATACAAAACTTAACTGAAATGAAAAATTTTATGAAACAAACTATGATAATCTGGAGACGGAATGCAGCAGGCATTTCCCAGATTAGCACAATAAACCTCCCACTCAAATGGCAGAACCACCGTCTGGGTCTACTATCATCCTATACCTGCTCTCCCAAAAACATGCTTCCTGTTCGCGGCCCCCGGGGGATGAGGAGCTGCCACCCGGGCGGGAGCTGCGCGCTCCTCCTTGGCAGCCGCAGAGTCGGCTTCATGTTAACTTTTTCCCAGCATGGAACACTTGGTTTAGCACTTGCTTCTGGCCCGGTGCCAGAGAGCCGGTGAGACATCGTCCTTAGTTAGAGGCTGCATGTGGCAAAGTGCCCTGATGTTGCTGGAGAGTTTGAGTGTGTTTGTTTTCGCGAGAGAGAATATACTGTGTTTGTGGGGAAGCTAGCTAATTGAAATGTGTCTCGACGAGTCACGGTGTCCTGAGGACGGAGTGTGTTTGGATACCCAGGTCCATGGAGCTGAAGTTGACACAATGCTGTCCTGTCTTTGGCAGCTCAGGCTGTTTACCACAGCCTCTGCCAGTACCTTGACAACTAAAGCCAAGGTCGCTTTTAAATAAAGACATCATAAAAATCTCCATTATCCTGTTAAATGGTGCATAATATTTGGCTTTGATTGAACTACCTCCCCCCCAAGTCCCGTTGAATTAAATACTGGAAAGGTGGGTGGCCCTTCTAAGCCAATCAGAGGGTTTGCAGTGTGTGTATGTATGTTTGTGTGAGTGTGATGACGGTCACTTGTTTCGGCAGGTAAATGATTGATGGCTGGGGAGGTAAATCTTTGACTTAACGGCCGAACAGATTCCCCGGAGATGTGCCTCCAGTTAGTTGAGTATGACTATCTCCTGGCTTGTTGTGGTCGTGGGGTGAGGCTAATATCAGTAAGATGTGGAATGGATTTGGTTAGGGTTATTTCAACTAACCTCCAACTAATGTCAATTATCTGGGTGCACAGTAAGGTTACAATTATGAGGTAAATATGCAGACTTTTAGTTTTAATTTGAGGGTGTAATTTCAGGTCAACTGTAGGAATTGTAGCCATTTTATAGACAGCGCCGCATTTTTAGGAGACCAAATGTAAATGTACAAATCAACATAAACTATGCCTATAAGAAACACCTTGTCATATTATATTATCCCTTACATATGGTGCATGCATGTAATAGTGATGAGGATATTATGTAGGGTTAGGGTGCCTCAGAGATCCAAAGGAGCAGCTGCTGTGGCCAGTGGAGAATGGACCATCAAAGCGAATGGAAATCAGGTTATCGGTGCATCAATTCTCGCTTGCCACATCTGGAAAATAAACAAGAGAGAAGACAACGGAGAGACAGCATTAAATACGGATGGAATATATTCGCTTGCCTAAAAACAAAGGAGATCTCACTGCTTGATGGCACTGCGGCTTACAAGTGGTCCCCGCGGATCTCGTGCACACATATCATCCAGGATCAAACGCAAGCATTATTTGACCTAAAAGCAGGGCTCATCCCTAAGGAGCCTCAAGGGGAGAAAGGGTGTCTGAAAAATCATTGTCTCTGCACTTAATGTCTCCACGTCCTCCCTCCCTCCCTTCTCCTCCGCCCCTCCCCTACCCCCCCCCCCCCCACAGCCTCTCAAATCAAGATTGATGATGTGCACGATGCAGGAGCATGATGATACCCCATTCCACACCCCCTCCTTGTCTAGCAGCTTTCTTTATAAGCAGATAGCAGGCTGTGATATTCAAAGTGACACCCAATTAGCTGTGCACTGGCAGAGGGACACAGATGGATGGTTTCCTCCCTTGAATGCAGACTCGTCGGAAAATAAATGGCCTTTGGACTGACACTGGTTACAGTAACATGTTTTCCCAAAACCTTTAGTCGGGTGAAATATATTTGAGAAAAGTATCGCCTTTCATCCAATGAACATTAACACTTTGATCGCCATGGGTTAAATTCTTAATTTACCATCCCTCGCCAGCTCTATTTGTCTATGGAGAAGTTCCCCTCTTTGCAGGGCTATAACTTTTTAAATTATATTGCTAAATTGCCATTATTATGGCCCATTCAATGTCCTATATGTATTGTTCAGGGTGTAGCAACGTTAAACTTTTTCATTCACTTATTCATACTAAAATAGTCTAAAGTATGTTTTTATCGGTTTCTGCAGCTTTCTCCAGAACTTGATTTATAGCTCCAAATGCATTATATTGATGATGAAATACAGTTTGATAGCAATCGGCGCGAGATAAAAAATTTCAACTGGACGTGGTTCTAGAAGTTACTACGTGTCATCTGATGATGACAGGATGGGCGGGGGATCGTTTATAATTCCGTGGGCAGCGTTAGATGATTTATCCAGAGTGGGTCATATGTTCATCATAGCAGTTTATATGGAACACGTTAGAATATAACGCTGAATCTTACCGTGGCTTCCTCGCGCCGCTGGCAGATGAGCGTGGAACACATTTTTTTTTCTATTATGGGATGGAGAAATGCCCGATCCATTTCCAGGTTGTATAATAGTATATACGTCCAAATCATGTTGTTTTTTCGAGTTATTTGCACCGATCGATGTTCACTGTGTCAAGACAGAGTCTCTCTAACGATAGCGAGTGCCCGGACCACATATGGATGAGCACTTCCGGTTCAAAGGCTCATTTCCGGTTGGCGATCTGCCGATCGGCCACCAGATGGCGCTCTTGAACCGCTAGAGAGTTGAGTGGAGCTTTGCAGTGTGTCTCAGGGCTCCGGAGGGGAAATATGATTTCGGTCACAGATTTTTTAAATATTGACATCAAAGACGAGTTACGGCGTCTTCGGCAGAATGAGCATGGCTAGGAATGACGTCTTAACTCGTCCACGGCGATCATAGTGTTAATGGGAAACTGTTTTGGATAAGGCCATAGTTTGCATCGTCACTCTGTGTCGTCATAACCTGTCTACTTGAGTTCACTTACAGCCGTATGTAGCCTAGATAAAGACAGATGGTCTGCAAGGAATTGGCCTCGGACGGATCACAGTTTGGTGGCAGGGTGTGGTTAGGGAGACTGAATCATGATCGGAAGGTCACAGGTTTGATCACAGCGATGTCCAATGTGTCCACCCTGTTAGAGTGTCCTTGAGAGTCCATTACTGAACCTTGTATATCTGCCTCAGGGGCACTGGAAATCATCTGACCCCATGCTGGCCCACCTGGTGAAATGCACACATGTATGTGTATCCCGAGAGGGCATGTGAAAAAGGCAATTTCCCCAACATGAGGCATAGGGCAGGATGGATTTTCTGTGCTCACAGATGTTCTGCTCATCCAACTGCAGGACTACAGTATGATAATAAACCCTGGCCACCATCCAATGAAAAAAATTTATCTGTTACCATGGCTACCTGCAAATGCATAACTTCACCAAAATAATATATCCTATAAAATAAGGTATATATTATTTAAATTTATGTATGCATAAGATATGGAAAGACATTAATGATTGCTCACACATTATTTGATTGTGTTAGTAATTATACTTTTAATAATTGTCAATTTTATTTATAAACACTTTTCAGGAAAAGAAAAACAAGAATCAAAAGAAAGACAGCCACTTAAAACCTCTTGTGCATGACAACAACAGATATTGATAATATTGAGGCGTAGGGGCATTTCATGAGTCAGCTTTACAGTTATCTTCTTCTCCCCACTCATCAGTTTGGGATGCCACTCAGCGTGGCAGATGATTAACACTTTAAGGACCAGCCATGTATATATACGTGTTTCGGTGCCATGCGTTGTGGACCAGAGGCACGTATATAGCCGTGGCAAGTTGTTATTGTTTTATTCCATATTAATAACCGGATAAAGATCCCCGATCGACTCTGCAGATCTACCCGCCTCTGTGGAATCGGCAACATGAAATACCGGCCAGATCCTCTTAGGGGCGCCATCGCTCCACTGCAGTATCATTGTGGGCGAATGGAATATTAATTTTTTTACCCTCCAACGGAGTATCATATTACTCTGATCACAAACCAACAGCATGCACCGTGTATCACGTTTCGAAGCGGAGATTTCACCATGGAATAAGGGGATTTATCATCAACCAATGGACATATCGATCTACCAGATGCCGATCGATAACGGGGAAATGCTGCCGGGTATCACACGGGCTGACGGTAATACATTTATCACCTAATTTATAGCCGGATCGGAGCTTGCTGTGCAACGCTAGCAATCGATCTGTGAATGTGGGTACTTACACGGACACTGTATTGGTAATCAATAATACTAATCGATGTCCCCCGCCGTGCCCCTTTCGTCCATAGATGCTCTGGGATAATCCGGATCATAAGCAGTTTATGTTATTTCATTAGCATATATACAACGGAAATGCCGTTGAATATAACGTTAGTAGCCTTTAGCTCTATAACTAGCTTTCCAAAAAATAGATGATACGAAATCTTCGATAAAACTTATATTCACGGCGCTATAAAATGACAACCTACCGATGGATTTTCTTTTCTTTAAGCCATTCTGAAGGAACGGTTTATGCACTCAATTGACAATGAGAATGGACAGATAGCAACATTATAAAGTATAGATATAGCTGTTAGAAAACCCACATGTTTGTTTACATTCCCCGGTCCTCTAGCCACTAATTAGACTAAGGTCGCTTTCACACAGGGGCTGTTTGGTCCGGACTTTCGGACCAGAATTCGATAGTCCGGTTTTTCGGGTTTGTGTGAATGCGCGTCGAACTCGGTTTGTGGACCAAACAGGCAAACTCTGGTTCGCCTGAAAACGTCGGTCTCGGTTCGCTTCATCGGACCAAATGCGAACCAAATATAGGAAGTGATTATTATTACCACTGCTCGCAGCACTCACTGCAAAACAAGCACACTGCATCTATCTCTCTATCTATCTATCTATCTATATATCTATTAACTGTGCATCTTGGGAAGAAGGAAGAAAAAACGCGGCTTATTATTATTACCGAGGCGCACGGCATTGGATCAATGGATCAATGCCACGTCAACGTCAATACTCGCCTCCGCTGATCTGGAGGGCTCGCACTAGTCCACACACAGACACACACACACGCGCGCGCGCGCACACACGGGCTCGCAGCCACACACGGGCTCGCAGCCACACACACATTTCCACTGTCCAATAGACAAGCGCCCTTTTCGACCGCGTGACATTGTTCAGATAGTTCGGTGCGCCTCACAGATTGCTATGTGAACGCAGGCGAACCAAATGAAGAATGCAACAATGTTGCAACTTCACCACCAGAACCGCACCGAGTCCACCAAAACTATATGTGAAAGCGACCTAAGCCCATCGGTCGTCAAAGTGTTAATGTGAACAAGCAAGCAGAGGTGGAGTGGACAGGGTATAGGGTGCAGGGGACACACTGTGACAGATATAGCAACACCTTGTCTTATAGGGATTGATACCTACAGTATATAATTTAATTGAGCTGTAATTAACACAACGTGTAAGTAACATAAAATTGGTGCAGGAACAAAAAAGCTGGGGAAAGATAGTTTTTCAAAAATAGAATATAGGCCCTTTAGGCCTTCAGTTTCAGATCTTTACTGTATGGTTCAGTTTCACATATCTACTGTATGGTTCAGTTTCACATCTCTACTGTATGGTTCATGAGATATGGAGATAAAAAGTGGTGCATACATTGAGGCACCTGTGGCGGACGCTGAATAATAATAAAACCACTAATTACAATAGGGCTTAGCCCCTTCGTTGCTTGCACCCTCATACAACCACCAGTTACAATAGGATCAGTGCTGTCTGGGAGAAATGTGAGGCCCTGTGCAAGATTTAAACACGAGCCCCCCCCCCCCCCCCCCCCCCCTAAAGGTTAAAAAGAAAAGAAAAGAAAGAAAAACTATTTTTTAGTTTTTTTGTTTGTGCATACAGTCAACGTATTCTTAACACTTTGGTCGCCAGCCAGAAATCCGGAAATGACGGCGCCTGGCCAGGATTCCTGGGCGTTTTTAGCGATATCTCATGATCTTAGCGGAGCTATTTCTATATTTTATATTATAACTATGGGGAAATGATTTGGCTCATTTGACGACGACGAGTTGATGTACACTATGAAAAAAAACGTTTGTTTCTGCATGTCTTCGTTCGTTTACAATTACAAGTTAAAAAAGGTAAATAAAGGGTGAAATACAGGCGGATTTTCCAGAAAAGAAGTTACAGTCCTTTTTATGCAAGCTGCGCAATTCCTCGTTGCTGCTGCTTGAAACAGACGAGACATACTGCACCAACATGGGCGGGGGGGGGGTGATAAGTTACCGAACGTGTTGTAAAGCAATTTAGACTGGGATGGATGGATGGATTTATTGATTGATTGTTTGATTGTTTGATTGATTGTTTGATTGATTGATTGATTGTTTGATTGTTTGATTGATTGTTTGATTGATTGTTTGATTGATTGATTGATTGTTTGATTGATTGATTGACAGTCCGACTGACTGACTGACAGTCCGACTGACTGACTGACAGTCCGACTGACAGTCTGACTGACTGACTGACAAACTTGAAATGCAGTAATACTATTATATCGATCAGGTGGGAATATATTGTATTGATCAGGTTAGTAGATATTGTACCGATCAGGTATTATAGATCATGTGCATGCAATAAACTAAAAAAAAACCATTTCGACTGTTTCTCATTCATGTACTGTGCATAATCTGCTCCTGTGTTGTAGACACTGTGTTGCTCTGTACCTACCTGTTTTCCAATTTATTCGTCCATACATGATAAACACATTCATAAAGTAATAATATCTTGTATTGATAATATGTGACGTGCTCTCACAGAATCAGTCGGATGTCGCAATTGCTCATTTACATAGGAATGCCTTTTTCTGTCAAACCGTGGATTTATTTCACCTTTTTTCTTTTCTTTTTTAACATTATTCTAATAAAACAACACCTTGGCTTTCATAATATGTATATATTATTTCTCATTTCGACTGGGAAATATGATTTTGAAGCGTAGCAATGAGAGATGGGCGGAATAATAATAATCAGGTCGCAGTTTTACTCAAGCGTCAGTTTACTGTCTCCTCCCAAAACTGACTCGTCAATCGCCCTGCCAATCTTCTCTGACACATGACACAGCATGGCAACAAGAATAACTATGAATGATAGGCTTGTTTGTTTGTTTGTGTGTCTCTTGATTGTCCAATCAATGAGTGTTGCTATACAAGTCGCGCGAAGGAGGCGACGCACCTGTCACTTCTGTCAGAGCTAACGGTCAACGTTATGCTTATGCTGGCCCAGCCAACACGTTAACGCTGGTATCGATCGGTCTACACTCTACATCTGTATCATCTGTTTTCTTTTTAGATTTGTATTCTATTTTAGTTCATAATGGCATCCCGGGATCCGGACCGGGGTGAAGAAGATGTAATCGCTCGGCTGTTAAACAGCAATGCGGTGCTGTCTGCAGAGTCTGGTGATAGATGGCGCCAGCTTATTAGTGATTACTTTTTTGCACCGGGACCTGATCAAACTATTAATAAATCGGACTCGGACTCATCCAGTGACACTGAGACAACCTCAGATTCAGACTCTGTGGGACCCCTGCAGCTCTCGGTCTCGGATAGTGATGAAGAAGAGACAAGCGAGATGGAGCGAGATGGAGAACCGCTTTTTTTAATAGACCCGACAGCTGAAGTGCTTCAAAGACTACAGGGCGAATACGCAAGTGTTGAGGTTGGATGCGATCTCGAAAAGGCTCGTTTATTTGCTTGTACCTGCAAGCTTAACAAAGGGCAAGCCTGCTGTACGCGGTTTACTCCTGAAGATATGGTGAAAATGCGCGACCAGGTTCAAGAGCTGACTGCTGGTAAGAACTTATCCACTTCGCTAGAGAGAGAGAGAGAGAGAGAGAGAGAGAGAGAGAGAGAGAGAGTCTATCTCTCTTTCTCTCTCTGTATCTGTGTGTGTCTCTCTCTCTATCTATCTCTCTCTCTCTGGTGTATAACAGCTTATTGCTGCAGGGTTTGAATAGTTACTAGGTGAAAGAAATAACATGTAAAGATGTCAAATTATTCTATTTGCTCCGTGTGTGTGTGTGTGTGTGTGTGTGTGTGCAAGAAACAGAGCGAGTGAGTGAGAGAACTTGATCAACTTCAGAACTGTAGACTGTGATAATGCTGCACATAAATTGTGTGTGTGATGTACATGTATGTTTTTAACTGATGGCAGTGAATAACGGTAATTTTGGTGTCATGTCCCAGGTGAAAAACACATGTTCCTGTTAGGAAAGATTAGCAGCACCATGAACCTCTCCAAAGACACTGCATGTTCCAAAAGGAAAGATCAGAAAGAGAGGAAGCACCAGAGGACGTCTTATTTCATAGATGGCCAACAAATATGCAGAGAAACATTCAAGTTTCTTCATGTGTAAGTATTATTTTTGTATTAAAGACATTGGAACAAATCAATGCCCGGTACTGGGTCCACAACTTTAAAAGCATGCTGTAACATTGCCCAACAATACATTTTCTGAAAGCTACAAGTGTTTTGTTTTAGAATATAATCACCAATGATTACTTACTCTTGTGACAATGATAAATAAATGCATTATATTCTATTTACAAAAGTTAAAAACTAGTCCAATGTCATTCATAGATTTCCTTAACGATCATAACAAACTCCCCTCTGCATTACAGTTCATTGCTTTGTGTTTGCACAATAAATATTGTTATTTCTCACGTTCTTATTTGGCTTAATGTCCGTGTTTATGTGTTTCAGAATTTCACAAGACAAGCTCACGGCAACCATCAAATTCTACAAGGAATATGGTGTGGCTCCCAGGATAAAGAGGGGTGGGGGTCGCTTGGCCAACAAGAAGGTGCTTCATTATGAAGACATCAGGAGGATCGTGAGATTCATCAGCAACTTTGCAGATGACTGTGCCATGTCACTCCCAGGACGCATTCCCGGCTTCAAGAGGGCAGACATCCGTGTGCTTCCAACAACGGAGACTAAGTCCTCTGTGTGGCGGAAGTACAAGGCGTCAATGCATGAAACTGGTGTGTATGTCTTAATATTTTCTTTGTCTTAAGATACTTGTTATTATGACTGCAGACATACAAACAGGTGACAATTTTTTTCTTTATTATTAAAGGAAACACCAGAAAGGTTACATTTAACACACATAAATTATACATACTCACCTATCAATATTTTATGAATGTATATTTTTTGTGTTGATAAAAATGATTCAAAATGAAAATAAATAAATAAAAAGTTTATAATTTTTTTTTATGTTGTTAAAGATCCAGTCAATGATCCACATTATAACAAATGGGTGGCTCCACCACCAAAAAAAGAAATGGGCATATGTTTTTATTCTCTATTCGACTGACTGAACTCTTGATTCAAGGACTAACACTAGACGACAAGGACCAAAATGCTTTCATTGCATTTGATTGATTAATTAGTGTTATTTGACAATAATAATGATTAATGGCTCATTATAAATTAGGCCCTTGATTTGCTTAAGTGGACTACTGCTACTACGAACCTGTCTTATTTTATCACTGTGTGTTCACTGTTCAGGTTATCGTGTTGCTGGCAACAGCACTTTCCGGAAGATGTGGTGCCAACTTCTGCCATACATTGTAATTGGCAAACCAATGACGGACCTCTGCTGGCAGTGTCAAAAACATAACATGGCCATATATCGGAGCTCCAACCTGCCCGAATGTGTGAAGTCTGCCAAACTTCAGAAGCAGGAGGAACACCTACGCCTGGTGGGAAAGGAGCGGGACATCTTACGGGGGATGACCGACAGATGCAAGGTGGTGGTAGAGGATCTCTCTGCTAAGCTTGGCCCTAACCCACCCTGCAGTAGAGATGTAACTGTGCATTACAGTTTTGACTTTGCACAGCAGGTTAGTTTAATTACTGTAATTGAATTATCACCCATTTGTAATTTACAATATTCTTTCATTCAGCTGATACATTTCTTCATTTAATGTTGCAGGTCCACTACCCCAGTGACCCTCTTCAGCCTGGCCCAGTATATTTTCTTGTGCCAAGAAAGTGTGGAGTATTTGGTGTTTGTTGCGAGGGAGTACCCCAGCAGGTAAACTACCTGATCGACGAGGCCCACTGCAGCAGCAAAGGGTCTAATGCAGTGATCAGCTACCTCCACCATTTTTTTGCACACTATGGCCTTGGGGAGAGGCATCTGCAGCTGCACTGCGACAATTGTTCCGGGCAGAACAAGAACAGATACCTGCTCTGGTACTGTGCTTGGTGCTGCATGGTGGGCCTGCATGACACCATCTCACTGAACTTCCTCTTGGTGGGTCACACCAAGTTTGTCCCTGACTGGTGCTTTGGGCTTTTCAAGCAGAAGTTCCGCCGCACACCTGTCTCCTGCCTTGAAGACATCTGCTGGGCAGTGAGACAAAGCACAGTCAGCGGTGTGAACATCCCGCAGCTGGTTGGGTTGGAGTCTGGGGAGGGTTTGGTGCCATCGTATGACTGGCAAACCTTCCTATCCCCCAGTTACCGCCCACTACCCGGAATCAAGCGGTTTCACCACCTCCGCTTCACACACCAAAAGCCTGGGGTCGTCCTGGCCAAGGAGTTCCAACACTCACCAGAGCAAGAGTTTGAGCTACTGCGCCCTGATGCAATGGTGAGGCAGGAAGATCCATGTCAGCAGGAGAAGCCAGGACTGGATGCAAAAAGGCAATGGTACCTCTTCGACAAGATAAGAGACTATTGCACTGAGGAGACCAAGGACATTACATGTCCCCGACCTTCTGTCCCTCGGTCAGGTGTGTGTGTTACGACCCCTGTGAGTCTAAGGGTAAAGGGCTGTAACATAACAGTTGGTTGACAGAAAAGATGGACCACGTTTGTAAACAACAATGATATTTATTGAATAGATGCAAAGGAAGCACATGTAGCTCAGGGGTGAGCCCAGGCCAAAACAACAAACAAACACCACTATACTCCAAATAAACCCAAATCTAATCTATGGTAAAAGAGATTACATTACCTAAACTACTCTTACCTAACCAAAACAGGAGAAAACAATATCCAAAGGAAATGGCAGCTCACCCCATCTGTGCTTCCTGAGAAAGAGAGAAAAACACATTAATTATACAGAAACAAAGGCAGAATATATACAAAAACAAACTATAACTAACAATGCTCTCTCTGTGGCCATACACACACAAGGAAATTTCTACTAAGCACCAAAGGCCAATAAACGAAATGCAATATTGTCAAAGTTACAGGTTTACAAAATCACAACAGGCCTAGCCTCATGCCAGAGAGAGAGAAAGACTGAAGTGAGAAGCCATGTTTTAACAGGTGTGGGGTGATCCATGATTGGGTGGTGTGGATTGAGTGTTGGAGTCTGGGAAGCCATCCACCAATCGGTGCTGTGTTGCTATAATGGAAGGGCAGGCCTGGCAGGGACCAATGGTGAAGGGAACAATGGCTGGAGGGAGGAAACAAAATGGAGAACACACACACATGGAGACACACACTGGGGAATATATACATTGGGATGTAACACCCCCATACATAAGACAAAAACATGTTTGACACCTAACACCAACTAAACATGTTTTTATTTTTTTTTTAACAACGAGATAACATCCCCGAGATAACATGTACTCAAACAAAGAGCTATAAAAAAAACTAGCAGTTGGTACAACAACCACTCGGGTCAACAATGACAGAACGAGTTAACGGCAAGAGAGACTGAGTCGACAGCAACATAAAACGAGTCCACAGCAACATAGACCGAGTAGACAGCAAAATAGAACAAGTCGACAGCAATATACAGACAACGAGTCGACAGCAACAGAGATTTAACTTCGGGATAGAGCATCCGCCAACACATTCTCAGACCCCTTCTTATGCTTTATGCTGAGGTTATAATTTTGCACTATGAGCGCCCAACGCATGAGGTGCTGATTGTGGTTGTACATCCGCGACAGAAAAATCAATGGGTTGTGGTCGGTGTATACTACCACTGGTAATACGCTCGAACCGACATACACCTCAAAATGTTGCAACGCATACAACATAGCCAAAGTCTCCTTTTCAATAGTGGAATAGTTTAGTTGATGTTTGTTAAATTTCCGGGAGAAATAACAAACCGGGTGACTGACACCATCGTGATCTTCCTGTAATAACACCCCTCCAGCTCCCACCCCGCTGGCATCCACCTCCAGCTGGAACGGCAGGGAGAAATCTGGAGCAGAGAGAACAGGGGAACTGCATAAGAGAGCTTTAACACCATCAAATGCATTTTGACAATCAGCTGTCCAAATGAATGGTTTGGACGGGCTACACAGGCTAGTGAGAGAAGTGACGACAGAAGAAAAGTTCCGGCAAAAACCACGGTAATACCCAGCCATCCCAAGGAATCTACGCAATTCCCGCCTAGTAGTAGGCACTGGAAAAGTTGTGATTGCAGATATTTTTGCATCCACCGGACGCACTTGTCCTTGTCCTACCTGCTTACCAAGATAGGTAACCGTAGCCTTGCCGAACTCACACTTGGCAAGGTTAAGGGTCAGGGAGGCTCCAGCTAAGCGGTCAAAGACAGTTTGTAAGGTTGTCATGTGGTCACGCCAGTTGGTCGAATAGACAACCAGGTCATCGAGATAGGCATTACAATTTGGAACACGAGCCAGGACTAGGGTCACCAGTCGCTGGAAAGTGGCCGGGGCATTACGCATTCCAAAAGGCATTACCGTATATTGCAAAAAATTGTCAGGAGTAACAAACGCCGAGATTTCCGAGGCACGGGGGGTCAAAGGGACCTGCCAGTAACCCTTTAACAAATCTAGTTTGCTAACATAGGTGGCAGATCCAAGGTTGTCAATACAATCTTCCATGCGGGGCAGTGGGAAGGAATCAGGCACGGTGACAGCATTTACCTTTCGGAAATCAGTACAAAATCTAGGAGTTCCATCCGATTTGGGAGCTAACAAGCAAGGTGAACTCCAGGGACTGCAACTTGGCTTGGCTAAACCATGTTTTAACAAATAGTCAACCTCCTGTTGCATCATGGCCCTCTTGGTGATGTTAACACGGTATGCATGTTGCTTGATAGGCACAGCATTGTTAACATTAATATCATGGGCCAATACAGAAGTACAGGAGGGAACATCACCAAACAGAGCCATGTAGGCCTGAATCAAATGTGTGATGTCCTCTCGCTGCTCCTCAGGTAAGTGAGTGGGCAGGTTCAATAACATCTCAGTGTTGGACAATCTAGCACCCTGATGGGCTGCATTGCGCAACTCCAAGCCATCTACATCCTCACCACTAACGTCAGGAGAGTCCGGAACTATTGGAGTTGAGGCAACAGCAGAGACGGCCAGTCCGGCTGTCTGGTCTGAGGTCTTCACCTGCACACTATCTCTGGAAAAATATGGTTTAAGCATATTGATGTGGCAAACACGAGAGTGACGTTTACGATCAGGGGTGCGAACCACATAGTCTGTATCACTTATCTTCTTGTCTATTGCATACGGTCCGGAAAAACGAGCGGAAAGAGCAGAACCAAGGATAGGTAACAGGACTAGAACCTTATCACCTGGCTGGAAAGATCGAGAAACAGCTTTCTCGTCATAGTGCCGTTTCATAGTTCTCTGGGAAGAAGAGAGCGCTTCTTTTGCGAGAGAGCACGCCTGATGCAGTCGCTCTCGAAACTGGCTAACAAAATCTAGAACATTAGTGGGTGTGCTGGCACCCTTTGACATGAACCGTTCTTTAAGAACTTTCAGAGGCCCTCTAACAGTGTGCCCAAAAACGAGCTCAGCAGCACTGAAACCAAGAGACTCCTGTATGGTCTCTCGCGCAGCAAATAGAACAAGGGGGACAACCTCATCCCAATCTTTTTCTGTGTCTAAGCAATATTTACGCAGCATGGACTTTAAGGTCTGATGCCAACGTTCTAGAGCCCCCTGAGTTTCAGGGTGGTAGGCACTGGACACTATATGTCGGATACCCAGGAACTGTAACACTTGCTCAAATAACCTAGACAGGAAGTTGGTGCCTTGGTCCGTTTGTACTACCTTAGGCAGTCCAAACGTGGAGAAGAACTTCGTCAAAGCCTTAATTATTACAGGCGCTGTAATTCTGCGAAGAGGGATAGCCTCAGGGAAACGGGTGGCGGTACACATTATTGTCAACAAAAACTGATTGCCGGCTTTGGTCCTTGGCAACGGACCAACACAGTCAACTATGACATGTTCAAATGGTTCACCGACCGCTGGTATAGGACAGAGGGGAGCAGGTGGAATTACCTGGTTTGGCTTTCCGGTGATCTGACAAGTACTACAGGTACGACAGTACTGTGCTACATCGGACTTCAAACCGGGCCAAAAGAAATGTTGAAGTATTCTGTTGTATGTTTTAGTGACTCCCAAGTGTCCAGACCAAGGGTGGTCATGGGCCAAGAACAGTACATGCTGACGATAAACTGCAGGGACAACAATCTGATAAACAGTGCTCCAGTCTGGTACCTGATCTGGTAGCCCTCGATTGTGCATGCTCTGCCAGTCTAGTACCATGGGACCTCCATGTACGCATCAAAACTCCTTCATCCACAAAATAAGAATGCAACTCTCTCCTCTGTTCTGTTTCAAGGGAAGAGAAACATTTTGCAAGAGAAGGGTCAGCCTTCTGGGCAGTAATTAGCATTTCACGAGTAACGGGTAACTTCAATGCGTCGGAACTAGTTACAGTTGTCTGTGGGGGTACCTTACTATGAGTCTGTGGTTTGTCAGCGGTATCAGAAGTTGGAGCCAGCAACTCCTCCCTGACAAAGGCTGAAGCAAAAACAGAGTCAGACAAATTAATTTCATCACCTCTCTTTTTCAATTGAGCCCGAGTGACAACACTTGCAGAAAAAACTTCAGGGAAGTTCTGTGACAAGTCATCAGGCAGAGAATCTGTGTCTGGGTGATCCAACACTTCCAGCACAGCGTTCACCTGTCCTCCAGCTAAATCATTTCCCATGATAAAGGAAATGCCTTTAACTGGCAAGGAAGGTCTCACCCCTATTTTAAAGAAACCAGTGACCAAATCAGATTGTACATGAATACAGTGTAACGGGGCTGGCACGAAACCCATCTCAATACCTTGAACTAGGACACTAGAACCACAGGAAGATTTCTCAGACAGAGGTAGTACATCAGAGAGGATAAAGGATTGTGAGGCTCCAGTATCTCGTAAGATCTGAACTGTACACTGATCTTTTGGATCCCCTGTCAAGGAAACTAAACCCTTGGAAGTAAATGGCCTGAAACAAGGATCGAGAACATCCTGATCATTGTGCATCCGTTGATCGGAATCAGGTGCCATTTTAATCAGACCAACCCCTTTGGGTTGTCTAAAGTTCTGAGAGGACGGTTGCTGCTTACGTTTCAATGTTAAACAGTCAGAAATAACATGACCAGATTTATGACAGTAGTAACATGTCCGCTCCTCTTTTGAGCGTGGAGGTGACATTTTTGGTCGGGGGTGTGTGAATTCTGAATGGTTGGGGACAGAATGTTTCTGAGAGAAATCATGGGGGAGAAACGAGTCACGCCTATCTACAAACACAGTTTTATGGGTTAGCGCAAACTCATCAGCTAATACAGCAGCTTGCTGCAGAGTGGACACTTTCTGCTCACTCAGGTAAATTACAATACGCTCTGGCAAACGATTCTTAAACTCTTCTAATAGAATGAGTTCTCTGAGAGAGTTAAGATCTGAGGCCTTGCTTGCTGCACACCATTTATCAAAGAGAGTTCCCTTCTCTCTAGCAAACTCTACAAAGGTCTGGTTGACAGCTCTCTTGTGACTGCGAAACCTCTGCCTATAAGCTTCGGGCACAAGCTCATATGCACGAAGGATGGCATACAGTAAACTATCTTCTAGGGAAAGTGTTGAACAAACCTCTTGGGCTTTACCAGTCAATTTGCATTGAAGCAACAAAGGCCAGACCTCTCTTGGCCAGCGCAATGAAGCAGCAATACGCTCAAACACATTAAAATAAGTATCAACTTCTGTCTCTCGGAACGGAGGCACCAAAGCAATGTGTTTACTTATATCAAAAGTGTGTGATGAATAAGCTGTGGAGGAGGACATACCCGGGCCTTGTGGAGGAGTCGGTGTAGCAGAGTTGGATCCACTCCTTTGGTCTCCCAGCTCCAACTCCCGCAGTCTGAGCTCTTTTTCCACCTCAAGCTCCAACCTACGGATGTTAACAGCCCTTTCATTTTCCGCCTCAAGCTCCATTTTACGAAGCCGATACTCCGCCTCACGTGCTTGTGCCTTCTCCTGAGCCTCCATCTGGAGACGTGCTATTCTAAACTTGACCTGGGCCCCTTCTCGAGACCCAGTTGACACAGGAGAGGTCAAGTGAAAATGTGGCAATGTGACTCTCACACCTGCCTTTTCAGCACCATGGGCTTGCTCCTCAGAAGGCTGTGCTTCCGTAGGTTCACCAGGAGGACTTGCATGTTCATCAGAGACCATAGGTAAAACAAGCGTCCCCTGCTCCAACAGCTTATCTACCACAAGACACCTGATATCCTGCTTAAGATGCTTTTGTTGAACCGAGAGTTTAAAATGTGTGGCAATCTCCACTAAGTCTGCCTTGCGGCAGCTATCCAGCGCTTCCCAAGTAGGATTGCTCAAGAATTTCCCCAGATCAAAAGTACTAACTGCCATTATTTTTTCTTACACAAATGCCATTTTTACACAAATTAATTAATAACTATACAAGTGTAAACAAACACAGTTCACCAAATCCATCAACCAACAAATGAACACGGGTTACAAGATCCAGGCAGAGCCCCCATTTATGTTACGACCCCTGTGAGTCTAAGGGTAAAGGGCTGTAACATAACAGTTGGTTGACAGAAAAGATGGACCACATTTGTAAACAACAATGATATTTATTGAATAGATGCAAAGGAAGCACATGTAGCTCAGGGGTGAGCCCAGGCCAAAACAACAAACAAACACCACTATACTCCAAATAAACCCAAATCTAATCTATGGTAAAAGAGATTACATTACCTAAACTACTCTTACCTAACCAAAACAGGAGAAAACAATATCCAAAGGAAATGGCAGCTCACCCCATCTGTGCTTCCTGAGAAAGAGAGAAAAACACATTAATTATACAGAAACAAAGGCAGAATATATACAAAAACAAACTATAACTAACAATGCTCTCTGTGGCCATACACACACAAGGACATTTCTACTAAGCACCAAAGGCCAATAAACGAAATGCAATATTGTCAAAGTTACAGGTTTACAAAATCACAACAGGCCTAGCCTCATGCCAGAGAGAGAAAAAGACTGAAGTGAGAAGCCATGTTTTAACAGGTGTGGGGTGATCCATGATTGGGTGGTGTAGATTGAGTGTTGGAGTCTGGGAAGCCATCCACCAATCGGTGCTGTGTTGCTATAATGGAAGGGCAGGCCTGGCAGGGACCAATGGTGAAGGGAACAATGGCTGGAGGGAGGAAACAAAATGGAGAACACACACACATGGAGACACACACTGGGGAATATATACATTGGGATGTAACAGTGTGTGAGTGAGTGAGTGTAGTGTATGCACTTGTAATGGTGTGAAGAATGATGTTCAGCTACAGTATGTTAGTAATACCGTTTTAGTATTGTTAAATTGTGAATAATTTGGGTCAAGCAGCCATTGTAAATAAAAGTCCTTTTATTTAATGTACAAGTGCACCACCTACAGGTGTGAAAAAGTCAAGGCTTTTGTGGTGCGATTCATAATACCGGTGCATTGCAAAGATGTCTTCAGCTGTGAGTAAGATGCTCTGCTCCTCGCTCCGTATAGAAAAACTGTTAATACTATAATTTAAGTGATCACAGTGTGGAAAAGTCATCAGTATAATTTTATGACTCACTGTAACTTATGTAGACCACAATTAGTTCGCTGATCATTTGTGTAAATACCTTTATTACTGACTGAGAGGTGACGGAAGTGCACGCTGCTTTTATGCACATGTTGCTAGTTGCTAATGTGAATTTTTCTGTTCTGTAGCTTGATGCAAGCTGGAGCGAGCAACCGACTGTATTGTTTGACCTGCTGGTTGTGTGTGTCCCATTCACAGGTACAGTTATGTGAAATGTTTAGGTTAGTTTAGCTTATAGTTTTGTTAACGTGACTGCTGTTACTTTTTGTAAACTGAGGGTGGCAGCATAACGTCATTGATATCCTTGATGCCATGTTGAAAAATAGCATGGTGTTTGTTGTCTCGGGCCAAGGCGTTGAAAATTACTTGTATGATCTAACGTTAAGTGTGTGTTCTCAGATTTCATCCTATGTACGTGTTTTCCCCATTGAGGGTCCCTGCAGGATATTACTTTGAGATCTACTTACATGTCCCAGACATTCTGTCCCTCAGGCCAGCTGTGTGAGTAAAAAAAAAAAAAAATTATTAAATAAATGTATTCTAATTAACACTTTGAGTGCCGGGACACGTCTTTTCACGTCTTTGCTGGCCATGCTAAAGTTGCCGGGGGACGCTGTACAGCGTCCTTATATCAATATTTCAAAAATCTGCGATCGGATTCATAATGTCCCTCCGCTGGCCTGAGATCCACCAGCAGGACCCACTGAGCTCTCTGGCGGTTCAGGAGCGCCATCTGGTGGCCGATCGGCGCAATCGCCAAAACAGGATGTTGAATAGAGGTTGTCATGACGACCGTAGTACTTCCGGGCGCTCGCTATGGTTCATGTGACTCTGGCTCGTCACGCTACACGGTGATCGATTGCCAATAACTCGATAAACAACATGATTTGGACGTATATACCATTATACAAGCTGGAGATGGACCGGGTAAAAATATATCCCATAATGATAAAATTTCTACTCGACGATGATCGCCCAACGGCGCGCGGAGACTGAGGTGAGTTTCAGCGTGTAACGTTACCTTCTTCGATAATAACTGATATTATCAACATTTGACCCACATTAGATGATTGGTATAACGCTGCCCACGGAATTATAAACGCCCCCTCGCCCATCCGGTCAACATCAGATGACGTGTAGTAACTTCTAGAAGTACGTCTAGTTGGAATTTTTTATATCGCGCTGATTGCCATCAAACTGTATTTCATCATCAATATAATGCATTTGGGGCTATATATCACGTTCTGGAGAAAGCTGCAGAAAGAGATGAAAACATACTTATACATTAGACCAGGGGTCGCCAATTAGTTTTCGCCGCGGGCCAGATTTTCCCCAAGCCGTTGCTTGGCGGGCCAGGATCAAAAACAATGGCTAATTTAACACTTTGGCTGCCGGAAAACGCCTAAACACGTCATTCCCGGCCATGCTCAAGTTGCCGAAGACGCTTTACAGCGTCTTTAATATCAATATTTCAAAAATCTGGGATCGGATTCATATTTCCCCTCCGCTGGCCTGAGATCCACCAGGAGGACCCACTGAGCTCTCTGGCGGTTCAGGAGCGCCATCTGGTGGCCGATCGGCGCAATCGCTTAACAGGAAGTGCCGTAGAGGTTGTGCTGGACGGCCGTATTACTTCCGGGCACTCGCTATAGGTCCCGAGGCTCGATCTCGACACACTACATAGCGATCGATTGCCAATAACTCGATAAACAACATGATTTGGACGTATATACCATTATACAAGCTGGAGATGGACCGGGTAAATCGACATCCCATAATGGTAAAATTTCTACTCTACGATGATCGCCCAACGGCGCGCGGAGACTGGGGTGAGTTTTAGCGTGTAAAATTACCGTCTTCGATACTAACTGCTATTATCAACATTTGACCCACATTAGATGATTGGTATAACGCTGCCCACGGAATTATAAACGCCCCCTAGCCCATCCGGTCAACATCAGATGACGTGTAGTAACTTCTAGAAGTACGTCTAGTTGGAATTTTTTATATCGCGCTGATTGCCATAAAACTGTATTGCATCATCAATATAATGCATTTGGGGCTATAGATCACGTTCTGGAGAAAGCTGCAGAAAGAGATGAAAACATACTTATACATTAGACCATACTTTACTATGAATATGTGAATTAAAAAGTTTAACGTTGCTACACAATGAACAATACATATAGGACTTTGAATGGGCCCTAATAATGGCAATGTAGCAATAGAATTTAAAAAGTTATAGCCCTGCAAAGAAGGGGACTTTCTCTATAGACAAATAGAGCCGGCAACCTACGGTTGATAATGAATTTAACCCATGGCAGCCAAAGTGTTAATATACTGATATTGAAAAAAGACAAACGTTTTTCTCTGGTCTGCATCCCCTTAACAATTGTGTGTATTGCGCCGTACTGTATTGTACCCATAACCCATTCTGCAATCTGTTAAATAAAGTTTTCATTCATTCATTCATTCATCATGAACAGCAGATCAGCTGTTGCAGATCACAGCGGCGTGTGATGAACACAGATCAAAATGCATGAAAACACGACTCACCATACCTTGTTTGTTGTTAAGTCCTCCAAAATCCCTGCTAATGTTTGAAACATGTCATATCCACTCGCCGCCCTCCAATTCCAGATTGGCGTTGAATGCTTTATCTGAACTTTATCTGCCAACTTGAACACAGTTGTCATCATTGCCTCGTTGTTGTTGTTGTTGTTGTCGCCACATATTATGCAGAGAGGACGTCGGCTCGGCACGCAAGAATCACCGACCTGTTGCGATAAACCCGTATTTTAAGTATTGCTCCTGTTTATTAAAAGAAACGTTATATTTCGCCGTTTTCTTTTTAACTCGCTCGCATCTCGAACGCGGAAGTGAACGTGCGTTCGGGAAATATACACAGGCCCGGTGGGACTATTCCATTGGTTCTCCCAGTCCACGTGACCATTTCTAGCATTTCAATTGGCTATAGTGACAGACATGATGACTACCGGTAGATAGATACAGCTTCACAATAAAAGACACCCTGGCGTCCCGAGTGAATATTTCCCGCGCGTCACATAAATATCATATTCTCAAAATAATCTGACGGGCCAGAAATTATTGCTGGCGGGCCAATGTCGGCCCGCGGGCCGCCTATTGCCGATCCCTGCATTAGACCATACTTTACTATGAATATGTGAATGAAAAAGTTTAACGTTGCTACACAATGAACAATACATATAGGACTTTGAATGGGCCCTAATAATGGCAATGTAGCAATAGAATTTAAAAAGTTATAGCCCTGCAAAGAAGGGGACTTTCTCCATAGACAAATAGCGCTGGCAATCTATGGTATATCATTAATTTAACCTTAGGCAACCAAAGTGTTAATTAACTGAAAACTTTGAAGGCTTTTTTCTCCACAATAAGGTTTTGCTGACATCCGATATGTAGTAACTAACTATTGTAATAACTTGCTTTATATTTGGAGTAGAACGGTGATATTGGTATCATTGGAAAGCTAACATTCTCCTCTTTCCATTGGTGTATACATCTCAAAATGTGTTTTTGGGTCAATGTGACTGATTTTGTAAGAGCAAGTCACATATATCAATTAGTTTCACCTGGAAATACTACTACCTTATCAACCACCATGCCTGGCGCTAAACGAACAAGTACGTTATAACTACTGGTGTAGGTCCAGAAAACATTATTATAAAATACAGAATACTTTACAATGCAGAAAACTTGAAACTTTGATGAAGTGAAGACATTTTTATTTTACAATATGTTCAATAAACTGGGTGACAGTCATCAGTACCAACCATTGTTGCTGTGCATTAGACACATATGCTGGTAACATTCACAGTATAAAATTATGGTAATTTACCAACACAATACCTTATAAAAAGTGAACACTGGATGATAACCAACCATTGTTTCAGTGCATTTAGAAGTTTGCTGGTAACATTCACAGTATAGGATCATAGTAATTTACCAAGACAATACCTTATAAAAAGTGAACACTGGATGATAACCAACCATTGTTTCAGTGCATTTAGAAGTTTGCTGGTAAGATTCACAGTATAGGATTATGGTAATTTACCAAGACAATACCTTATAAAAAGTGAACACTGGATGATAACAAACCATTGTTTCAGTGCATTTAGAAGTTTGCTGGTAACATTCACAGTATAGGATTATGGTAATTTACCAAGACAATACCTTATAAAAAGTGAACACTGGATGATAACCAACCATTGTTTCAGTGCATTTAGAAGTGTGCTGGTAACATTCACAGTATAGGATTATGGTAATTTACAAACACAATACCTTATAAAAAGTGAACACTGGATGAGAACCAACCATCGTTTCTGTGCATTTAGAAGTTTGCTGGTAACATTCACAGTATAGGATTATGGTAATTTACCAAGACAATACCTTATAAAAAGTGAACACTGGATGATAACCAACCATTGTTTCAGTGCATTTAGAAGTTTGCTGGTAACATTCACAGTATAGGATTATGGTAATTTACCAAGACAATACCTTGTAAAAAGTGAACACTGGATGATAACCAACCATTGTTTCAGTGCATTTAGAAGTTTGCTGGTAACATTCACAGTATAGGATTATGGTAATTTACCAAGACAATACCTTGTAAAAAGTGAACACTGGATGATAACCAACCATTGTTTCAGTGCATTTAGAAGTTTGCTGGTAACATTCACAGTATAGGATTATGGTAATTTACCAAGACAATACCTTATAAAAAGTGAACACTGGATGATAACCAACCATTGTTTCAGTGCATTTAGAAGTTTGCTGGTAACATTCACAGTATAGGATTATGGTAATTTACAAACACAATACCTTATAAAAAGTGAACACTGGATGATAACCAACCATCGTTTCTGTGCATTTAGAAGTTTGCTGGTAACATTCACAGTATATGATTATGGTAATTTACCAAGACAATACCTTATAAAAAGTGAACACTGGATGATAACCAACCATTGTTTCAGTGCATTTAGAAGTTTGCTGGTAACATTCACAGTATAGGATTATGGTAATTTACCAAGACAATACCTTATAAAAAGTGAACACTGGATGATAACCAACCATTGTTTCAGTGCATTTAGAAGTTTGCTGGTAACATTCACAGTATAGGATTATGGTAATTTACCAAGACAATACCTTATAAAAAGTGAACACTGGATGATAACCAACCATTGTTTCAGTGCATTTAGAAGTTTGCTGGTAACATTCACAGTATAGGATTATGGTAATTTACAAACACAATACCTTATAAAAAATGAACACTGGATGATAACCAACCATCGTTTCTGTGCATTTAGAAGTTTGCTGGTAACATTCACAGTACAGGCATGTCACATGATCAACTACAGGGCATATCTTACAGTTGGTCTCTCGCATCGATGACTGCATTGTCCATTGATAAATGGATAAAGCGCCAGATGATCTGTGGACCAAAAAATATCCAATACAGGCTTCCAAAGTATATAAATAAGAGGCCAATGGACTGCATTAGAAAAGTGTGGTATGTTACCTACAGTATATACTTTTATAAACTGGGTGACTGTCAGCAACCATTGGTTCTGTGCAAACGGTAAAAATGAGCGGGGAAAAAGTTAAATAAAAAAATAAACTATATACACACACAATGCAAATTATGAATGGAGTCGACACAGCTAGATCGCTAACATAACGTCTCATCTGCAAGTAGTCCAAACATGCCTATGCAATATCGACAACCGTGGCCCAAATACATGTGTTCAACGCATTTGTCTTGTACAGAAAACAGTGCAACTACCCATACACTATACTATACTATACTATACTACTCTCAGCTAGCTATACTATGTGCTGGAGTGGTACACATGGTTCTGTCTGTATCACACAATGATGGATTATTTAGAAGTACTCTGTACTTCTGTGTGCCGGATTATTTAGAAGTAGTCTGTACTTCTGTATGACAACTAATAAAGAAACTATTTAGAAAAATCCTTCTTTGTGTGATACAGAGTGAAGCATTTTTCACGATGCAGGGGGACTTTGCACGATGTGCAAAAATATCTGGTTTCACCCCTGAGGCCACGCCTAAGGCAGACCCGACATTTCCTACATGGTAGCTTTTGCTTGGGGGTGGCTTTGTATGCCACCATTACATGTTTCCCAAAGCCACCCACTAATCTGCTCTGCGGGTCCCCCGGTGGGGCCCTAGGGTCGCGCTGCCTGTCACACCCCACCTGCTCAGCCCCTGCCTCCTCCTAAATCAAATCAAATTTATTTATAAGGCCCGACAACACACGTTAATGTCCCCATGGGCCGTACAGGTCTTCTTTAAACAAGTCAAGAAGAAAACATAACAATAAGTCAAGAACAGAACACCATAAGGTCCAAAGAATTTAAGATGAATGCAAATAAATGAAAGAATGCAAGCACTCCCAGACATACCCCACGCGAAGGTAAGGAAAAACTCACTAAAACCTAACAATAGGGGAAAATGCTCCACAGGCAGTGTGGAGGAGAGAAACCTTAGAAGGGCCACCGCCGCCCTCCTCCTCCTCCTCTGCCACCCCAGGAATCTTCAACTCCTGAGCCCCTGTGTAGGTCCGCGCCACAGCCCTGGTGTACCGGAAGAGGTTGTAATAATACCCTTGTGGGTGCCTGGTTTTGTACAAGACAAAAGAGTTGAACATACATATTTGGATCAGATACAGCACAAACTTTTTGGTCCACTTTCCAGTCTTACGTGCAGCCGGATAGTACACAAGGTTTTGATCCAACTGGTCGACGCCTTTCATGAATTTATTATACGACATGATGGATGACGGCTTGAGCATCTCCACCCTCACTGCTTTGCCCTTCTTCTGCTTCTGCCACACTTTTGCCATTTCCATGGTGTCCTCATGGAAGCTGGTGATAGTCTTCACGATCCTTTTATCGTGCCATGCCACGATCATGACCTGCTTGTTGTTGACAGCAATGCGCTCCCCCACACTGATGTCAGCATTGGTCAGGTTCTTTATGATGGCTGGCTCCCCCCGGTGCTTCCTGAGGGTACCACAGACGTCGGTCCTCAACTGTCGGAGCCTGGCGCACATGCTCACAGAGTTGTAGAAATTGTCCATGAACAACGAATGACCGGCGCCGACCAAACGTCCAAGCAGACCGACGACCGTGTCCCCCAGGTTCGCGCCATCCCGGCAATATGGCTTGAAGGCGAAGCAATATCCTGTGCGTGATTCGCACAGGAAGTATGACTTGATGCCATACCGGGTTGGCTTGTTGGGGTTGTAGACACGGAAAGCCAGGCGGCCTCACCATGCCATCATCCCCTCGTCAATGGCGAGCTCACGTTCGGGCTGGTACAGTTCCTTGCACCTCATGTTGACATGGTCGACTACAGGGCGTACCTTACATAGTTTGTCTCTAACATCTAGGGATGTGTTGTCTGCAAAGTGGAGGAATCGCCAGATCAACTCATACCGGTTGCGTGGCATGGTGGCTGAGTAGTACGGTGTGAACATCATCTCATCAGTGGTCCAAAACATGTCCACGCGAGGCTTCCAAAGGACACTGCTCAGGAAAATGAGTCCAAGGAACTGCTTCAGCTCCTTCAATGTGAGGGCCTTCCAAACCAGTGCCCTGCTACTGGTTAGCGTGGGATCCAGCCGGGCAATGAACTGATCAGCGTAGAGGTTGGTCTGGGCAACAATGGCGTTAAGAAAGTCATCTGTCAGGAACAGATCTAGCCATTTTGCAGGCCGGTGCAAATTCAGTGCCGCGGCGTCCTGGAGCAGCCCCGGTTGGGATGTGAAGGGGATCCTACGAGGCACCCAGCCCTCATGAGACCAGGCATTCTCCTGGTCCTGACGGCTCGCAGACCGTCAGATGTCAGAGCTGGACATGGTGTGGGGGTCAGAGGTCAGAGCTGGAAGTGGTGTGCAGAGTGAGGCCAACTTACCGCTCTTAGATGTGCGCTTCCGCCCTGCAACGGGTTCCGGCATGTCCCGACTATCATCCAGTTCTAGAATCACATGATGTAATACATTACACTAGGGCAACGTATTGTCATTTTATTTACATGATATATATATATATATATATATATATATATATATATAGCATTATGTGTTATATTTTATGTACAATCACCTGCAGGAGTAGACTGTGATGCTATGTTGTGTGGGCCATTGCCAGTCCCTGTGTCACTCTCTGCGCCAGAATCTGAATTGGATTGAATTCATTCAGTAAGTAAGTCTCATAAAACACAATCGTAATACATTTACATACATGAATGCAGTTAGTACATACCCAAGTATGTGGGTGTACCACCGCCGGACGCTGAATCGGTGTCGGATCCTGTAATGCACATAAAATAAATCAGCGGTCTTCGAAACTAGGAGCATATATATATATACAACAAGGCCATGACCTCCCCCACATTAGATGCAGAGCACATGTGAATGAAGGCCTATAGGACACACACACACACACCCTTGTAAAAACTTGTACATCAAAGCCATTGTACTCAAAGTGATGCAGTCATGACTCATGACCTCCCCACAGTCCCAGCAAATGGCTGAAGCACAAGTTGATTTAGAACTAATACAAAAGAACTTGGAATTACATTCAACAAGGCCATGACCTCTCCCACATTAGATGCAGAGCACATGTGAATCAAGGCCTATAGGACACACACACACACCCTTGTAAAAACTTGTACATCAAAGCCATTGTACTCAAAGTGATGCAGTCATGACTCATGACCTCCCCACAGTCCCAGCAAATGGCAGAAGCACAAGTTGATTTAGAACTAATACAAACGAACTTGGAATTACATTCAACAAGGCCATGACCTCCCCCACATTAGATGCAGAGCACATGTGAATCAAGGCCTATAGGACACACACACACACACACACATACACACACACACCCTTGTAAAAACTTGTACATCAAAGCCATTGTACTCAGAGCACATGTGAATCAAGGCCTATAGGACACACACACACACACACACCCTTGTAAAAACGTGTACATCAAAGCCATTGTACTCAGAGCACATGTGAATCAAGGCCTATAGGACACACACACACGCACACACACCCTTGTAAAAACGTGTACATCAAAGCCATTGTACTCAGAGCACATGTGAATCAAGGCCTATAGGACACACACACACACACCCTTGTAAAAACTTGTACATCAAAGCCATTGTACTCAGAGCACATGTGAATCAAGGCCTATAGGACACACACACACACACACACACACACACACACACACACCTGTACATCAAAGCCATTGTACTTCAAAGTGATGGTCACTCCTCCCCCCATATTAGATGAAATGCAGAGCACATGTAGTGAATAAATATAAATCAAGGCCTATATGACGATATAATCTCCAAATAATGTAGCTGTTTGAGTTGAATTACACATGTACACGATATTATACTTCATCGATTTGAACCTGCATGTATATACACAATATTCACATTGCATTCGTCAAAATGACTTACCCTGCTCCCCTCGACCACCACCACCATGGCCCTCGTCGTGAGATGAATCAGATTCTATAATAAATAAATGACAATGTTGGTCGGCGAATATACACAGAAATAAATAACATGCATCAAAATGTGCTATACACTTACCATGGTATCTCCGACCAAGATCAAGGTCGTCGGAGGAGGACTCCTGATCTATAATAAATACATACCGGTGTTGGTTGGCGAACTAGCGTTACAAATTCACAGTATACAATGAATCAATTAACGTTAGGTAAAGCATTATCAAATATACACGTTTCACACACACACAATCACATCAACACGACCTTACCTGGTGGTTTCCAATCGGCACTGCAGTCCGATTCATGAACAGTTGAATCGCTGTCCGATGAGTCTGAAGAAGACACTGTCTGCACAGCCACCTTCCTCTTCCTCGAACTGCGACGGGGAGATACGCTCCCGGGGCGAGACATGCCGCTGGGCCCAGCGACGGTCTCACGGCGCTCCCCGGTCGGAGCTACCAACGGACCGGTCGTTGTTGATGCAACGGGTCCAAATACCAACTTGGTTTGAACAAACCGATCCCCCGTCGGCCTGTCCCCACACTTACCTACACTACGTTTCCTCATACTGAAATAATAATCTAAATGGAATAACTAACTGATCAAACTACTATTACTACTACTAAAATATACTAACTAGACTACACACTAATCCCTCACAATAGTACTACTAGTTAGCACGACTAGGTACTTCTAAAGCACAGCTGAAACCTTACAATTATTCTGATACTACTACTAATACTGTATAAAACTATAACTATACGACTATACGCTGATCTCAATGCAAATATTTCTCTCAATCTCTCTCTATCTCTCTCTATCTCTCTCCCCAACAAAACCTTGTCGATTCTGGGACGGCGTAAACTTTTATACCTGCGGTCAGGTATGCTGGCCAATCAAAGATCAGCTTCATTGTAGGCTGCAATATCATTCTATTGGGATACAGTGTTAGAAAATAGGGGGACACTGCCACCTAGTGTAATTTGAGAGGAAATGCAGTTTCCGGTTCAAACTCAAGTCCAAAATCTCTGCGGTGAAGTTCAGACTGGGAAAATGGAAAAAATATGTAAACAGATCAAAGACGAGGTACGGCGTCTTTGGCAGAATGAGCATGGCGAGGAAAGACGTCATACGGCGGTTTTGGCGACCAAAGTGTTAAATAATAGCGCTGCCCGAGGCTGGGCATATGATACAGTCAATGTATTCTTAAATAATAGCGCTGCCGGAGGCTTAGTAGCAATGCACCTGTACAGTCGTACACCTGGCAGTAACAGGGAAAATGCATAAAACACCCCTGGAACCTGATAAACAAGCTTAAAGCCAGGTACATTTTTCAAGCACGACATGCAGATTTGCAGTTTTTCCTTATTTGAATCGAACTCTATAAGCTTAGTACACATGTCACAAACTGCACGAGCACAGTGTGAAATGGTCCCAGAGAGCAACTTGTAAAGCTTGAGTGATCATGTTGAGCAGTAATGTCCAGGCAGCAGAACAGTGCATAGCATTACTGCACATTCAATATTGATACCGGAGCAGACCCTGTTGCAAAATGCAACACACCGAGTGAGAGAGAGAGAGTTCAAGTTTCAAGTTTCTTTAATAGTTGTCATACAGAAGTACAGAATACTTTCATACAAAATGCTTCTTACTGTTACGCTCCAGAGACAGAGACAGAGACAGAGAGAGACCGAGAGAGCGCACGAGAGAGAGCGCGAGAGAGAGCGCGAGAGAGAGCGAAAGAGAGAGAGCGAGAGAGAGAGAGAGAAATCCACGGCGGTAACAGAATAGATTGCATTAAAAACTCACCCTAACGCAGAATCAGGTCCAAGAGGAAGGAGACGACTGTGGAAATGACAAAGTTCACCAGTCCCATGATATTGTCCCCCTCGTTGGGATGAACTTGGGAGTCTGTTCCTAGTTTATCTGCCACACGTTAGCACTCGATAACGTAGCTAACGCTAGCTAGTTAGCTGTCCCTGCCTTTAGCTAAGCTACTAGCCGACATGGCTAGCCCGACTGAACCACACGTTAGCACTCGATAAAGTAGCTAAAGCTAACTAGCTAGCTAGCTACGTTAGCTAACGCTAGTTAGCTGTCCTTGCCTTTAGCTAAGCTACTAGCCGACATGGCTAGCCTGACTGAACATTCTAACACGCAACAACTTCCATCTTCAGTCCATCTGCCGAACGTCCTCTTCGTCTTGGCATAACCTAATCACTATACTTGGTATTGATAAGCTTACGGCACGCAGCATTATTTCTTCTGCTCCGATGCTGCACATTTGGTTTTCAAAAGTAGGATGCTCTTGGCCAAGACATCCACTCGCTCCCGTGGATAGTGCCGAATAGACCCCGTACCTGTACCCCCTCCCCTCGTGGATAATACCGGTCTTCTTCACATCTCTCTACCGACTACCAGACCGACGCCAACCAGCTCCCCCTAGTGTTAGTCCTCCCACGATGCTTTGCACAAAAGTAAACGGGTCATTGAATGAAACCAATAGTATATCTGCAGAGCCGCAGAGCCCGGAACACTATTCTACAAACGTGTCTAATGTGAAATATATAAGCATGTAAGCAAAACTAGATTTTAGGTCTGTGATGGAAAGTGATTGTTAATATTCTATTTACTTGTATTTTTATAAAAAAAAATATAAAAAATTCTTCTTGCGAGGCCCTGTGCGACCGCACTGCTCGCACGCCCCTAGCGGCGGCCCTGAATAGGATGTATCCCCTTTGCGGTTTACACCCTGAAAAGACTGGCACCCGTGATGGCTGCACTGCAGGGGGACAATCTCATTTAGTCAGACCTGACTACATGCTGCCAATTCTCACTGAGAAACTCTACTGTGCCTTGATGCGATGAAATGCAGTCCTCTGAACACACTTGCAAGACAATTAACTCGATTTGGGGTGTCATTCATTAATCGCTGACAGTTCATTATGTCAATGTGAAGTTTGTCTGTTGCGGCAACATGTGGCGGAATGTCCAGGTGCCGTTTTGTTTTCGCTCACCTGCTCTTGCTTTGTTGTTCGGGACAGTAATTAAGGAGCCCATTATTTCTGATTAGCACCCTTTTGTATAATTAATGAACAGAAAACGACATCCAGATGGGTTTGTGGTCATCTAACCATTACTCATGTCGTTGTGGAGGAACTTCAAAGTGCAAAGACAAGTTCGACTTGCTTCTCTAGCATAAAAGCCCCTTTAATTTATCCTTACATTCGATAAATTAGGGAATAGGGAATAGAAATGAGGCTGATGGAATGGGGCCGATATTTATCCTTTACCTTGAACCGTTATCGTCATCCGTCTCCACTTTTCTCCTACCCCTCTTTGCTCCTCAATATCATGAAAAACTCCCCGGACGACCCTGCAGTTGACCTCAGCTCCATTAACTCAGTTAGTGTTATCACCTGGAGAGAAAGTGCCAACTTTCCCCTCTAATCGTTGGCAAAACTAATTAATGTTGGGACAGACAAAGAGCGAGCAAGAGCAAGAGAGGTCGAGAGAGAAAGAGAGAGGGAGAAAGAGAGTGAGGTTGGAGGAGAGCTTAACTGAGTACAGGCCTTGAGAAGGCAGAGGCGCTAATCCTTTATGTCACAGATATGCGGTGAGCCGGGGTCTTTGCCGGGTGAAGGCTGCCTTCAGATCTGCCCGTCTCTTTCTCTGTTCCCCCGTGTTTTCCCCTCCCCGTCTGCCCCAGCACTCTGCCCAGACCCTCCGTCCCCCTCGGATCAGGGATAAACACTGGATCGCTCGCTCTACCAGACGAGATGAAGGGGCTCTGCGGGTTGAAAGAAGCGGCTGGATGCAAGCGAGACAGCTGGAAAGAACACGGGCGGTGAGACTCTGTATTTCCCAACAGTGTTTACCCCCGCCCCCCCCCCCCTTACCTAACCCCAACCCAGCGTTACTGAAAAGTTACACTCAAAGCCACTAAAGTTGCAGAGCCTTGCAGGCACGTGCACACATAGAGCCCAATGGGTGCTTGGGGGGGGTGCTTTTTTATTGAATTTGTTTACCGTTACACATACCGTTAGACTGCCCTTCCAACTGAAAAATGTCAGGATAGAATCTAAATATTAGGTAAAGAGAGAGAGATGCCCCATATTCCATTGCAGTTTGCACGGCCTCCTCAGCGTGCCTCTCCGCGGACCTATATATTTTATGAATAGCGTGGGTGGTGATGATGATGATGATAGAAACCGCTGTGGCGCATACAGTTAAATGCTGGTATTACACTCATTGAGGGACACGAAGAAGTCGAGTCCGATGGGATTTGGGAATCTCAAATACAAATCGGGATTGGAATAAAAAATGTATTTATGGGCGCCCCAGTGGCGAACCACATAACGCGCTGAGTCGCGGCACGGCCGACCCGGGTTAGATTCCCGGACCCGTCGTTATTTGCCGAATGTCTTCCCCCCACTCTGTCTCCCGTTCCTCCTCTCTCTCTCTCTACTGGACTGCCCAGTAGCAAAAAGCGATAAACGCTAAAAAATAAATCTAAAAAAAAAGGAAGAAAAAATGCGTCTGTAGGGTAAGCACTTATTCCCTCCCCCCTGAACATTTGTGGAGATGTATGGGCCTTTTAAATCAGTGATAAAAGTGTCTTTCAAGGATAAGTTAGCTCCTGCACTGATTATTATAGTTCAATATTCAATATTTGATCACCAAACCCCCCCCCCCCCCCAAAAAAAGCATAAAAAGGGGACCACCTTTTTGAGAGGGCCCTTAAAAATCGGGCTCCTAGGTTACAACAC
The DNA here is from genome assembly GCF_963971535.1 of Notolepis coatsorum. NCBI lineage: Eukaryota > Metazoa > Chordata > Actinopteri > Aulopiformes > Paralepididae > Notolepis > Notolepis coatsorum. Next base: position 125,932,388 of record NC_140167.1, read on the forward strand.
ACACACACGTATTGTGCCCTTTTCAGCCTTTGAGCACCTGCCCCTCTAAAGTCCTGTGCACGTCCCTGGAGCCTTGTGTGGGTGTGGGTGTATGAGTGACGCTCACCTCCATGGAGACCTGGCCATAATGACTGGTATTTAATGTTCCACATCTTACAGTTTTCAACATGGCCAGCGGTCTTCTTACTTCTCAAACCACAGTCATTACAGACCCAAAACCAACAGTAAAGGGGCAGGGGGGAGGTATTACACAAAACATGACTGGGGATAAAGATGCTGCTGGCGTTAATCAATAAAGCCTGTTACATGCAGCTGTACTATACTATTGATTTAGAATCAGGCTACTCTTCTTATCCATATCAAAACAGTTTGTTCCCCCAGTAACATGACAGAGTGAATTATACTCTCAAAAGCAATTAGCTAATTGAAGTGGATCAGTCCATGGGGTACAGTGTATACAGGGTCCTTATCAGTACAAGCAAACAGCAGCATCTCCCCATTAAGCAAAGACGACAAAGCCCTTTCATCTCTGAGTGGCTTGCTAGGAACAAGTGCCTGGGAACTTTGCATGATGTCAGTTATGACATCTGTCACAAGACACGGTGTCCTTGCAGTTTCTCCCATTTCAATAATTGACAGACCACGTCATGCTCTCCCATTGTAGCAGCTTCCTACTTTGCCGGCTAAGGTGAAATATTAATTGATTGCATAACCCATGTATGCAATTGGCTCTGGCTTTTGCTAATTAACATACAGTGTGTCGAGGTTAGCACCGGGAGTTGATTTGTCGGTTTCACTTAGCACATGCAACTGATTGTTTGCGCAAAGCTAAGCTGGTTGAAAATGAGGAAATGAGGGTTTGTAAATGTGTTTTTGTTGAGAGGATAAACAGGCTAAGCACTCACTCTCGTGCTGTCAATCACTCTTTATGAAACTCATCACTACTAAGCAGAACCAAAGGGAATTCGTTTGTACACTCATGTTATTCATGTTTTCATTTGTCACAGGCATAATGCAAACACACGTTGGCTTGATTAACTCTGCTAAAGCATTTCAAATTTTTACAGGAATATTCTGTTAGATTACAGTAAAATATTAGGTAGGTAGTCTGTTTATCTTACAGTAAACATACAAAATGTCAAACACATTTAAATGTAGTAATATTGTGTTTTTCATTAGCTATTTCATTAGCTCATTAGCTAAAACATTGCTCTCAGAATGCATTTAGTACAGTATTTCCAGGGAAACAGTATGTTCCTAGGGCTTGCAGCATGCATTGTTGTTCACAGTAGATTGTTTGTAAGGGAAACCGTAAAATACTGTCTTGGCTGTATTTCCATAGTAATTTGTTACAGTGTGCGCCACAATCTTATTGTAACCTATTTGTTTTTCATAATTAGCCAATAACTTCACCTGACAAACTAGGAAACTCCACAATGCAAATTACTTCAATATATACATTTTGATTATGGCATCCAGTTCATTTGTGTGTGGAAAAAAGTATTGTTAAACAATTAAATCTGTGCTCAAACCTATTTGTGCTCACCTGACAACCACAGAAAGCCTAGTACACTCTTGGCGATTACATGATTAAGCCTAGACAGTTGACGTCTCCAGTGTGTGCTATATTATCCTGAGTCCGACAACCAGGGCCAACTCTTGCCCCCAGCCAGACTGTAGTCTTTCACATGAAATATTTATCCATACCACCAACTAGAAAGACAGGGTGTTGTGAAGGATCAGATTAAACCGAATATATATATTTATTTATGGATATATATTTAATAGTATTTGTATATCGTTTGATATCCCTTGTATATTCCTTGTACATATACACTGAATATCCCTTTAGTCTACTAACAGCCCATAATAGTTTCATTCTACCATTGGACAAGAACCTGGCGCCAGCAGCCAAGCCCCTTGGTTCAAGTTCAATCGTGCCGACGAACATGTCGTTACAAGCCCGGTTCCGCGTAGGAATACGTCTGGCGAAATACGAATGGTACTATTTGTTCACAGCGCATATATATATGGCGCAAGTAAAGTAGAACTTTCTTTTAGTCCATTAGTCCTTTACCCTCCAACCTAGTAACAGACGTGAAGCCTCACCCACGACGCACGTGTGGTGCAGTATGGCCTACTTGGCCTCAGAATAGGCATTGAGACATCGTGTGGATTAATAGTTGAATTGTCATAGTTTGGCACTATACCGTCGAGTGGGACGTATTTCTATTAAGTTAATAATAGTCTATTATGTATGGTGCATCGTTCGGTTAGAGTTATAAAGTGAGCAGTACCCCCATCGTTCCTGGCGTTATCTAGAGTCTTAACCAGGCTGGGCAGACCACGTGTGGTGCTTGCATCCGAGGAGCTCTGGGCCAGGACGAGTGGACCTGTACATTGGATTACTTCACCCGGACGACGGCGAGCCCTCCACGGCTTGGATTATCTACGTGCTTTGGGTGCTTTGATTATGCCATGGATAACAGCCAACACTGCTGAGTGTTGGAACTACCCCCCCGAGAGGAGTCCAGGTGAGACGGCGCTCTACCCCGAGTGAGGTCGCCTCACGTCTCTTCGTTGTGGACCGGCAGCTACCGTCTACAAGAGGGCCCAGCTGTATTCATCTGTGGACCGAGGTTCTGTGGGCACCGTGTTCAGCACTCTGAATTCTCCCAAGAAATCGTCGGCCAGATGGGATATCGCCAGCGGCTCTCCTAACCCCCCCCCCCCTACTGACTTACAACCAGCGGGACCCCCCTTTAGTGTATCCAGCTATAATCATTTAAGTACCATCGCTATAGTTCCCTAAAGAACCAGGTTGTATACTTGCTCCATGCGTAACCAGAGATTGGACATTCAATGTTGATTTACCAACGAATACTCATTTGCCTTACAAGTGCATTCAAATCATAAATGTCATTAAGTGAACGTTGTATATACCCTTTGCTATATAAAATATTCGATTTATACATTTGTGTGGACTTCGTTTCATCAGGTGGGAAAGTGTTCATCATATCTACATCATGTACTGTGTGGCCAGTATTTAAAGTACATAAAGCAGGTAGTGGTTTAATGATACCATACTTATCAATACAGTCAGGGAATTGTACCCCTCAGTTACAATTGGTCCTTCGAGCCGGATGGTAACTAGTGTAATATTAATATAGTGTTATTAATATTGAAATGGCCTATGATGAACACTCCACGAAACGGTCCTCCTAACGTAGAACGCCCGCGGCGCAGACGACAGACACCTCAGTACTTAGAGGATTACGCTGTCAGTCAACTACCTAGCCTTCGACAAACGGTAAACGCGGTAAAAGTAGAAAGTAAAATTATGTCTGACCTTAACGAACAGGTTACCCCGACCACAGAGGCCCTAGTGGGTTCTAATGTAACTGACCAAGCTCACGGTGGGGACCAGGAGGGAGCTGATATGCCTTTACCCCCCGCCAATACCGAAGAAGTAGTCCCCGACCAGCCCCGGGAGGAAGACAACCCTACAGAGAGAGAACTCTGCACGGAAGAAGAGGAGGAGAGCGCCGAGGAAATAGAGCTCCGGGACTCCCCAACGAGTACCGTCAGGAGCGGCTCACCTCTACAACCGTCTTCCCCCAGCGAAGCGGAGAGGATGCTATCACAGGCGTTCCTCGTCAGCCTGACAGCCTCTACCGAACGCGATCGACTTCAGGGTGAACGCGATCGACTTCAGGGTGAACGCGATCGACTCCAGACACAGCAACGGAGCGAGGAAGAGCGCATACGCCTGGAGATGAGACGCCTTCAGACGGAAGAGAATATGGCAAGAGACCGGGCCGACGCCCAGCGCGCCGCTGCCGGTGCCCAAAGAGAAGCAGATCTCACCAAGCGCGAAGCCGAGCGCGACAGACTACAAGCCGAGCGCGACAGACTACAAGCGCAGCTAATGGAGCAGCTGATCCTCAAGGCAACACCCTCTCCCTCCGCCAGGGGTTCAAGGAACTCGTCGAGACAACAGTCAAGGGCAGCGTCTCCTAACCGAGCAAGCGACCCTGAACTTGACCAACAGACCAAGCCTATACCCCCCGCAGACCCCCTTCCCAGACCGGTCCAAGCGAGACCCAGCTACAAGGAAGGAGCGGCATACACTGCGGAGAAGCTAAATAAACGACTACAGGATCTAGAGGACCTGATAGAAGAAGAAGAGGGAGAGGAGGAGAACCAAGCCCGACGACAGCATAGTACTCCACCGGACCAGGAGGTCCAGTACAGCCCAGGCTATACCCCCGCGGCGCTGCGCTACAGACCCCCGACTCTATTCACGGGTGAGCACGATGCACGACCAGCCCCGAGGAATAGCACCTGGACCAGCGGGCCATGGTACCCTGCCGGTACCAGCCCACAGAGAGGCGCAAGAGGAGACTCGCCTAGGAGGTCTCTCCCCCAACGCTCGCCGATGTATCAGCCATCCACGGCGTCATACATTGCCACGCCGACGTTTTCCAGACTTCACCTATGAGAATCGAGCACAGTACACGGAGCTCCGGATGTGCTTAGAGACAATGATGTTGGATGTCGCTGATGAACGCCACAAGTATGCAATATTACTGAAGCACCTGAAAGTACCGCGAGCGCACAATATAGCGCTAGCCTATGCCACCTCTACGACCCCATACACCGCGGCTCTAGCAGCGCTGGACCAGAGATATGGACGTATATGGGATTACGTAATCCAGGAGATAAGGCATATTGATCGCCTACCCCCAGCAACAGACAATCGCTCATTAGACGACCTGTCTATAAAAGTGCAGTCCCTGGTAGGGATGCTGGGAGCGCAACGAGAAAAGGGTATGCACGAGCTATACGCCAACTCTAACGTCGAGAGGATTTTAGAGAAGCTGCCACCCGCCAGACAAGAGCGCTTCAGGCGGCAGAGAGACCACCGTGATCCTAACGGTCCCGAACCATCCCTCCTCGATCTAGCCGACTTCCTGGCGAGAGAAGTCAGCAGCTTACGACTGGATACGTTCGTGCGGAGCACACCAAGCTCCAGAGAGGGACCCAGGAGAATAAACGATGGAAGAAGATCGGTGACTGTCATGCACCAATCAGAATCAGTACCGAGCAGTAAGAACCACAGTACCCCCTCGAGAAAAGAGAAGTGGAAGATGGTGTGCCCGTACTGCGAGAAGGAACACTGGTTGTCACAATGTGACCTGTTCACAAAGATGAATGCAGAAGAAGTGAGTCAATGGATAAAGTCCAACAGGCGCTGTTACCGATGTGCACGCAGTCACATGGCAGCCGAATGCCGCCTAAAGAAGAGGTGCAGTCGGTGTGACGGAGCCCATCTAGATGTACTACACGACAGTAACAGAAGAAAGCCTGCACCTGCACCATTGAGCAGCACCAAGGCAAGTGTCATGTACATTGACCCCGCCAGCAGCAGCGGCGCCCAAGTGCTCTTAAAGGTAGTCCGTGTAACATTGAGCTACCAAGATAAAGTCATGGACACTTACGCCGTCCTTGATGACGGGTCATCATGAGTGCATGCTTACCAACTGTCCGTCTGCAACACTACTATCACCGACATCTAAGAAGGGAGATCCCCCCTTGAACGGCCCTTCTAAGGTTTCTCTCCTCCACATTGCCTGTGATCACATTTTCTAGTTCTAGTTAGTATCCGTGCAGCCGCATTTTGCACGAGTTGAAGATTTTTGATGCTTGAATTAGGTAAGCCTGAAAAAAGTGCATTACAGTAGTCCAGACGTGATGAGACAAAAGCATGAATCAGGGTTTCAGCATCAGCCAGAGTTAAAATGGGGCGTATTTTTGCGATATTACGAAGATGGAAGAATGCAATTTTGGTGACATTTTTTATATGTGCATTAAATGAGAGGGAGGAATCAAAAATGACTCCGAGGTTTTTTATGGTGGAGCTCTGGGATACATGACAGGTATCAAAGTTGAGGGAGATGTCCTGAAACAGGCCTCTGTGGTTTGGGGGGCCAACAATTAACATCTCAGTTTTATCTGCATTAAGGAGTAGAAAGTTTTGCGACATCCATTTTTTGACGGCAAGCAAGCAGGCCTCAAGGTTTTGTAGTTGGGAGGAATCATTTGGCTTAATAGGTATATATAATTGGGTGTCATCAGCGTAAAAATGAAAGTTTATGCCAAATTTGCGTATGATATCGCCGAGGGGTAGCATGTAAATCGAAAATAGCAAAGGGCCCAGGACAGAGCCTTGTGGGACACCACATTGCACTGGGAGGGTCTCAGATGTTAAATCATTATAGACCACGCAGTGTGTTCTATCAGTTAAATAGGATTTAAACCAAGCTAGTGCGAGACCCCGAATGCCAACATGGTTCTCAAGCCGACCTAGAAGAATCGAGTGATCGATAGTGTCAAAGGCTGCACTGAGATCAAGCAATAAGAGCACAGAGGTGAGGTTTGAGTCAAGAGAGAGCAGTAAGTCATTTGTGACTTTGGTAACCGCCGTTTCGGTGGAGTGTAAGGCTCTAAAGCCAGATTGAAATGATTCATTAAGATTATTGTTTGATAAATGGTCAGTAAGTTGCGTTGCGACGATCCGTTCTAACACTTTGGATAGGAATGGGAGATTGGAGATAGGTCTGTAATTTTTCAAGATTAGAGGGTCGAGGTTCGGTTTTTTAAGTAATGGTTTAATGACGGCTGATTTAAAGGCCAGGGGCACCACGCCAGTAGACAAAGAGGTGTTGAAGATATTGAGTAGGGCAGGGCCTAGAGTTGGGAAGAGTTTTTTGATGAGAGTTGCTGGGAGAGGGTCAAACAGACAGGTTGAAGGTTTAGCCGCGCCAACCAGTTTAGAGAGGGCACTAAGTGAGACGTTTTCAAGGCAGCATAGCGTATGACTGGAATCAAAGTCAGGGGGAATGCCCGTCAAAGGTTGGGAGGGACTCTGATTGTTGAGTAAAGCAACAATTTCATCTCTAATGAGGTCAATTTTCTTGGTAAAAAATGTCATGAATTCGTTAGCCGAGAACGCATGGTTTAGGGCACTTGGTTGTTTCTGCGTAAGTTTTGCAACTGTGTCAAACAGAAACTTTGAGTTGTTTTTGTTTTCATTTATGAGCCTGGAAAAATAAGAGGTTTTGGCAAGTGAGAGTGCCTTTTTGTAGTTACGTAAACTATCATTCCAGGCGAGGCGGAATACTTCGAGTTTGGTCGAACGCCATTTATGTTCAAGTTTGCGACAGAAAAAGCGCAGAGAGGGTCGCGAACTCCCCGACATCATCGCGGGACATCCGGCACTCCGGTCACCACTACGAGACCTCCGAAGACAGGGGGGCACGCAGAGGGGGTCGCAATCTCCCGGCCTTCGTCACGGGACGTCCAACACTCCGGTCAACACTCCAGGACAGCAAGTCATAGGAAGACAGGGAGACGGGACAGGCGTTAGACAGCTCATGAGATTGTAGTAGGCGGACATAGCAATAGATACAAGTGGTAGGCATATATGTGAATGGAGTAGATATATGAAGTAAGCGTATTATGTGAATAGAATAGAAGTACTTAACCCAGCAATGAAACCGCGTTGACTGTTAATCTGTTAACAGTCTGTTAATCAGTTGACAGGACCATGGACAGACGGCGGTGAATAACTGATCCAATGCCTCGGAGGTGCATGCAGAGCAGTCACTACAAGCTTGGCCAAGACCCCGAGGCATCCATCACCTTGGTCAGCGCCAGGAGACGGGTACTCAGAGAGAAGGGGGAGGGAGGGGGGGGGGGGGGGAGAGGGGGGGGGGGGAAGAGTTAGAGAGTTCCCATGTTTGTGGTGCTGCAAAGGAGCAGACATGTAGTACCCTGTAGTGCCATGTAGTACCCCGTAGTGCCATGTAGTACCCTATAGTACCCCATAGTGCCATGTAGTACCCCGTAGTATCCTGTAGTACCCTGTAGTGCCATGTAGTACCCTGTGGTGCCTTGTAGTTCCATGTAGTGCCATGTAGAGCTATGTAAGCCATGTAGTACCCTGTAATGCCATGCAGTACCAAGTAGTACTCTGTGGTACCATGTAGTACCCTGTACCCTAACTAAACTACCCTATAGTAAACTACCCAGTGGTACCATGTAGTACCCTGTACCATAACTAAACTACACAGATTAATCTAAAGGTCAGTCCCCGACCAGGTGAGATCAAGGTAGGTTGAAGGAGAGAGAGAAAAGATGAGTCTTAAGCAGGGATTTAAAAGCTTCGACAGAGCAGGCGCCCCTGATGACGGCAGGTAATTTGTTCCACAGGTAGGGAGCGCGGTAGACAAAGGCTCTGTGGCCGGCGGATTTCTTTTTAACCCTAGGGGTCGATAGAAGCCCCGCATTTTGTGAGCGCAGAGCACGAGCGGGCGAGTATCGGGAGATGAGATCAGATAGATAGAGCGGTGCAAGCCCATTTAAAATTTTGTAGGTGAGGAGTAGCACTTTAAAGTCAGAGCGGGCTTGGATAGGAAGCCAATGTAGGGCGGACAAAACTGGTGTAATGTGATCAAATTTTCTAGTTCTAGTTAGTATCCGTGCAGCCGCATTTTGCACGAGTTGAAGATTTTTGATGCTTGAATTAGGTAAGCCTGAAAAAAGTGCATTACAGTAGTCCAGACGTGATGAGACAAAAGCATGAATCAGGGTTTCAGCATCAGCCAGAGTTAAAATGGGGCGTATTTTTGCGATATTACGAAGATGGAAGAATGCAATTTTGGTGACATTTTTTATATGTGCATTAAATGAGAGGGAGGAATCAAAAATGACTCCGAGGTTTTTTATGGTGGAGCTCTGGGATACATGACAGGTATCAAAGTTGAGGGAGATGTCCTGAAACAGGCCTCTGTGGTTTGGGGGGCCAACAATTAACATCTCAGTTTTATCTGCATTAAGGAGTAGAAAGTTTTGCGACATCCATTTTTTGACGGCAAGCAAGCAGGCCTCAAGGTTTTGTAGTTGGGAGGAATCATTTGGCTTAATAGGTATATATAATTGGGTGTCATCAGCGTAAAAATGAAAGTTTATGCCAAATTTGCGTATGATATCGCCGAGGGGTAGCATGTAAATCGAAAATAGCAAAGGGCCCAGGACAGAGCCTTGTGGGACACCACATTGCACTGGGAGGGTCTCAGATGTTAAATCATTATAGACCACGCAGTGTGTTCTATCAGTTAAATAGGATTTAAACCAAGCTAGTGCGAGACCCCGAATGCCAACATGGTTCTCAAGCCGACCTAGAAGAATCGAGTGATCGATAGTGTCAAAGGCTGCACTGAGATCAAGCAATAAGAGCACAGAGGTGAGGTTTGAGTCAAGAGAGAGCAGTAAGTCATTTGTGACTTTGGTAACCGCCGTTTCGGTGGAGTGTAAGGCTCTAAAGCCAGATTGAAATGATTCATTAAGATTATTGTTTGATAAATGGTCAGTAAGTTGCGTTGCGACGATCCGTTCTAACACTTTGGATAGGAATGGGAGATTGGAGATAGGTCTGTAATTTTTCAAGATTAGAGGGTCGAGGTTCGGTTTTTTAAGTAATGGTTTAATGACGGCTGATTTAAAGGCCAGGGGCACCACGCCAGTAGACAAAGAGGTGTTGAAGATATTGAGTAGGGCAGGGCCTAGAGTTGGGAAGAGTTTTTTGATGAGAGTTGCTGGGAGAGGGTCAAACAGACAGGTTGAAGGTTTAGCCGCGCCAACCAGTTTAGAGAGGGCACTAAGTGAGACGTTTTCAAGGCAGCATAGCGTATGACTGGAATCAAAGTCAGGGGGAATGCCCGTCAAAGGTTGGGAGGGACTCTGATTGTTGAGTAAAGCAACAATTTCATCTCTAATGAGGTCAATTTTCTTGGTAAAAAATGTCATGAATTCGTTAGCCGAGAACGCATGGTTTAGGGCACTTGGTTGTTTCTGCGTAAGTTTTGCAACTGTGTCAAACAGAAACTTTGAGTTGTTTTTGTTTTCATTTATGAGCCTGGAAAAATAAGAGGTTTTGGCAAGTGAGAGTGCCTTTTTGTAGTTACGTAAACTATCATTCCAGGCGAGGCGGAATACTTCGAGTTTGGTCGAACGCCATTTATGTTCAAGTTTGCGACAAGCCTTTTTAAAGGAGCGCGTTTCCTCCGTAAACCAGGGAGTTAGTTTTTGCGGAGCACGTTTAATTTTAGGTTTAAGGGGAGCGACAATGTCGAGGGTGCTACGAAGGGCGGCATTAAGTTTGTCTGTAAAGAGATCAAGGGGGCCAGAGTAAGAGAGGAAGGGAGAGAGGGTGTCTGGTAGGCAGTTAACTAGAATTGGGACAGTTGAGGCGTTAATACGACGGCTCATGTAGGATTCTACACTGTCTGGGCGAGAAACCGTCAGATCAATTTGAAATTTGATGAGGTAGTGGTCTGAGAGAGCAGGAACATAGGGGGAGACGGTCAAATTTGACACAGTGAGACCGCGGGCTAGGACTAGGTCAAGGGTGTTCCCACCACTGTGAGTGGGTTGGTCAACGATTTGAATGAGACCGACAGAGTCAATGATGTCGGTAAAAGCCTTATTTAGGGGATCTAGAGTTTTATTGGAATGAATGTTAAAATCACCAACAATTAAAATGTTATCTGAGCGCATAACAAGCTCAGAGATGAAAGTTGAAAATTCATCTAGGAAGAGGGTGTAAGGGCCTGGGGGGCGGTATAGGACAGCCATTACAAAGGATGCAGTGGAGGTAGGAATCAGACCGCCACACTTTCTGTTGGGTGGAGAGGGATGCAACAGGAGCACCTCAAACGAGGAAAACTTACAGTTTGCGTCGGATGTAAAGTTGTGCTTAGAGTCATAAATTAGAGCAACTCCGCCTCCTTTCTTGGAGGTGCGTGCGATGTGGGAGCTACTAAAATTAGGGGGTGAGGCCTCGTTTAAGGGCAGAAAATCATTAGGTTTAAGCCATGTCTCAGTGAGGCCAACTACTGCTACTGCTACTACGCTTCCGCCAGGACAAGGTGGCTATCAGCGGGGATATCAAAGGGATGTTCCTGCAGGTGAGACTAGTGGAGGAGGACAAGCCCCTGCTGCGGTTCCTATGGAGAGAGAGGATCGGAGATGAGCACCCAGCCATCTACCAGTGGGAAGTCCTCCCCTTCGGAACCACATGCAGCCCGTGCTGTGCTACATTTGCACTACAGAAACACGTCGCAGAGGACCCAGCAGCAGATGAAGAGGTCCGACACAGTGTGAAGAACAGTTTCTACGTGGACAACTGTTTACAAAGCGTTTCGACTCAAGAAGAAGCCGAGGCTCTCCTAATCAAGCTACGCGCCTCCCTGATCAAAGGCGGCTTTGATCTCAGGCAGTGGGCCAGCAGTGACCCGCACGTATTGCGCAGCCTCTCCCCCGCGGACAAGGCTGCCAGCAGCGAGACCTGGATGGCGACCATCCCAGGAGAAGCCCAAGAAATGACACTAGGACTAGTCTGGCGCTTCAAAACAGACTCGCTCCACTATAGACACAAACCCCTGACCATGGAGCAGGGAAGGTCGACGGCGATACCGACCACCAGACGGAGTGTGTACAGAACACTCGCCAGACAATATGACCCGTTGGGATGTATTCTACCTTACACCACCAGGGCAAAGATGATTGTACGAGCACTATGGGACAAGGACCAGGGCTGGGACGACCCAATACCCGCACACCTTGCCTCCACATGGAGAGAGTGGGAGACGGAGCTCCGCTCACTCCCAGGCGTCAATATACGCCGCAGCTACTTCCCACCCACAGTGAGGCCAGAGACATGCAAGATGGATCTACACATCTTCAGTGACGCCTCCGAAGTAGCCTATGGATCGGTGGCCTACTTGCGTGCCCAAGAGAAGGGAGGAGAGATACACACTGCTTTCATCCTGGCTCGCTCAAGAATAGCCCCACGAAAGCAACAATCTATCCCGCGTCTAGAGCTCTGCGCAGCCCTAGCAGGAGCGCATCTAGCCACGTTAATCCAACGTGAACTCACCATTCCGGTGCACAGAACAATCTTGTGGTCAGATTCCACGACAGTACTCACATGGATCAAGTCTGATTCATGCAGATACAAGGTCTTCGTGGGAGTCAGAGTCACCGAGATTCAAGAGTTAACAGAAGCAGCGAGCTGGCGGTATGTGGACACCAAACACAACCCAGCTGACGTCATCACCCGGGGAATGTCCCTAGATGACCTCACCCGTCGCAACATCTACAGTGACGGACCAGAGTTCCTCCAGCTCCCGGAAGAAGAGTGGCCTACGCCCACCCCACGGGAAGCGAGTAAAGAGGAGGCTGAGAACAAGAAACCTATGTTCTGTGGACTGAGCACAGTCGCCTCCACAGACCCCAACATAGATGATTGCATTACCCTACAGAGTGCGCAGCTAAAGACATTCCTGTGGCACCACCCAGAGATTCAGTCCACTGCCGACATTTCAGCAGCTGACTACGAAGAAGCAGAACTTCTTCTACTACAACGAGCCCAGAGAGACTCGTTCCCCGATGAGCTAGACTGTCTACAGGGAGGAAAGCCCGTCCCATCAGACAGCAGATTGCTCCACCTGGCACCCGAGAGCGACGCCCATAATCTCATCAGAGTGGGTGGTCGTCTGCGGAGAGCCCCTGATCTACCGGATGACGTTAAGTACCCGATAGTCTTGAACAGCCGACACAAGGTCACAGAGCTGATCATAAAGAAATACGACGAGGATGTACACCACGCAGGAGCAGAGAGAGTCTTCGCGGAGATCAGACGTCGCTATTGGATACTTCAAGGAAGAGAAGCAGTGCGACGCTTCCAGCGAACCTGTCTAGACTGCCGAAAGTGGCGCGCGCAGCCCAGCATACCCCGGATGGCTGACCTACCTCCCTGTCGCCTCCGACTCGGCGACAAGCCATTCCACTCCACAGGCATGGACTGTTTTGGCCCGTTGTATATAAAGAAAGGAAGAGGAACCGAGAAGCGGTGGGGTATTGTATTCAAATGCATGACCACCAGAGCGATACATATCGAACTCCTTCCAACTATGAGCACAGACTCATTCCTTATGGCCTTCCGAAGATTCACATCGCGGAAAGGAAAACCGTCTACATTGTTGTCTGATCACGGGGCAAACTTCAAAGGCGGAGAAAGAGAGCTGAGAGAGAGCTTCCAAGCTATGGGCCCAGAACTTAAGACCCACCTCGCTCCATCCCAGATTGACTTCCAGTTTAATCCCCCGAACGCACCCCACTTCGGTGGAACCTGGGAACGAGAAGTACGTTCTATAAAGACAGCCCTGTACGCCGTGCTTGGGGCCCAGACTGTGGCGGAAGAAGTCCTAATGACAGTCCTCACGGAGATCGAGGGAGTATTGAACTCGAAGCCCCTCGGTTACATCTCAAGTGATGTAGCAGATGTCGACCCAGTCACCCCCAACACACTCTTGATGGGGCGGCTGGACCCCGCGCTACCCCAGACAATGTACAGGCCTGAAGAAGCGAACGGCCGAAGAATGTGGAGGTACAGTCAAGTACTAGCTGACAAGTTTTGGAACAGCTTTCTACTCCACTACCTACCGTCTCTACAGACCCGCCAGAAGTGGGTAAAAGAGAGAGACAATTTGACAGAAGGAACAGTTGTCATGATTATTGACCAGTCACTACCCAGAGCTATGTGGCCGGCTGGCCGCGTAAGCAAAGTGATCACCGGTGCCGATGGCAAGGTCCGAGCAGCTGAAGTACTCGTCCAAGGGCGAACTTACACACGACCCGTGGCGAGGCTAATAGAACTGCCCAGACTCCCGGACACTATCGATGACGACCATGACCCCATGACTTTGTGAGTTGACTGACCCTTACAGCGGACCTTGAGTGGTAGACAGTGCGGTTAATCTGTCTCTGCTTAGCTAATTGTTGTGAAGGATCAGATTAAACCGAATATATATATTTATTTATGGATATATATTTAATAGTATTTGTATATCGTTTGATATCCCTTGTATATTCCTTGTACATATACACTGAATATCCCTTTAGTCTACTAACAGCCCATAATAGTTTCATTCTACCATTGGACAAGAACCTGGCGCCAGCAGCCAAGCCCCTTGGTTCAAGTTCAATCGTGCCGACGAACATGTCGTTACAAGCCCGGTTCCGCGTAGGAATACGTCTGGCGAAATACGAATGGTACTATTTGTTCACAGCGCATATATATATGGCGCAAGTAAAGTAGAACTTTCTTTTAGTCCATTAGTCCTTTACCCTCCAACCTAGTAACAGACGTGAAGCCTCACCCACGACGCACGTGTGGTGCAGTATGGCCTACTTGGCCTCAGAATAGGCATTGAGACATCGTGTGGATTAATAGTTGAATTGTCATAGTTTGGCACTATACCGTCGAGTGGGACGTATTTCTATTAAGTTAATAATAGTCTATTATGTATGGTGCATCGTTCGGTTAGAGTTATAAAGTGAGCAGTACCCCCATCGTTCCTGGCGTTATCTAGAGTCTTAACCAGGCTGGGCAGACCACGTGTGGTGCTTGCATCCGAGGAGCTCTGGGCCAGGACGAGTGGACCTGTACATTGGATTACTTCACCCGGATTCAAATCATAAATGTCATTAAGTGAACGTTGTATATACCCTTTGCTATATAAAATATTCGATTTATACATTTGTGTGGACTTCGTTTCATCAGGTGGGAAAGTGTTCATCATATCTACATCATGTACTGTGTGGCCAGTATTTAAAGTACATAAAGCAGGTAGTGGTTTAATGATACCATACTTATCAATACAGTCAGGGAATTGTACCCCTCAGTTACACAGGGCTAGAGAAATATTTCCAGGAACATCAGCGCCGAGCTAGCAGTAACTCAGCAGACAATGTTGCTTGCTTGCTTGGTGAAACACTTGGCATCTTTGCTGACTGATATGTCTCAGGTGAACAGGTTGAGAGGTGAGCTGATACATCATACATCATCTCACGTGGGACCTGGAGTCCTACTCAAATGTGTAGGAGGTTAGAAAGATATAATGTTTTGGTGGCTACGGCATTGATAGGACCCGGAATGCTTTTCACAGGGCTCTTTATTGAGACCAGATTCCTGCGCTCCTTATAAAACGGCTTCTTCTTGTTCAAGTTCAAGTCAAAGTTCAGGGTGTATTTGTCACAGTGCAGTTAAATGTACCCCTGTATGCCCCTCCTATACTGTCCTTGCATCAAGAAGAATATCCCCTCCAGATGTATTTCAAACCCTTAAGAATGTCTATATTGAATAACAATTTGTATAAATTGTTCAATAAACTACTGAACATGGCTTAGCAGCATCTCTAGACATTTACCCTCATTGAGAACGCAAGGATCTATGAATATGCAAATTGGCAACAAGCACCATTAATATTTACCAGGAATATCATAATAAGGGATATATTATATCCTTTTAAGGCATGCCAATACCTACACAGCATTATGTGTATGCTGAAGCAAAAGGTGTCAAGTTACTGTAGTGCAGGGGTCTCAAACTCATGATACGCCCCCCAGATGATTTCCAATTTTTTTTTAAAAAATTAAATAAAAGTATTTCCCAAAAAAAGATTTTTTATTTTTTTGCAGTCATGTCATCACAAACACTGCCATTTAAAGGGTACAAATAAAACAATTCCTGCACCAGAATGCAGGAAATTAAGTCTTTGTAACACAAAATCTCCTGGTGGGGGACCCCCCGCTTAAAAAGTGGCCTGACTGGGGCTATATTTTGCACTATATTTCCTGGCCTAAAGGATTTCCCCAGTCCGGCCCTGGTTAAAAGCCTCCAATGCAGACCTGGGCATTGATACAGTGATTCTGACCGGCCCGCGACAGATTACATGATAAAAAAAAAAATAACAATAATAATAATATATTTTTTTTTATTTTTTATTTTTTTTTACTTTTTTATTTTCATGTCAACGTTCACACGCACAATATACACTTTCCTAGGATTTGACTTGATTCAACAACAAAGCAGTCGGGGCAAGCCGAAAACGGTCGAAAGTGTGGTTATTTGTTATTTTTTTTCCACAACTGAGGTAGGTAGATACAATTTTTAGAGACTAAAGTACAGAAAAAAGGTACCGTTGGGTACCGGTATCGATTCACAGGTACCGGTACCGTATCGGTTCAAATGTGAACGGTACCCATCCCTACTGAACACACAACTGCAGGGCAAGGGCATTTTTGCTCATGAAATGCATAGCCATGTGAAAGCCTTCATGACAAAGTTGCAATTAATTTCAAGGCAACTAGGCAGCAACAATCTCAAACACATGAAAACCCTGAAAGAAGTCAAACCATCAGCTGATCACCGGCACAGGTATTCATCCATGTTGGGAGCACTGCATGATGAATTTTCAAGGCGTTTTCAAGATTTCAAAAAGGTTGAGGATGAAATGCAGCTGGTTTCCTCTCCCTTTACCTGCAGTGTTGACAGTTGTTCAGCTTGAACTCATTGACCTGCAGTCTGATTCACTACTGAAAGAGCACTTTAAGTCAGCATCACTGCTAGAGTTCTACTCTGCTCTCAAGGAGGAGAACTTTCCAAACATGAGGGGACATGCTCAGAAGATGTTGGTTCTCTTTGGATCCACCTACATATGTGAACAGACATTCTCAGTCATGACGTTTACCTAGTCCAGGTACAGATCCTCTCTCACTGATGAACATCGGGCCCCGTTCCCCGTACCTGGATAACTGAGTTAGCCGGATAATTTCCAGTCAAGCCTGACTTAAGCCGGACCTTCCCATTCCCCGACGCGCGATTGTCCAAATCACCATGACAACAGATCAAAAAGTTTGAGCCTGGTCGGGAGCAGGGTTAACTTCAGTTAGCCGGATGAACCATGGCCACGCCCCCGCAAATAAATGACAGCTCGCTTCCTGAAATTATTCTCACAGTCTAGATCCCATTATACCATTCTGAATTATGTTTCTGTGCTTCGTTTTCCTAGAGGGGGCTTCTGAAATGTATAATAGAACTAAATGCTGATAATAAATCATATTGAGCCTATAGATTTACTTTGTCCTAAATAAAATAATGCACGTCATATACGGCGCTCGGAGTAGCGATACACGCTGCATGTGGTTATTTTAATAACGGCGCATTGCAAATGTGAATCCCGCAGGGATATTTTTAATGAATGAAACCTATCGGCCGTTTGGCTCTGATTAGTTTCATATATTCTCCGCTGTTTGACGGATTTGAGAAATTGAATGAGCCGTTGACGTCACATTAATGCATTTGAGAATAAAGAGATAAAACTTCATTCAAAAGAAAAAATATTCTAAACACGGGTCTCTCCTCCATTAATGGATAAACAATGAATCTATCCCGTCTGGCACAGTGGCGCAGCGGTAGTGCTCAATCCTGGCAACCGGGCGACCGGTGTTCGAAACCCCGCGTTTCCAATATAATTTTTTGGAATATAATATTAATGATTATACGCAAAAGTAGCCTAGTTTTAAGTTAAAATATTATAAATCTACATGCATTGAGGATGTCATTCTTTATATAGCTCTCAACGTGCACCAAATTGAATTATTCCTACATTGCAAAAAGAAGGAAAAGACTAGGATTCGAACCCGGGCCATCTGCGTGAAAGTCAAAAGCAAAAACCGTTACACCACAGTGCAGATAAGTAAAAGATCCACCATACATCAATCAATGGGTAAGAGAGCCGTATCCTTATTCTGTATAACAGTTTAACTAATTATTTTCGCTAGCAAGATCTCATTTGATTATTCAATCCATAAACCTACTGCCAGCAGGCAAGTTTAAATAAATATAATCTGATTGATTGAGGTAATGAGGGACTTAAAATTAGCCTATAGATAACGCATTTAACTTGTCGGCGAGGCGATTGAGCCGTACTGCAATCTGTTAATAAAGTTTTAAATCAATTAATCAATCAATGCCGTTAGAAAATCAGGATCTCTGCTATCGATACGTGCTGGCTTTTCAACTGAAGCGGCCGCGCGCACTTATCCTGGGTCTCAAGTCTGGTTCGAGTTAACGAGACTGAATCCACCTTCGAGGAACAGGAAAATCCCGGCTTCAAACATCGGGTTAATTGAATCTGGATAATGGGACTCTTGATCGACTTAGTTGAACCAGGTACGGGGAATAGGGCCCTGGCAGCTGTGCTTCGCATCTCCACCTCAGACATGCAACCTGAATTTGATGGACTTGTTAAAGCTCAACAGAGACTGGATTTCTCACACTGAATGAAAAAAAAGAACTGAAGAACACTAAAATGTGGAAATATAACAAGTGAAATGGGACACTTGATATTTTTTTTTCTTTTTTTTGCACAGTTCTGAAAACATTAAATGTTTAATATAGGCATGTAAAGTAAAAAAGGCTACAAACTGGGACACTTTTCCAGTGACATGTCTTGTTTATTTTTGCTATAATATGATGTGATGTCTTTAGAAAGCTAAGAAAATACTTGTTTCAATAGTATATGAAACTCAAAATGCCCTTTGTTATTAATGCTTCACATTTTGTTTATCATTTTGGAAATAAATTCTATTTGAATAAATGATATTTTTGAAAGCTAACCTCACCTTTTAATTGCCAAATAATAACATACACTCTTACCAGGGGTCAAAACAATGCCATTTACTGCTTTTTATATAGAAATAAAATGTATATTATGCATAATTGAGTTTGGAATTTTGGCCCGGCCCTCCAACATATTTTCAGTTGCTCATTCGGCCCCCTGGGAAAAATAATTGCCCACCCCTGCTCCAATGCTTATTAGTGTGTGTGCGTTTGAACGTTTGCATGTTTCAACCATACATTTCCATAAAAATAAAAATAAATACTTGAAACCCTTTTTGTGTGGAATATTTGATTCGGAACAGCCTCACCCAGACTCTACCTCCAGCGGCCCGCAGGTAAATTGAGTTTGAGACCCCTGCTGTAGTGGAATGAATAGACGAACAAATGATATTTTAAATGAACACAGTACTTTATTAATTACATGCAATAAATACCGTAGTCATTCTTTGCGAACAAAGACTGAATTACTTTGATTTGTTACACCTTTTATACACATGATTTGTGAAAATATGCGCTGCTACCTCACTCTCTGTCATTGGTGGTGTCTGGCTATAGTGGACTTTAGATGGTTATGGTTCTATTTACTCTAAACCAGAGGACAGAAGTTGACCAGAGACAGAAAGTCAGACTATCATGCTTTTAGTTAAGCTACCTTGTCCTCAGATGAACAACATGTTATCATACCTACAGATGATATGAACATATAGACTTGTTATTTTTTGTTAACAGTATTTGTAAATGACCGCCAAGGGTCAAGATGCCTATCATCTTTATTATCAGTAAGCTTTAATTTACATTGGTCTAGATGATCAACTTTTCTTTATTAGCTCAGAATATTAAACTTTCTATTTAAGAAACCCTGGGTTAATATCTCAGTTGCCGCTTGTGCATTTTCCTTTAGTGTCCACATGGGG
This sequence comes from Notolepis coatsorum, assembly GCF_963971535.1. Classification (NCBI taxonomy): domain Eukaryota; kingdom Metazoa; phylum Chordata; class Actinopteri; order Aulopiformes; family Paralepididae; genus Notolepis; species Notolepis coatsorum. The sequence goes on from NC_140167.1 coordinate 125,951,894, forward strand.
GCAGAGCTCGTCTTTTCTATAGTATAAAGGTCACAGGATCCTGTTTGTTCTCAAAGAGACCTGTAACTAATACAGGAAGTAACCAAGAGACAACGTCGGAGCAGACAGCAAACTATATAGAGTACAAGGACCTTACTTCAGTAATTAACACCCCTTGGTAAAGCGGAATAAGGTACGTTGAACACTAAAATGTATTATTATTATTGGAGATGTCTATATTTTGCGTGTTGTAGACATGTAAAGTGGTGCACTGACTGATTCGGTTCTAATCAAGAGCACCTGCTGCAGAACAAACGTTACTTATTATTATTAGTTTCCCTAAATGCCCTTTTGTTATGGAAGACGAGTTCACCCTTGATATCATTAAGTTCAAATGTTTGTTTCAACGCATTATGTGCTTTGTTGTGGTTCTGTGAACAATATAACTAATTGTGTATGTTTGTGTTTTGACTGTCATAGTTTTCACAGTGCAACCGATGCAACCTGTACAACCACGGTGCAACCGATGCAACCTGTACAAACACAGTGCAACCGATGCAACCTGTACAACCACGGTGCAACGATGACTACCAAAGAAAAGCTACAGTGCTGCTATGCTAAAATGCAAAAGAAAAGAGAAAATGAATAAAAGCACCTGTACGAAACATAACCGCATCTTTATTTCATCACCATGCCGGGGGGCCGTTACAGTGAAAACTTACCCAACAGTGAGTAAACCATACTCTGAAGAGGATCAAATGTGAGTAAAACCATACTCTGAAGAGGATAAATGTATTATGAAGACCATACTCTGAAGTGGATAAATGTTCTGAAGAGGATGGATGTATTATGAAGACCTTATTCTGAAGTGGATAAATGTATGATGAAGACCTTACTCTGAAGAAGATACATGTATGTTGAAGACCTTACTCTGAAGAAGATACATGTATGATGAAGACCTTACTCTGAAGAAGATACATGTATGATGAAGACCTTACTCTGAAGAAGATACATGTATGATGAAGACCTTACTCTGAATAAGACACATGTATGATGAAGACCTTACTCTGAAGAAGATACATGTATGTTGAAGACCTTACTCTGAAGAAGATACATGTATGATGAGAAGGAAGAATGAACCTACTGATTTAACCCTATGTTGTCTGGTAACCATCCCAGCAATTCCACGGACGTGTGGCAACTCCTGTATATTTAATTAACCCTATGCTGTCTGGTAACCATTCCAGCAATTCCACGGACGTGTGGCAACTCCTGTATATTTAATTAACCCTGTGCTGTCTGGTATCCATCCCAGCAAGTGGAACTCTTAAATACCATCTATTTATTGACATTTTAGATTTGTGTGATCAAGCACAATGTCGGTCCAAGAAGACGATGCTGGCAACCTCTTAGAGATGGAACAGAACAGGACAGGTGCTCGCCAAAGAACTCTAACAGAGAAAGGAAAGGAGAATCGTGAGGTGGAAGATAAGAAGAATGAGAAAGCTTTTAACAAAGCTTATCACAAGTCGAAGAAGATAGCAAAGGAAGCCAGAGGGAAACTGAGAACCTTCTGTCCGGCAGAAGAACTTCATAGACTAAAACAAGACATTCAAACAAGTCGTGACCTAGTAAGAAGCGTGTATGAGTCCATTTTACGTAACCATGCCACAACTCCCGGCACGGTGGTGTAGTGGTTAACACTGTCGCCTCACAGCAAGAAGGTCCAGGGTTCGATTCCCGCTTGGGGACCAGGTTTCCATGATGCCAGGTACCCAGGTGGGGTATCTCCCAGGCCTTTCTGTGTGGAGTTTGCATGTTCTCCCCGTGCTCGCAAGGGTTTCCCCCCCGATAAGATAAACCCAATGGAAAAACATGCACAACAACAGATCGCTAACGCTGTGGTGTCCTTGAGGAAGACGGACAGGAGCACTTGGATTGGTCCGCGGGGCGCGGCTCACGTTGACGCCCTATCTGCTCCCGGCTGCCCATGGGGGGAAGGACGATGGGATGGGTCAAGCGCAGAGACTCAATCGCATCGGCGACTGAGGAAAGACAATACATGTGTGTGTGTGTGTATCCCGGTGTGTGTGTGCCGCTCCAATTTGCATGTCCAGTTCGTTGCATGCAGAATAAAGACCCCCTAAAGAGGTCCTGCATTATTATTATTATTATTATTATTATTATTATTATTATTATTATTATTATTATTATTATTATTATTATTATTATTATTATTATTATTATTATTTATTATTATACTCCCGAGATCGCAAATAAAATGGACGCCTGTATCCAGCTGACGACAGACACCCAAGAGCTTGTGTGTAGACAGCTGGAAACAAAAGAAGAAGATTTTAATGAAAGACTTGAGAAGGATAGGGTGAGAATAGCTCTGAACAAAGAGGAGTACAGGTCTGTATATGGACACACAAATACTGAAACAATTCACTCTCAACGCTCCAAGGTATCAAGCAGGCGGAGGGAAGCTGAACTCGCAGCTAAAGTAGAAGAGGTGAAGGCCATCCAAGTGATCCAGGCTCAGCAAACCAGTCTCCTCCAACTAGAGGGGGAAGAGGCAGCCATGCTGGTGGAAATGGAGAAGATGAAGGTGGAGAGTCGACGTAAGCTGGAGTCGGAGAGGATGAAGCTACAGCAGCTACAAGCAGAGAAGGAAGTCCAGGTAGCAGCAGCCCGAGTGAGGGCATACAGTTCTGGAAGTGATTCTAGACAACGAAGAAGAAGAAGACACTGACCATGAAATAAATACTGCTCACCAAAATCCTGAATAGTGCTCCGCTACATTCTACATCATTCCAATGTCAAGCATCTCCCAGAGCGACTGCAAACCAAGAGGCCTTCAGTCTAGCCGAAGCAATCACAAGTGCATTAAGCATGAATCGCCTACCTACACCATAACCAACAATATTCAACGGTGACCCTATGAAATTTGTTGATTAGAAAATGACCTTCATGACCCTGATACACCGAAAGCCTCTCCCAACAAGCGATAAAATGAATACAAGCACTCACATAAAGAGCAACATCATGGAGACACAGTATTCACACTATAGAGCCAGACCACCTTGCCCCATCTGCAAGAATGAGAATCATGGCATTGCTACGTGCACTAACTTCGCATCAAGGTCTATAGAAGATAAGAGAACGCACATCTACCAAAATCACCTCTGCTTTGGATGCCTGAGGAAGGGACACTCCAGCAAGGACTGTAAACGGTGACATACCTGCAACACCTGCAATCGTCGTCATCCAATGTGTTTGCACGAAGCGAGGTCACAAGCACCAGAGATAACCCAGAGTGGCACATCTACTGCAAACTACCGAAGCCAAGAAGTCCGTAAAGTCGTGTCTCACACTACAACCCGATGTGCTTCTGCCACCTCAAGCATTGTCCCAGTCCTTGTGTCTTCAGTTCAAGAGCCACAGATAACGGTGCTCACTTACGCACTACTTGACACACAGAGTGATTCAACTTTTACTTAGAGGACCTGCTTGAGGAGTTAAGTGTGGAAAGTCAACCTGTGAAGCTGAGACTCAGTACAATGACTGCTGTAAATACAGTTATAACCAGCAAGAGTGTCAGCGGCCTACAAATCAGAGGACTCCATTCGGCAAACAACATCAGAGTGCCACAAGCCTACACTCGTAGCTTCATCCCAGTGGACAAATCCTACATTCCTACTGGCAAAACAGCGCTACAGTGGCCTCACCTCAAGCATCTCGTAAACAAGTTACCATCACTTCTAGACTGAAGTGGGTATGTTAATAGGATGTGATTGTCCCTCAGCGCTAGCTCCACTCGAAGGCTGTGAAAACACAGGCTGTGAAAACGAACCTTTTGCACAGCGAACAGAGCTTGGCTGGAGCATAATAGGCTCATCTAACCCTCATCTGGACAGACAAGGGAGCCAGAGCTTTGTACATAGAGTCTCAGTAAAATAAATACCAGCAACCTGGAAGACCGACTGAGAGGATAATAATATTCAAATATGATGTTGTTTGTATGCTTGAAATACAAAAATGCAAATAAAAATTGAGTTTAAAAAGAAATCAAAAATACCAGCCCTGTCTACAACAGATGTCCTGAAAGTACTTGAGTCGAACTTCTCTGAAAAGAACTATGAGGACAAGTACGTGTCTCAAGAAGATGTTCACTTCATACAATTCCTCAGTGATCACATCAGACAGAAAGAAGATGGACACTACGAGATGCCTCTACCTTTCAAGGGTAGCAGCCCACCATCCCTACCAAACAACAAGAGACTAGCTACAGTCCGCCTCCAGTGTCTAAAGAAGAAGCTAAAAACAGATAAAGAGTATCACGAACGCTATAAGGCTTTCATGAAAGACATCATCGAGAAAGGTGACGCAGAACTAGACCATACCACTTCATATGGAGAGACTGCTTGGTACCTTCCTCATCACGGCATTTACCACCCTCAAAAGCCTGGCAGGCTAAGGGTTGTGTTTGACAGCTCAGCAAAATTCTGTGCAGTTTCCCTAAATGACTGCCTACTGACTGGTCCCGACTTAATTAACTCCCTAATAGGAGTTCTATGCCGCTTCAGAAAGGAAGACGTGGCCATAATCTGCGACATGGAAAGAATGTTCCACCAGTTCTTTGTCCACCCTGACTCTCGAAAATACCTCAAGTTCCTGTGGTGGAAGGAAGGCGATTTGGAAACAGAACCACAGGAATACAGGATGGCAGTTCACCTCTTTGGAGCTGCTTCGTCTCCTGGATGTGCCAACTTCGGCCTAAGGTACATGGCACACCAACATAGAGAAGACTACCCAGCAGCCTCAGCCTTCATTGAGAAGAACTTCTACGTTGATGATGGGTTAGCCAGCGTTTCATCAGTCGAAGAAGCCAAGAAACTGATCATCGAGGCACAAAAGTTGTGCAAACGGGGAGGCCTACGCCTCCACAAATTCAACTCTAACCACAAAGATGTCCTCGACTGTGTGAAACCCTCAGAAAGAGCCACAATCACTGACCCTCTCGAACTTAAGCTGGAAGCGACCCCAACTGAGCATGCACTTGGCCTTCAGTGGTCTATAGACAACGACACCTTCAGCTTCAATGTCAACATGAAAGACCAGCCTTCAACCCGTCGAGGAATCCTCTCCATCGTCGCCTCTCTTTATGACCCACTCGGGTTTGTTGCCTTTTTCACCCTAAGCGGAAAACGCATACTCCAAGAACTATGCCGCAGAGGCATAAGATGGGATGATCCACTGCCAGATGACTTAAAGCCACGGTGGGAGGAGTGGAAGATCGGGCTATATAACTTAAAGGAATTCACGATCCCTAGATGCTACCACCCACATGACTTCGGCAACATCATCAAAACAGAACTGCATCACTTTGCTGATGCCAGCAGCATGGGGTATGGCGCTTGTTCCTACCTCAGGTACAAAAATGACAAAGACACAGTGCACTCCAGTCTTGTGATGGCCAAAGCAAGAGTCGCACCCACAAAAGTCTCAAGCATCCCACGACTCAAGCTCTCAGCGGCAGTGGTCGCGACCAGAATGAGTGTGTTGCTGAAAATAGAACTGCAGATGAAGATCGATGAAGAATTCTTCTGGACAGATTCACAAGTAGTTCTGGGCTACATCAATAATGAGGCAAGAAGGTTCCATGTGTTCGTCCAACTGATAAGAGAAAACACTGACCCAAGTAAATGGCACTATATCGAGACAGCGGAGAACCCGGCAGATCATGCCTCCAGAGGCCTTCAGGCATCTCACATTCCTTCAACAAACTGGATGTCAGGTCCTACATTTCTCTGGGAGCAAGAAGTACATCCCAAACTGAACCCTTTCGCAGAGCTACTCGTCGGCGATCCTGAAGTTAAGGCTGTCCAAGCTTTCACAACCAAAGTTAACAACTGTACAGACATTCTAATTCGCCTAAATCGGATCTCTTCATGGTCAAAGATCCTGAAAGTAGTCGCAAGAATCAAGAGGCTGGGATCGGGAAAAGTACACAACACCGAACTGGTGACAGTCGAAGAACGAGAAAGAGCTGCCAAAATAGTGATCAAGCTCGTCCAGCAGCAAGCCTTCTCTCAGGAAATTAAGAGATGCCAGGAAGGAGATGCTCTTCCAAGTTCAAGTGCTCTTCATTCCCTTGATCCAATTCTGCATCGAGAACTTCTCTGTGTGGGTGGAAGATTGAGGCACTCATCCCTCAGTCAAGAAATGAAACATCCCATCATTTTGCCAAAAGACAGCCCTATCACCAAGCTAATTACGGCTCACCACCATGCCCAAGTTTGTCACCAAGGCCGAAGTCAAACTCAAATGGAACTGAGAGCAAATGGATTCTGGGTCATTGGTGGGAGCAAATTAGTAGCCAAGCTGATTCAAAATTGTGTGCGATGCAGAAAACTCCGACGACCTACTGAAGAACAGCAAATGGCTGAACTCCCTAAAGAGCGTGTGGAAGACTCACCGCCTTTCTCTAACAGATTTGTTAAAGAGGACATGTACGCAACCAAGAGATGGCGCAGAGTCCAGTACCTAATCGAACAATTCTGGAGCCGCTGGAAGAAGGAATACCTCCTGAACATTTCCACACATCAGAAGTGGCACGTACCACGGCGTAACCTCAAGGTGAACGACATAGTCATCCTCAAGGACAGTAACCTTCCAAGAAGCCAGTGGCAACTAGGTCGAGTCGTCGAAGCCACTCAAGTGAGCGACGGTCTAGTACGTCGAGTAAAAATACTGGGGAGCAAAAAGATCACTCTACCAGACCTTCAGTCCTCGAGCGACCGATCCAGAAATTCGTACTCCTCCTCGAGAGTAATTAGTATAGAGACACTTTTGTACTATTTGATCTGTTATGTGAAGTCTAAAAGGAAATCCTGTATGACTAATTAATTTTTTCTAAATTGTGCTTATCCGTCATAGCAGGATTTGGTGGGAGTGTAAATGACCGCCAAGGGTCAAGATGCCTATCATCTTTATTATCAGTAAGCTTTCATTTACATTGGTCTAGATGATCAACTTTTCTTTATTAGCTCAGAATATTAAACTTTCTATTTAAGAAACCCTGGGTTAATATCTCAGTTGCCGCTTGTGCATTTTCCTTTAGTGTCCACATGGGGGCAGAGCTCGTCTTTTCTATAGTATAAAGGTCACAGGATCCTGTTTGTTCTGAAAGAGACCTGTAACTAATACAGGAAGTAACCAAGAGACAACGTCGGAGCAGACAGCGAACTATATAGAGTACAAGGACCTTACTTCAGTAATTAACACCCCTTGGTAAAGCAGAATAAGGTACGTTGAACACTAAAATGTATTATTATTATTGGAGATGTCTATATTTTGCGTGTTGTAGACATGTAAAGTGGTGCACTGACTGATTCGGCTCTAATCAAGAGCACCTGCTGCCGAACAAGTAACGTTACTTATTATTATTAGTTTCCCTAAATGCCCTTTTGTTATGGAAGACAAGTTCACCCTTGATATCATTAAGTTCAAATGTTTGTTTGAATGCATTATGTGCTTTGTTGTGGTTCTGTGAACAATATAACTAATTGTGTATGTTTGTGTTTTGACTGTCATAGTTTTCACAGTGCAACCGATGCAACCTGTACACCCACGGTGCAACCGATGCAACCTGTACAACCACGGTGCAACCGATGCAACCTGTACAACCACGATGCAACGACGACTACTAAAGAAAAGCTACAGTGCTGCTATGCTAAAATGCAAAAGAAAAGAGAAAATGAATAAAAGCACCTGTACGAAACATAACCGCATCTTTATTTCATCACCATGCCGGGGGCAGTTACAGTATTTATGTATTCATAAGCACATTTCATAACTGTTCTGGTTTTATTTTCCACCACATTACCACATATTGGACCATGATAGGTTCAACCTATTAGTGACATGACAACTCATTATTTCAGGGAGGCTCTCCCTCTCCAGGGGAAGAATGTGAAAAAGGTGCTCTGGTGAAAAGTTCTGCACAAAAAATCTGTATAGTCAAAGTCATGCCACCAAGATATATAACTTGTGTAGTGTGCAAATCAATGTTGGTTGGGCAGATTTATCATACAGACATTGGGTGATCTCCAGGTACTTTTGTTGTTGTTTTGTTGTATTATTTGATCAGGGTGTAATTGTATTGATTTATTTTAGGTGGGAAAGACTGTGGGCTTGTATGTATGGGTGGGTTTTCCTTTAGTGTGTCCAGGTGGTTGTGGGTCAGGGATTTATTGTTAGCTTTGTGTTTATAATGTTGGATCGTTTTTTTCTCATGTATGTTGTTAGTAGAATTGTTCCGATACCAGTATCGGAAATGCCGCCGATACTGCCTAAAATGCTGGTATCGGTATCGGCGAGTACCCTCTAATTCTGCGATCCGATACCATATGACGTAATTTATCAACAACACTGCGGTCTGCTGAGTGAGCATTATAAAACAAATGTATTTTTAACCGACGTGAATTAAAGTGTCAATGCCATTTGTCTATGGGGGTAGATTTCTATCAAAAATAAACAAACGCAAAAGTAGAATCCACAATCGTAAAGTAGAATCCACAATCGTAAAAACTATCCACACAATCATAAAAACGATCCACACAAACACACCTCTCAATTTGTGTTTCATAAATCATAAAAACACGCTTGATTTGTTTATATTTACGTACGGAATTCTAAAAACAGCTTGATCTGCTTAGATTTACGTACGGAATTATAAGGACACACTTGATCAACTTGGAGTTACGTACGGAATTTTGAGACAAATATTTCGCTGTTTTCCCCGTGGGGATTTGTGTGTGACGCTTCTTCTTCTTAGAGGTCCATCAAAAATAAACAAACGCAGAAGTAGATTCCACAATCATAAAAATTATCCACACAAACACACCTCTCAATTTGTGTTTCATAAATCATAAAAACACGCTTGATTTGTTTATATTTCCGTACGGAATTCTAAAAGTTACGGACAGAATTAAAAGTTACGGACAGAATTTTGAGACAAATATTCCACTGTTTTCCCCGGCTGGGATTCGTGTGTGCGTCTCTACAATTCGTAGCCGCATTTCTGCAGACCCCTCTCTGATTGGTTGAGGCCATTTCTGCAGACCCCTCTTTGATTGGTTGAGGCCATTTCTGCAGACCCCTCTCTGATTGGTTGAGCGAAGCCCCTCTCTGATTGGCCCCTCTCCGAATCCCGGATCCCAGTTTTCTGATGAATAGCCCCAAAACATGGAGGTTGCGAACGCAATTTATACGCATGGAAGTATTGATTACGCCATAACGAATCATTAAAAAAATATACCGTTAACTGGAATATGTTGTGTGTGCCTTTACACATATGTTGGATAGGATTATGTAATTGGTTTGTATAGCTTCGCGTATAACGTTATTTCGCGTGACTTCGCGCTTTATTCATAATGTTATGCACATTTCACAACACAGCCAGCGTTCAACTTGTTTACACTCCCCACTTACTGTACAATGTAACATTTAGATTAACCCAGTTAATGCTTTAGACAGTTACAATGTAACATTTAGATTAACCCAGTTAATGCTTTAGACAGTTACAATGTAACATTTAGATTAACACAGTTAATGCCTAACTGTACTGTCTATCTGTATGTCATATGTTACGATGAATTGAAAATGGGGGACCCTGATGTAAACAAGACGAAAGTCTTTCTCTGGTCTGCATCCCCTGGCCTTAACAATTGTATGTATTGAGCTGTACTACTGTACCCATTCTGCAATCTGTTAATAAAGTTTTCAATCAATTCAATCAATCAATAACTAGACAGTTACAATATAACATTTAGATTAATTAACCCAGTGAATGCCTTAAGAGAGAGAGGCTGGTGGTCAAGTCAAGTCAAGAGTTTTATTTGTCACAAGTTGTTTATTTGCATACAAGTTTACAATGATTATGCAACGATGTGCATAATACAATAGTAATAACATATAATAGAATCCAATAGAACGACATTGTGCAATAAAACAAGTAAACAGAGTAGGGCATATCGGTATATGTACATAAGTTATTTAGGTCCCGTCAATAGAACGACATTGTGCAATAAAACAAGTAAACAGAGTAGGGCATGCATATCGGTATATGTACATACATTTATTTAGGTCCTGTCAATAGAACGACATTGTGCAATAAAACAAGTAAACAGAGTAGGGCATGCATATCGGTAATAAAACAAGTAAACAAAGTAGTGCATGCATATCGGTATATGTACATAAGTTATTTACAGAGCATGGTAGGACATGCTAGGTCCTGTGGTAGTGCAATACACTGTTAGCTCCGGATGAGGCACTGGGTCTTTATGTACATGCTATATTGGTGGTCAATGTCACTTCGGATTGCTACGACACATCTCTACTGCTTGTGACAGGCTGTGGTGCGTTCCAGACTTTACTCCTGTTGGGAAACTATAGCGATGGTCTGTGCTCACCACACTTTTCTTCGGCCTCCCCGCAGCGAGCCGGCGTCGACCCCCGAGCTTCATTTTACGACGGGCAACAGAGGTGGGTTGAGCCGCTATGCTTGGCCCAGCACGGTTAGCGACTCGCCTGAGCGCGTGTGCACGTTTTGATGCATGGCTGATACCAGAGCGGCCGAAGGTGTGTAGAGCTGACAGCAGCTTGGAGGGATTCCCCTTCAGCTGATTGAAGATCTTTATCATGGCTGACGCTCCCCCTTGAAGTTTCTCATTGGTCAGCATTTCGTGGAACTCCTCTTTGAACTCCTCCAATTGGGACCGATACTACATTGCTTCTTCTAAGTGTCTATGCTTTTTTTTGTCAGTATTTACTGGCTTTGAAAAAAATAATAGACAGTACTGCTACATCTAGACATTTATGACATACCAGATTTTGAACTTGTGGTATAGGCCTCAACATGAACTGATGTCATATTGTTAGATTTTCATTGTGTGTCATGTTCTATTTTAACAGACTGTACCACCGGATATTCAAGGCAGAGTATGGAAGCTCAGAGGGGAAGGGGATGCGAGAGGCTCTGGAGAGGCAGGTTGAAATGTACAATGCTCAGTGTGGGAGTGACTGTGCCAAAGTGAGCCAGACAGGGGATGGTAGGCAGTTCCTTGTCGTGATCTGCTCTCCTCTGATGAAGAGGGTTCATGCTGGCGTTAAGCAGAGTGGAGAGATGGCCTTTATGGATGCATCCGGTAACATGGACAGACAACACTGCCGTGTCTTCCTGATCCTGACGCACAGCTGTGCAGGCGGTCTACCCCTGGGGATCCTCATCACCCAGTCAGAAGCGAGTGAGGTCATGAGGCCCCCCATTACAATAGCATAATACTATACTATACTATTACTTAGTTGACGGTTATCCTGATATTGAAAAGGTACAGTAAGTGCTAATACTAGTTAACCAAGGTAATCACAGTAACCGGTTATTGCTACATCCCTACTTCCAGGGACTGGAGATGCTGAAGTCCCTCCTCTCTGAGAATGCCTTCTCAGGCAGAGGAATGGCAGGTCCACAGATATTCCTGACAGATGACAGCACAGCAGAGAGAGCAGCCATCCACAGGGCCTTCCCGGAAGCCACGCTCCTCCTGTGTAGTTTCCATGTGCTGCAGGCTGTGTGGAGATGGCTGTTGAACAAAGACCACAACATCCACATGGCTGACAGGCAGGCTCTGTTCACAGTAGTGAAGAACATCATGTATACCAGGGAGGAGAGTGAGGCAGATGGCTTCTTCCAACAAGCCTTGCAGATTGATCTTGTGAACAGGTACATATCCCAGACAAATGGGAGACTCGGTACACTCGGAGATCACAAGTACATTTCCCTTTATAAACAAGCATTCAAGTGCATAAATCAATGCTTAAGCATCAATGCAATGCAATGGGTCACAGGTCACTCCAGAGCTGAGCGACCAGACCACATTTATGGGAGCTGACGGCATTGAAGGTGGAGACTTGTTTTTTCAAAATTGTGTTCATTGTCATGGCCAATAGTCAATGTATTTATACATGCATTATAAATACAACAATTAGGTTGCTCAACACGTGGGATGTCCATTGGCAAGGCGTACCTCTAGGTGCTGACACCTCAAAGGCTCGATCTCCTCTGCTGACCATTTTTGAATTTATATAAATGTTTACACTACAGTTCAAATACAATATCATCTATTGCTCCATCTTTTTTCAGCTGTTTTAGCCAGAGAGAGGTATCGGTCCCAATTGGAGGAGTTCAAAGAGGAGTTCCACGAAATGCTGACCAATGAGGAACTTCAAGGGGGAGCGTCAGCCATGATAAAGATCTTCAATCAGCTGAAGGGGAATCCCTCCAAGCTGCTGTCAGCTCTACACACCTTCGGCCGCTCTGGTATCAGCCATGCATCAAAACGTGCACACGCGCTCAAGCGAGTCGCTAACCGTGCTGGGCCAAGCATAGCGGCTCAACCCACCTCTGTTGCCCGTCGTAAAATGAAGCTCGGGGGTCGACGCCGGCTCGCTGCGGCGAGGCCGAAGAAAAGTGTGGTGAGCACTGACCATCGCTATAGTTTCCCAACAGGAGTAAAGTCTGGAACGCACCACAGCCTGTCACAAGCAGTAGAGATGTGTCGTAGCAATCCGAAGTGACATTGACCACCAATATAGCATGTACATAAAGACCCAGTGCCTCATCCGGAGCTAACAGTGTATTGCACTACCACAGGACCTAGCATGTCCTACCATGCTCTGTAAATAACTTATGTACATATACCGATATGCATGCACTACTTTGTTTACTTGTTTTATTACCGATATGCATGCCCTACTCTGTTTACTTGTTATATTTCGTATTGCATCGCGTCCCGCTCTGAGCCTTACGAGATACTTCTATCTCCTGTGATACCTAATGTATCTCCCACGAACAAAAAACACATGCACCCCACCTGTATGGGGCCCCGCCCCTTATGGTGGTACCACCCATATAACCATGACTCTGGTCATGAAACACCCTTCCTCTATTTTCGTCCCAGCGTATTGGATGCGTGCACCATACGAGCTAGCGGAATGAAAAGATTAAGGAAGATTAATAATGTTGAGGGCTTACCGGAGAGTTGTTTTTCCCTGGATTCTCTGGAGCTTGTTTCGGCGACACATGAGACCTATGCTGGTGGTTCCTCGGCTGACGGCGACGGACCGAGGGGCAGCGTACAAGGTTTGGCTAATGGGTCGGCTTGTACAAAGGTGAGGTCTGTGTCAGTAGGCGTCAATGTCGGTGTTGGTCGTGCTGTGGAGTATGTTTCGGCACCAGGGCCGGGGCGGCTTGGCGATCGTTCCACTGTAGTGGGCGATGTCTTGGCGATCCTGGAACATGCTGTTGACGCTAATGCTAATGCTACTGCTAATGCTAATGCTACTGCTGCTTCTTCTGCTAACGCTGATGTTGACGCTGGAATGTCTAATAATCCCCGCCGCGGGATTCCGCTTTTCCCTCCTCTTGCCACCTTCATTGATGAAGGTCAGTCGGTGGTGGGTGTGGGGGGGTTCGCTGAGCTCTATTTACCTTTTTTGCGGGTGAAGGGGCTGACGACGGGGTGCAGCCCGGGGGTACCTTGGCTAAGTAGCCAGGTAGCTTCTTTTTTGTGCCCAGGCGGGGATGAACGACGTTCCGCCCGGCCGTTGCTTGATAGCATGTCGGCTCGGAGGGTGGCAGTATGGACGAATGAGTGGTATACTGCTGCAGGATGGCATTTAGCGCCGGCCAGTGTTGTGGCTCAGCTGGCTACTTTCCTATCCAAGATGGCGTCGGGTTGTAGGTCTTTGGGTCCAACCGACACTATGAACGTGATTCATGTTTGTGGTGTTATAGAGATCTTGACTCAGTCGCAAGCTATAACTGCAGGGAGGATTCGGATGCTATCGACTTTGGTTGTTAGGCATGTTTGGTTGGAGCAGTCTCCTCTTGGGGAAGAGGATAGGTTTTCTCTCCTCACGACTCCTTTTTCCACAGATAGTCTTTTTGGGCGTTCTGTGGAGGCGCAGGCGGTTTTTGATTCGGGTCCTACACCGCCTCACGCTGTGCAGCCAGGGGTGGGAGCACGGTCTCGTCAACGACTGTGGCGAGATCCTCGACAGGCGGCCATGTTTCCCCCGCCAGTGGTGCCCTGGTTGGAGAATCGACAGGGTTTCGCAAGGCCGACAGTCTTGGCGGCCGAGGGATCGGCCATTTTGGGTGATTTCGGGGTTGGTAAACCACCCCGTCGTCATTTTGCCGCGAGCAGCCCGCTCCCCGTTCAATCCTCTCTCTGGTATCCCCAGAAGCGGGGCTCTGAGCGTTCTACTTTGGCTGCGGGCCGTGAACCTTCATTGAAGCGTATGCGGCCCCATTCTTCGCTTCTCATGGAGACAGGGGCTGACACCCAGTTGATGGCTGAGCCTGGGTCTGTCCGTGGGAATGTTCCGTCGTCGCGTGGTTCCTACACCGCAGGTTGTGGGTGGGTGGAACCTGGTGTTACAGCTGCCACTAGCTCCAGTGGTCAGCAGGGGGACTCGGTGCCTCTTCTGTTGAATGCTCAGCAGGGGTTACCCCGGCTTCGCCCTCGCCAGGCGGGGTATCGCGCTGTTGCCTCCCACTCCCGTCAAACCGGCAGTGGTCTGCAAAGGAGAGGCTGGCGTGATTTGAGTGGTAGCAATATCACTGCAGGGCTTCGGTGTGTAGGAGCCCATGGGGTCCTCAGGCCTTGCGTGTCTGGCTGCGGAACGGCTCCTCAGCGTGTGCTGGAGGGGTGTTCAGGGGGTGAGTGTGTGTCCACAAGTTTGATGACCGCTCCTCCCGTATCAAACCGGCCCTTTCTGTCGGGGTCCCCCCTTGGGTGCTTTGCACGACGGGGGGGACCGGGCCAATTATCTGCTGTTCCTTGCGGCCCAGCGTCAGTTGACGGCGGGGGCGCTGTGGGATTATATTCACATATGGCGACGGGAATGTCCCTTGAATCGGTGGATGAGGAGAACGTTAGAGGCGGGGCTGGTTTTGCAGTTTGCGCGGCCCCATCCTCCGTTCTCAGGTTTGGTGCCGACCCTATTGTTAGGGTCGGGCGCGGTGACAGCCCTGGCCGACGAGATCCAATCTCTGTTGGCGAAGCAGGCCGTCGTTGTGGTCCCGAGAGAGGACGCAATGTCAGGCGTCTACTCCCGTTATTTTCTGGTGCCCAAGAAAACTGGGGGGGTCAGACCTATACTGAATCTGTCCATGTTCAATCGGTTGATTGTAGTGAGACCGTTCAGGATGTTGACCGTCCGACTCCTTCTGCTTGCTGTCAGGAGGGGGGACTGGTTCACCTCCATAGACCTGAAGGATGCGTATTTTCACATACCCATTTTCCCTCCTCACAGGAAGTTCCTACGGTTCCTGTTTCAGGGCGTAGCGTACGAGTACCACAGAATGCCGTTCGGTTATTCTCTGGCTCCCCGCACATTCACCAAGTGCGTGGCGGCTGCTCTGGGGCCTTTACGTCGTCGGGGGATACGAGTTCTGTTCTATCTCGACGACATTCTGCTCCTCAGCCGTTCAGAGGAGGTTGCCAGGTCTCATACTCGACTGGTGGTGGAATTCCTCACCAGCCTGGGTTTTGCTGTGAATTGGAAGAAGAGTGCCCCTCTTCCCAGTCAACAGGTGGAGTACTTGGGCTTGACATTGAGGTCGAAGCCCATGCTTGCGACCCTCTCGGAGCAGCGTCGGGGGGATCTCCGTCACGCGCTCGGGGGTTTCCGTCTGGGAGGGACGGTTACGGCGCTGCAGGTGATGCGTCTGCTGGGCCTTATGTCGGCGGCCCACACGGTGGTTCCTCTTGGCCTCCTCTTTATGAGGCGGATACAGAGGTGGTTTCTCTCTTTGAGAATAGATCCGGTGTGGGGCAAAGGGAGACGGTTGACGGTTCCTTTGTCGATATGGGGGGATCTCGCCCACTGGGGGAGGCTGGGTATCCTCTCCGCTGGGGTCCCCATGGGCAGCAGTGGCTCCCACGTCACGGTTTTCACCGACGCCTCTCTCACAGGTTGGGGAGGGGCGTTTCGGACCCACGCAGTGGGGGGCAGCTGGACGGGTCATGCCGACCCAGCTGTCCTGCATATCAATGTGTTGGAGTTGAAGGCGGTCCTCCTGGTCCTCAAACGGCTCGGCCACCTGGTGGTAGGCGAACACGTTTTGATCAGGACGGACAATGTGACGGCGGCGGCGTATATCAACAGGCAGGGTGGGACTCGTTCCGCCCGCCTGCTCCGGGTGGCGCGCAAACTGTTGCTATGGGCATCCCGCAGGCTGCGCAGTCTGTGGGCGCTCCACGTTCCTGGTACGGAAAATGTGGCGGCGGATATAATGTCTCGGGGCGGTCCTCGTCGCGACGAGTGGGAACTCCGCCCCGACATAGTCAGACAGATCTGGGATCGGTTCGGGGAGGCCTCGGTGGATCTGTTTGCGTGCCGACGTTCTCACAAGTGCCCCTTGTGGTTCTCGCTCAGTCGAGCGGATCATCCCCCCTTGGGGGTGGATGCCTTCTCGACCTTTCCGTGGCCGCCCGGTCTTCTGTACGCCTTCCCTCCTGTACAGCTGTTGAGTCAGCTGTTGGAGCGGATACGGAGGGAGCGCAGGACGGTGATCCTGGTCGCGCCGGACCGGGGCACGTCAGTGTGGTTCCCGGTCTTAATCCAGCTTCTGGTCGCTCCTCCTTGGGTCATTCCGTGGTCAGCGACGGCCCTCTCGCAGCACAACGGAGTGCTTGTCCAGCCTCCGGTGTTGGGTCAACGCCTGGTGGTGTGGCTGGTGGGAGGGTGAGTCTGGAGAGGATGGATCCCACAGTGGTTGATACCATCCGGTGTGCGCATGCTCCCTCCACTGTCGCGGTTTACGCGGGCAGGTGGCGTGCGTTCCAAGAATGGTGTAAGGGGGGGGGCTGGGACCCAGTCTCCTGCCCCCTGGGTGCTGTTCTGGGTTATCTCCAGTCTCTTATTGGTAGGCTGTCGGCTTCGACAGTGAGGGTATATGCGGCAGCTATATTCTCCTGTCATGAGGGTTTTGAGGGGACTGTTTTGTTCAGCCACCCTCTTGTGAAGCGTTTCCTGCTTGGCGCTCGACGCGTTAAGCCGGTGCAACGCTCCTTGGCTCCGACTTGGGATCTTCAATTGGTCCTCGGTCGGTTGTCCTTGGCCCCGTTTGAGCCGCTCGAGCAGGCGCCGTTGGGACGGCTGTCTTTCAAGACCGCGTTCCTACTGGCTGTCACTTCCGCTAAACGCGTGGGTGAGCTCTGTGCTCTCTCGGTACGTCCAGAGTGCCTGTCTTTTCGGACCGATTGCGGTGCCACTCTGCGACCTAATCCTGCTTTCGTGCCTAAGAATATCCGGAGTTCCTTCCGCTCCCGGGATATTGTGGTTCAGGCTTTTCGTCCTCCTCCTCACACTAGTGAGTTAGATGCGGGCCTTCACCTGTCATGTCCAGTCCGTGCTTTGGGGATTTACCTCAGCCGTACTCAGGACTTCAGGGTTACCGACCAGCTTTTTGTCTGTTACGGTGGGGCTTGTGCTGGTAAGGCACTGTCGAAGCAGCGCCTGTCCCATTGGTTGTGCGAGGGTATTGCCCTCTGCTACATGTTGGCTGGGCAGGATCCCCCTGGGGGCGTCAGGGCGCACTCCACTCGTGGGGTGGCTGCCTCTGCCGCTCTCCTGGGTGGGGCCTCGGTGGAGGACATCTGTGCTGCAGCTTCATGGTCCTCACCGGGCCCCTTTGTAAGGTTTTACCTCATGGACATGACCGGGGGTTCTGTCTCCCAGGCGGTTCTGGGGTCTGTGGCCTTTCCTGCTTCCCGTCCTTTGGTCGGGTAGCAGGAGTGTATGGGTATGGGCCGCAGTGTGTTGAGTCACACGTGGTTCCGCCTGTACGGTGTGTTCAAGGGGTTCTGGCTCCCTCTTGTTCGCATTCAGGTGGAGTTGACTGCGCCCCCCCTTCGTTAGGAAGGATGGGGTGACAGGGCTCCCCGCACCCCTTGATGTGGGCTTACGAAATATAACGATAGGTTATGTAGATAACCTAGTTATATTAGTATTGGCTAAGCGTCCCGCTCTGCGCGCCCTGAGTTCCCTCTTGAGGGGTCTTTTCCTGGGACGGGTTTTTGGCGAGGAAGGGTGTTTCATGACCAGAGTCATGGTTATATGGGTGGTACCACCATAAGGGGCGGGGCCCCATACAGGTGGGGTGCATGTGTTTTTTGTTCGTGGGAGATACATTAGGTATCACAGGAGATAGAAGTATCTCGTAAGGCTCAGAGCGGGACGCTTAGCCAATACTAATATAACTAGGTTATCTACATAACCTATCGTTTTATTGCACAATGTCGTTCTATTGACAGGACCTAAATAAATGTATGTACATATACCGATATGCATGCCCTACTCTGTTTACTTGTTTTATTGCACAATGTCGTTCTATTGACGGGACCTAAATAACTTATGTACATATACCGATATGCCCTACTCTGTTTACTTGTTTTATTGCACAATGTCGTTCTATTGGATTCTATTATATGTTATTACTATTGTATTATGCACATCGTTGCATAATCATTGTAAACTTGTATGCAAATAAACAACTTGTGACAAATAAAACTCTTGACTTGACTTGACCACCAGCCTCTCTCTCTTAAGGCATTAACTGGGTTAATTAATCTAAATGTTATATTGTAACTGTCTAGTTATTGATTGATTGAATTGATTGAAAACTTTATTAACAGATTGCAGAATGGGTACAGTAGTACAGCTCAATACATACAATTGTTAAGGCCAGGGGATGCAGACCAGAGAAAGACTTTCGTCTTGTTTACATCAGGGTCCCCCATTTTCAATTCATCGTAACATATGATATACAGATAGACAGTACAGTTAGGCATTAACTGTGTTAATCTAAATGTTACATTGTAACTGTCTAAAGCATTAACTGGGTTAATCTAAATGTTACATTGTACAGTAAGTGGTGAGTGTAAACAAGTTGAACGCTGGCTGTGTTGTGAAATGTGAATGAATGAATGAATGAATGAATGAATGAATGAATGAATGAAAACTTTATTTAACAGATTGCAGAATGGGTACAATACAGTACGGCTCAATACATACAATTGTTAAGGGGATGCAGACCTGAGAAAGACGTTTGTCTTGTTTCCATCAGGGTCCCCCATTTTCAATTCATATAGACATTTATGACATACACAACATACATGACATTTATGGCATAGGGACATATAGGTATTTAGTACTGATACATTTGTGACATAAACGGTATTCAAATATACAGTACTGTTACCCCTAGATCCTGACAGTATATATGATGGGGAGGGGACTGTACATTAGGAGGGGGTGGGTGGGTGGGAGAGAAATATACATACGGCGGGGAGGGAATATATACATGCGGTGGGGAGGAGACTGTCAATTAGGAGGTGGTGGGGGTTTTGGGCATTTACGGTGGCCAGTTTCGAATTGCAGCCTCCCGTAGGTGCTCTTTAAGAGCGGTTTTGAATGTGGGTAGTGATTCACATTCCTTTACAGCTTTGGGTAGGGCGTTCCACATTGTTGTGGCATAATTGCGAAACGTGTTTAGTCCCTTGTTTGAGCCGAATCTGGGTTTTACATGATTTGTTGAGCTTCCTCTGGTGTAGTGGTTGTGGTATTCACTGACCTTTGGGAAGTATTTTTACATGTACATGGGTACCCCGGTCGTATAGTG
This sequence comes from Notolepis coatsorum, assembly GCF_963971535.1. Classification (NCBI taxonomy): domain Eukaryota; kingdom Metazoa; phylum Chordata; class Actinopteri; order Aulopiformes; family Paralepididae; genus Notolepis; species Notolepis coatsorum. Next base: position 125,971,629 of record NC_140167.1, read on the forward strand.
TATCTTGTAGACCAGGCCCATTGCAAGTTGCTGTACTCTGTCGTCTACTCTAAGCCATCCTAGGTTGTCAAAGTGGGCAGGGGTGAGGTGGGTTCTGGGGTTCAGGTCAAGTAGTAGTCTGACCAGTTTGTTTTGTGATGTTTGTCATTTTGTTTTAAGCGCCTTTGAGGTGCTTTGGTACCATGAGGTGCACGCATAGTCGTAGTACCCTTGAATGAGTGCTCCTGCCAGAGTCTTCAGGGTATTCTTGTTTACCAGAGAGGAGATCCGGTACAATAATCTAGTTCGTTGGTTGACTTTTTTTATTACATTGGATGCCATTTTGTCACAGGAAAGATTTGCCTCTAGGATGGAACCCAGGTAGGTAATTTCGTCTTTCCTTGTGACAATATTGTCACCCACTGTAACTGAGAAGCCGTCGGTCTTGCTGAGTTTGTTATTTTTGTTTGTTATTTTTGTTATATTTGTGCATAACGTTATGAATAAACCGCGAAGTCACACGAAATAACGTTATACGCGAAGCTATACAAACCAATTACATAATCCTATCCAACATATGTGTAAAGGCACACACAACATATTCCAGTTAACGGTATATTTTTTTAATGATTCGTTATGGCGTAATCAATACTTCCATGTGTATAAATTGCGTTCGCAACCTCCATGTTTTGGGGCTATTCATCAGAAAACTGGGATCCGGGATTCGGAGAGGGGCCAATCAGAGAGGGGCTTCGCTCAACCAATCAGAGAGGGGTCTGCAGAAATGGCCTCAACCAATCAGAGAGGGGTCTGCAGAAATGGCCTCAACCAATCAGAGAGGGGTCTGCAGAAATGCGGCTACAAATTGTAGAGACGCACACACGAATCCCCGCCGGGGAAAACAGTGGAATATTTGTCTCAAAATTCTGTCCGTAACTTTTAATTCTGTCCGTAACTTTTAGAATTCCGTACGTAAATATAAACAAATCAAGCGTGTTTTTATGATTTATGAAACACAAATTGAGAGGTGTGTTTGTGTGGATCGTTTTTATGATTGTGGAATCTACTTCTGCGTTTGTTTATTTTTGATGGACCTCCAAGAAGAAGAAGCGTCACACACGAATCCCCAAGGGGAAAACAGCGAAATATTTGTCTCAAAATTCCGTACGTAACTCCAAGTTGATCAAGTGTGTCCTTATAATTCCGTACGTAAATCTAAGCAGATCAAGCAGTTTTTAGAATTCCGTACGTAAATATAAACAAATCAAGCGTGTTTTTATGATTTATGAAACACAAATTGAGAGGTGTGTTTGTGTGGATCGTTTTTATGATTGTGTGGATAGTTTTTACGATTGTGGATTCTACTTTACGATTGTGGATTCTACTTTTGCGTTTGTTTATTTTTGATAGAAATCTACCCCCATATTTTAACAGCAGATACTTTCTTAAAATGCCATCGTCCCGAAAGAGCGCTGTTGACAGGGAGCTCTGATGGGTTCGCTTGGTGGTGTTATTAGCATTGAACAGCTAACCGAAAGCTAGCGTTAACTAACGTAAAAATGTTAGCTTTAACATTACCTTGGCTAAAGTTGGGGCTATTCATAATCCAGCAATAATGGCTGCAGACCTGCAAGCAAAGTACAGCAAGTTGGCAAAGGAGTATTCCAAGTTAAATCACATTTTCACCAGTAACGTTACAGTCTTTCCATCTACCGGTAGCTCATGCTAGCTAACCTAGCTCACGTTAACGTCGTCACTGATCGACCACCTCGCGTACACAATTAATGACAGCCATATCGGTGACAATGTTTAGCTTTTAGTGCCAAATGATAAGAGTCTGAGGCGGAGTCTCAAAAGAGAATGTTGAATATTTATTGTGCAAAAATCCCAACAGAGCCTCTGCTACTTAAACGGAGCCTTGTGGAAGCAAGTGCAGCAACGAATAATGTCCGTGTGGAACTAATGTGCCAACAACCTTTCCGTGGGTGAACTCATTGAGATTCAATTACTGATACTAATACTAATCTATGCAATCACTTGTTGTTGAATAAATACCATTACTTTATAGTTATTACTAAAAAACAGTATATATAAAACAGTAGCTGTATAATTTTTATTTTAATTTTTTTTATCATTTATATAATATTTTTTATTTTTTTAATGTATGCACTGGTATCGGATCAGTATCGGTATCGGCCGATACCCAAAGCTTAGGTATCGTAATCGGATCGGGAAGGAAAAAATGGTATCGGAACATCTCTAGTTGTGAGTGGACCCCAGGAAGACTAACCGTCCCCACTGTGGCAGCTGATGGGGATCCAATAAACACTGATAGTGACAAGGCCCTGTTTAGGATCCAGAAAGCTTGGGAATAGTTGCTTCTCTGCGTTGGTCTTATAGGCTGCATTTATCTTTATGGTCCAACATAGCTTATATTTTCTTTGACCCGTCAGGTAAGGGACAATATAACTCAAATATAGCAGGCTATTCTCTCAAGTGTCTACTTTTTTGTTGGATTTATTTGAACAATTTAAGCTCAATTAAAGGTTCGATTTATAACATATTTTTGTGTGCAAGATCAAACTGATAAAAAAAGAAATGCCACGTTCTGTATTTCTTTCTCAAGGAATAGTTCAGTGAAGCTGGGTAAACATCATTTGAGTGGTGGAGGCCGTTTAAAAGGAGAGAAGTGATACCCTGTGGGGTTTTAACGTTCTCTGTATGGTAAATCAGAGGCATGGGTTGTCAAAGCAACAGACATACTATATAGTATACAAAGTGCCTATATGAAAGCAGGCGATGGTGGTTCAATAAAAATACTTTACAACAGGCCCAGGGGGGATTGTGCAAATAAAATCACAACAAATAATAAACATTTTATATAATCTATATATCTATGAAAATGTGTTTGAGGCCCCCTGACGTCCTTCGTGTTTCTTCTAAGACATGGACTACAGTAAAGATCAAATAAAATGGCGGTGCCCCCACAATGGGCCTCTTTGTCCGTTCACCTTGCTTGGCCTTTGCAGCACAAACAACAAAGTCATCTGTCTTTTTCAGACACGTCAATTTGACAGACACGTTACATTGCCTCCCATGACCCACTCTGATTGATGAGCACTCCTTTCTGGACAACTGCGTACATTAGCCCACTTCATTAGCCTACAATAGCTCCTTCTGCTCAATCTGACACTCGTTTTCTCTCTCTCTTTTTTTCCCCATCTAAGATTGCACAGGACTTGTGGGGAGAGACGTGTGAATAATCATGTATACTTAACAACGCCTGAGCTGACCTGAATGAGCGCGATTTGACACAATCTTGTCAGTTTATTTAAAGAGTGTTTGGTGAGAGATGTGCAAAGAAAATTGGAGAGAGAGAGAGAGAGAGACAGGAGTGTTTTGCCCTTCATTATCATTAGTGGCAGTATCTGATACGCTGCAGATTGTCCAATGGTGCGTATAATCAAGGCTGGCTGTGGAGTCAGCATGGCAACAGAGAACAAAAAGAGGCTTCGAGCGGTACTCCGGAATACAGCGGGGTGGTCGCAGACCGGTGGATCCTGTTAAATATAGAACGCTTCATTTAACACTAGTGGTCTGTCACTGGTGGAGAGGCTCCACCGAAGGATTTGATGAATCTTCGAATGGAAGGGCAAAGCCTTCCCTGTTGAATAAGATTCAAAGATTGTAGGTGGTGCGTGTTCTTAAGAGGTTTCTTTCAGGTGGCCTCAATGATATCACTCACTCCTCCAACCCCCCCCCCCCCCCTCACCAGGTCTCTCTCTCTCTCTCTCTCTCTCTCTCTCTCTCTCTCTCTCTCTCTCTCTCTCTCTCTCTCTCTCTCTCTCTCTCTCTCTCTCTCTACGACAGGTGTCTCACTGGCTGCCAGACATAAAGGACAGATGGGGTGACCATGGATGAGATTAAAGAGCTTGCGGCTGGACAGATGGACAGAGTAGAGGACAGTACTTCCATTTTCGGTTGTTCCATTTGAATACTGCCAATTACCTGGTTGTTATTATAATTAATCTTGTGTTGTCACCCAGTCGTTAACCTGGTCTTTTAGCCCCGTATGTCAAAGTGATACCCAGCTGACTCCAGGCTACCGTCCACCAGGGACTCGCATAGACATTTTAGGGCGCAGGGGCTCAACCAAAACTTTTTTGAGCCCTCAATGTCTAAACTATGGTTGCGTCGACGCTTTATCAAAATGTCAGCTGTTCTATATTGCCCACAAGATTGTCTACATTCCATACACTATCATTTCTCTAATCCAATGTGAGTAAAGAGGTGGAAAATAAATTTGTATCTTCAAGTTCAACTACATATGTGCCTAGCCATAGACAGTAGGGTCTTGTTGAGGCATCGTCAACATATTTTTTTTTACATATTATGAAAGTACAGATTCATACCTTCCAAATAAGCCATCACTTGAAAATGTTGGTGGGATACTTTTCAAGCTAATTCCTATGAATCATGGTGATATCACAAAACGTATTCAGAGAAAAATGGCCTTGACAGTTTACACTTAGTGTTAAAAAACTACAACACTACCCAGAATCTATTGTAATCCATGGCCCCCCTCTCTCTGGGGCAATTAACTCATTCCGGGCCAACAGCGTCCTCTGCTGATGGCCCTTCCGTGCCAACGCTATATCCAATGGAGAATAGGATTTATTTGCGAGTGCATAAAACATATCAAATATAATAGCAATAGATCTAAATAACACAGTGATCGTCAATGAGTTGCTTCCAGTCAACATGCACGAAACAGATAATTTTTTCATACATACATTTCCATTTTATACCGTGATGAATATCAATATATTTCTAGGGCGTTCTGTCTCATCTCAATAAACTCCAGCAAATCGTGTTACGATGGGGTTGCTAAATGAAGGTTAGAACACAGTTTGCAGAGAGGGAACGGAGGCAGAGATCAGGATCGATGCTTGGAGAAGGGACGTTTACTGGAGAACCAAGTGCAATACAAATAACATACTGAACTACTTACAACACTTCTCAATACAAAACAACAAAACACTAACACTTACTAGAATGAAAACAGTGCAACACGACGTGGACAGGAACGGGGGGAAACTGGAGGTATGTCGCCACAAACATCTCAACAAACCACAGGCAATAAATACAGATCCTAATTAACGCTAATTATATATTATATAATATACAACAGCTGGGGGAAGAAAGGCATAAGAACTAATACAACAATCAACACAACAGGAACTAGGACTAGGCTATACAACACACAGAATCAGAGATACAAACACAGAGAACAACCTAAACAGATAACAATTGTAATATCAACAATAAATGCAATGACAGCATACTGTTAAGGATATTTATCATCACAGCGTGCATCAATTGTTTGTGACCACTAGAGGGTGGTAGGAGACCATTGTTCACCTCCTGTCTGTGGTCTTGATTCTCCCAGGTCTGACCTGACCTGGGCGTGTGACAGTACCTCCCCCCGAACAGGGGGCTTCCAGACCCCCGAAAATATCGTCCGCCCACGGGCGACACAGGAGGCCGGGACCCCAGAAAAAAACCAGGGCGAGGACCCGGAGAACTGGGGCCGGAAGGCCGAGGAAAAAATCCAGGAGGGGCATAAAAGCCAGGGGGGTGGAAAACGGGTGCAGATGCCCGGAGAGGCATCTTTGTACCATTATTACAAATATGGTAACGTGGTTGTGGCTTTTACAAATAGTGGTTAGCTTTAGAGATGGATGGCTATGATCACGGAGCAATAGTGTTGTTAGGTGAAACAGATACATTTTCATTCGGCTAGTAGTAGCAAGGCTCTCAGTGCCTGCCACTAGCTGTGTGTGACTCTCAGCGCCCCCTGGTGAACCCCCTGGTGCCCTGCACCTGTTGTGACGACATTATTTCGATTACACACGCACGTTATGAACCATTGATTAAAATATCCACGTGCGTGGTGATTGTGTTGGGCAGACAAAATGTTTGATAAAAACGCTAAAACTGGGTCAATTTCAATACTTTTTTTTTCCTTCTTCATGAAAGTCACCGTTGGCCTAGTCCACATTGTTTATTGAACAAAAATACAACATGAAGGTTGGCCTTTAAGCCTTTCCATCCCTGCGGAGCATAGGCCACTGACGATTTCTTTCCATGTTGCACGATTTTTGGCCTCCCGAACGGTGTTGTGCCATCCCAGTCCAGCCTCTTTCATTTCCCGTTCCCAAGAACGGCGCCAGGTGTTTCGAGGCCTGCCGCGTTTCCTCTTTCCAGGTGGGTTCCATCGTAGGGCTTACCGGGTGATGTTTGTGTCTTCCTTTCTCAGGGTATGGCCTATCCACATCCACTTTCTCTTCTTTATTTCTTCTGGCAGCGGTAGTTGTTTTGTGCGCTCCCACAGGTCCAGATTTGTAATGACATTTGGCCATCTCACTCTTAGAATGCGGCGGAGGCAGGAATTTATGAAGGACTGTACTTTTTGCTTCAGCCCTACAGTTGTCTTCCAGGTCTCCGAGCCATACAGGAGGACTGATTTAACATTGGAGTTAAAGATCCTCAGCTTTGTGTTTGTTTTTATTTCACGAGACCTCCATACTTGACCAAGTAGGTTGTATGCCATTCTTCCTTTTCCGATTCGCACTCTGATGTCTTCTTCTGTGCCACCCGCTGTATCTAATACGCTCCCAAGGTAGGTGAAGGAGTTAGTTTCTTCGATGGCCTCTCCCTCTAGTTCAATGTTTTGCTGGCACTTTGTGTTGATCTTCATAATCTTGGTTTTTACCCTATTGATCTTCATTCCTAGAGTTGAGGCTGTTTCCTTTAGTTTGTTGGTCTTTTGTTGCATTTGCTGGTGACTGTGTTATAAGAGAGCTAGGTCATCTGCAAAATCGAGGTCTTCAAGCTGGTGCATCCGTTTCTGGCTCCTTCGGTTGTCTTCTTCATGGTCCAATCAATGGCCAGCAGGAACAAGAAGGGGGACAGTAGGCAGCCTTGTCTCACTCCGGTCTTTATCTCGAACGGGTTTGAGGGCTCCCCTCTGTGCAGTACCCTACTTGTCATCCCATCATATGATCCTCTGATGATGTTGATGTACTTCGGTGGGATTCCATAGTGCTCCATCAGGTGCCACAGACTGTTCCTATCTAGACTGTCAAAGGCCTGTTCGAAATCGATGAAGTTGATGTATAAGGAGCTGTTCCATTCCAGGGACTGTTCGATGATCATCCTCAGTGTGGCGATCTGGTCTATGCATGACCTTTCTTTCCGGAATCCTGCTTGATGGTCTCTGAGGAGCATGTCAACGGCAGTCTTCATCCTATCTAGAATTATCCGGTTGAAGACTTTGCTGGCGGTCGAAAGTAGCGTGATCCCCCGGTAGTTCTTGCATAGTGCAAGGTCCCCTTTCTTTGGTATCTTCACTATGTAGCCTTTTTTCCAATCTTTGGGTATCCTTTCTTCTTGCCAAATTTTCCTCATGAGGGGATGGAGTGCTTTGATGCTTGTAGTGATGTCGGTCTTGTATGCTTCACTCGGAATGGTGTCTGGTCCTGCTGCTTTCCCATCTCTCAATTGTGATATTGCTTTCCTAGTTTCTTCTTTTGTTGGGGGGGTCATTTTCAGTGGGAGTGTGTCTGTTGCTGCTTGTATATCTGCTGGGATGCTCGCTGGTGCTCTGTTGAGCAGCTCTGTGAAAGGTTCTACCCATCTCCTTGTTTGTTCTTCCTTTGTGGATAGTGTGTTTCCTGCCTTGTCTTTTATGGGCTTCTCTGATCTCATCCTTCTCCCCGAGAGCTTCCTGGTGATGTTGTATACCTTTCTCATGTTTCTCTGTCCCGCTGCTTCTTCTGCTTGTGTAGCAAGCTCTTCATAGTAGCATCTCTTGTCCGCCCTGACATTTTTCTTTATTTCTTTATGGATCCTGTTGTATTCCTTTGTGTGCTTCTCCTTGGCTGCTCTCGTCCTGGCATTGTTGAGGTGGTCCTTTGCCTTTTTCCTCTCCTCCATGCTGTCCAATGTTCTTTGGGTGATCCACATTTTGTTTTCTTTCTTTCTTCCCAGACTTTCCTCGCAGGTTGTTTGCCACACGTTTTTGATCTTCTCCCAGCTTTCGTCGATTTCTTCGTCCCCACTGCCCATTTCAGCCAGGGCCTGGAACTTGTTCCTCAGTGTGATCTGGAAGTGCTTCTGGTGTAGTTTTTCTTCCAGTTTCTTGGTGTCATACTTTGTTCTTCTGTTTCCTGGGGTCCCCCTTTTCAGCTTCAGTTGTACCTTTGCTATGACTAAGTGGTGGTCTGATCCCACATCTGCACTTCTCTTTGTTCGCACATCAAGCAGAGATCGTCTGAACTGCTTCCTGATGCATATGTGATCGATTTGGTTGCATGTTTTCTGATCAGGGGACACCCATGTGGGCTTGTGGGTTTCTTTATGTGGGAAAAAGGTTCCGCCAATTACCAGGCTGTTGTCTGCACAGAAGTCCAAAAACATCTGCCCATTTTCGTTTCTGCAGCCCACTCCTTGCTGTCCCATGACTGGTACGTATCCGTTGTTTTCTTTTCCCACTTTGGCGTTCATTTCGCCCATCAGTATAACCACCTCCCTTTCAGTTGCTTTGAGTAGTGTGTTCTGTAGTTTTCCATAGAACTCCTCATTTGACTCTTCTGTGGCATCGTTGGTTGGTGCGTATGCCACAATGATCCTGAGTGTGATTCTTGGATGAGACGTTCTGAACTTTTCTGTGATGAGTCTAGACAGGAGACTGGTTTGGTTCCCATCCAATGAGAGCCTTCTCCGCCTGTGTTGAGAGCATGATGCCTACCCCCTGCGTGTGTGGGGCACCTTCTTCTTCATGTCCGGAGTACAGTATCTGTTTTCCGGATGCTAATCTGCTCTCTCCAGAACCTATTCATCTTGTTTCATTTAAACCTAGGATGTGTAAGCCATAGCTTTGCATCTCCTTTGCGATGTTGGCAGCTTTCCCTGCTTCGTACATGGTGCGCACGTTCCATGTTCCAATCTTTGTAGGTTTCCTGGTTGGGAGGACATTCAATCTCCTAGCTTCCCAGAGGCTTTGGCTAGCAGACTTCATATTTTCCATTTCAGATCCACCACCCGGAGACCTTGCGCTCAAGTTATCTGTCAGTGTTTTCGTAATCAAAAGTTAACCTCTGAGCGGGGGATTGGCCTACCTAAATTAGTGTGGTAGTGAAAGGTTAACCTTCTGTAGTGTGGTAGTGAAAGGTTAACCTTCTGTAGTGTGGTAGTGAAAGGTTAACCTTCTGTAGTGTGGTAGTGAAAGGATTATGTATGTTTTAATTTAATAAGTGGTCTTAAAATGTCAGTAGTGTACCAGAGCAGAGTATATTTTAGGAAGGAGGTTGAAGAGGTTAAAGAGGAGTATCTTATTTAGTTAAAGGTATAGTTTCGATTTTTGGTTCCTACTTACCAAAGTCAATGGGGTCAAGCTCCTTACTTTCACAGTGCACACAAAGTAGATTTCAGTGTGCCCCAGTTAGCTTGTACAGACAGGTGCTTGACCCCTTTGACTTTGCATTAGTTTGTGGTTAACTATCCAGAGCTAGTATGAGGAACAGCATGGGTTGTGGCAAGAAATTATATTATATTATATTTCCCTGCTATGTAAGTGCAACTCTATGCCATTACACTGTCTTCTATATCAGGGGTTCCCAAACTTTTCAGGCCGGGGCCCAGAAAATAAGGCGTCAGAGAGCCGCGGCCCAATGCACATCGTCTGGCTTTTTTCTTTTTGCCATGCGACCGATTTTTTAAGCCAAATATCACTTCAATCCTATTAAGTTAGTTCAAGTTAGTTATTCATTTATATGTGCTATTTATGAGAGGGCTAACTTGTTGCAAAATAATAATGATAATAATAATAGCCTCATTAAAATACTATTGTTGCTTCGGTTGTTTTCAGCGTTTTATGTGCATAATCTGTTATTTAGTTTGAAATGTTCGTTGAAATAAGTAGATTTTTAGTTTTTGTTTATTTATTAAGTTAATATAAAACCATATAGTCACATTTTAGAATACAATAGAAAATAATTTTAGAATACAACTAGAAACACTGTACTGGCCTGCTTCTAAGTTCAGTGGCCTGACAAAAAAAATAAAAAAATAAAAAATAAAAAAAATAAAAATAAAAAAGTTTTTTTTTTTTTTTTTATTTATCATCTCGCGGCCCATCCGTGGCTGCTCGCGGCCCACCTTTGGGTCGCGACCCCGACTTTGGGAACCACTGTTCTATATGACATGCCCCAGTGATGAGCAATCTCCAAGTATTAGGCCTATGTGGACCTAGTATTTATATAATGTATTATATACACTAATATACCAGTGGCGGCCGGCCGATAGTGGGCGCTAGAGCGCCGCCCTCCCTGGTTAAAAGAAGAAGAAGAAAGAATAATTTGCGAGGAGGAAGCAGCCTATTCATCCCCCAGCCGGGCCAGGCGCCTGGAGGGGCCGCGCCGTTTTCATGGGCGCTCATTCTGCTCCGCCGTAATCGCGCATCTCACAAGGCAAAATGCAAATACGTATAAATAAATATGTACGTACAACATAGCGCTGTCAAATACGATACCAGAGGGCGCTCGCTCGAGTGCCCGATGTAGTCACTATTGGCTGAGAGTGGCACGTGACATCGCGTCCCCAGACGTTGGGCTCTGGGCTCTGCAGATTATGCTATTCGAGGGGCTACTAGGAAATAGTAGATGTCGGAAATTGATAATAATCACAAGATACTGTACATTCAGACAGTGTTTGATCTAACTAAATAGATTTATATGGACACTTTTATGGAAAGTTCAAGCCTGGAGTCTGGACCACAAAGCTTCTCGAAGGGTAGGCTATTCTGTTTTAGCTGGTTCGACAACAAACAACAACACGCTATAATGGCTAGCTGGATGCAGTCTGGACAGTGGATATATACATCAACAGTCTGGGACAGTGGATATACACTTTATCAAGCCTTCCTGGGCCGCGTTTTTCAACTAAACAAAGTGAGTTGCGGTCTCTCTCTCTCTCTCTCTCTCTCTCTCTCTCTCTCTCGCTCTTTCTCGCTCGCTCTCTCTCGCTCTCTCTCTCTCTCGCTCTCTCTCTCTCGCTCTCTCAACACAGCTGTGTTGTTGTTGAACTATAACTAATTAATTTCGCTGCGGGTGGGGTATAATAACTCGGACAATGAATGGTAACTTGTTTAAAATGACAAGATATACATATGTGTCAGTGGAGGCTGGTGACCAAATTTTTAGGTGAAGCACAAATTATTATATTATATTATATATTAAATTATATTTTTAAAACATCCCCCACTGTGTGTCAGTGGTCAGTGGACACAGATGAAAACATAATGTTAATATACACTATATATTAATTGTGCTGTCCTCCCGATGATGTTTTTAATCAAAGGTAGACGGCCAGCCAAACTCTTCAATAAGCAACATGAGTCAATGTAACTTCCTTGTTTCTTGTTTAATGCAGTTCTTGTTGCTAGGATAGGAGTAAAACTGAAACAGAATGAAGTGCATAGTGTTACTACTAGTGCACGTAAAACGTATAGATATACAGTAAGTGTACTAAATGATTATATGTAGACATGTTGTACTAAACATTCCAAGTATTATGCACATCTACTGTATCTGCCATTAGCATGTATCACAGGTAATAGAATACGAACATAACAGCGACCCATCTATGACAATATACTTCAAAACTGAAAGATAACCTTGCAAACAATAAAGGATTACTTACAGACAATGCTTACGATGGGGCAAATCAAAGGATTACTATAGATAAGAACAGCATGTTGTTCATAATGAGAACTCTCTTCCTGGTGAAGCTGCAGGTCCCACTTCCTGTTTATCTTTGAGCTACCACTTCCTGTTTTACCATGAGGTCCCACTTCCTGTATATACCACGTTCGACCAACAGGTGGTGCCAAAGCAAATCAAAACCATATAAACTGCCTGGGAGGCAGAACACTCCCCGCATTAAGTGTGTACGCTATAGTACACATTAATTTAACTTCAATCCACTTTAAGCAAAAGAAGAACGATTTCTGAAACGGGTCTCGGGAATGTCTTTGAACTTCCTTGAGCTGTGGTCTTTACTTCGACCTTACGCACCTTTCCGTCCTGGCTTGGGAAGGTGGAAGTTACCAGTGCCATAGGCCACTTGTTCCTTGCAGCTTGGCTGTCTTTCAACGGCACAATGTCGCCTTTCTGTAAGTTGCGGTGATCTTCGACCCACTTGCGACGACTCTGCAGTGTCGGGAGGTACTCATGTCTCCAGCGGGTCCAGAATGTGCTGGCAAGGGCTTGCACCTGTCTCCATTGGCTTCGGTGGAGGTCCTTGTCTGAGAAATCTCCAGGTTTCCTGTCGAAGGTTCGACACAGTGAAGTAGGGCGATTGAGTGCCTGCTTGCGGTTGTTTGGGAGTCGTCTTCGTGGCATCTTGAAGGGTAGTGGGGGAACCCAGCTGTTCCTCTCATCCCTGTACGTCTGATAATATAATAATAACCATAATATTTAAAATGACGGTATCTTCTATGGATAAGGCAAGCCTGTTGTCGTTAGCAGTTGTTTGGCACACACTGCGACCCAGGTTGTCCTCTGTAACTCTCTCCGAGTTGGATTTGTGTGCACTGATCAGGCCGTTCTGTTGCTCCCCGCAGTGCCGCGTTCTCTCTTTCAGGTCTGTGAAGTTGGAAGGGTGTCCTGAAGCAGGGGAGGGGGAGTGTCCTGAGACAGCAGGGGCGTGTCCGGAGGAGGCAGGGGAGTGTCCGGAGACGACAGGGGCATGTCCGGAGACAGCAGGGGAGTGTCCGGAGACAGCAGGGGAGTGTCCGGAGACGGCAGGGGCGTGTCCGGAGACAGCAGGGGAGTGTCCGGGGACAGCAGGGGGGTGTCCGGAGACAGCAGGGGCGTGTCCGGAGACAGCAGGGGAGTGTCCGGGGATGGCAGGGGAGTGTCCGGAGACAGCAGGGGAGTGTCCGGAGACAGCAGGGGCGTGTCCGGAGACAGCAGGGGAGTGTCCGGATACAGCAGGGGCGTGTCCGGAGACAGCAGGGGAGTGTCTGGGGACAGCAGGGGCGTGTCCGGAGACAGCAGGGGAGTGTCCGGAGACAGCGGGAGCGTGTCCGGAGACAGCAGGGGCGTGTCCGGAGTCTGCAGGGGCGTGTCCTGAGATGACAGGGGCGTGTCCTGAGACAGCAGGGACGTGTCCGGAGACAGCAGGGGAGTGTCTGGGGACAGCAGGGGCGTGTCCGGAGACAGCAGGGGAGTGTCCGGAGACAGCAGGGGAGTGTCCGGAGACAGCGGGAGCGTGTCCGGAGACAGCAGGGGCGTGTCCGGAGTCTGCAGGGGCGTGTCCTGAGATGACGGGGGCGTGTCCTGAGACAGCAGGGGCGTGTCCTGAGACAGCAGGGACGTGTCCGGAGACAGCAGGGGAGTGTCTGGGGACAGCAGGGGCGTGTCCGGAGACAGCAGGGGCGTGTCCGGAGACAGCAGGGGAGTGTCCGGAGACAGCGGGAGCGTGTCCGGAGACAGCAGGGGCGTGTCCGGAGTCTGCAGGGGCGTGTCCTGAGATGACGGGGGCGTGTCCTGAGACAGCAGGGGCGTGTCCTGAGACAGCAGGGGCGTGTCCTGAGACAGCAGGGGCGTGTCCTGAGACACCAGGGACGTGTCCTGAGACAGCGGGGACGTGTCCTGAGACAGCAGGGGCGTGTCCTGAGACAAAAAGGGCGTGTCCTGAGACGACAGGGGCGTGTCCTGAGACGGCGGGGACATGTCCTGATATGGCAGGGGTTCGTCCTGAGTTATCCGCTGTAACTCTCTCCGAGTTGGATCTGTGTGTGTTGATGAGGCCATTCTGTTGCTCCCCGCCATGCCACGTTCTCTCTTTCAGGTCCATGAAGTTGTTGCAGGGTGTCAAGTAGGAAGGGCGTCCATTCTCTAGCACGTGGGTCCTGAAGGTGCTCACGCTAGGCTTGTGTGTGTTCCCAAGGCACACTTCCCCAACCACGACCCATCCCAAATCCAATCTCTGCGCAAAGGGGGCGTTGTGAGGGCCGTTGACCTGCTGTCTCACCTTATGTACTCGTATGATGTCTCTTCCTAGCAAAAGGAGGATTTGAGCGTTTGGGTCGAGCTCCGGGAGGTGACCTGCGACGGACTTCAGATGGGGATGGAAGCGAGCTGCCTTTGGAGTCGGTATTTCTGACCTGTTGGTAAGGATTTGCTTGCACTCGATCAGTGGTGGTAACGTGAGGGTAGTTCCTCCATCCACCGGCTCGATTTGGAAGCCTTCCGCCTTTCTTCCAGACATGTTGACGACCCCAGCACATGTTCTTAATGAGTAGGGGGAGGAGTAGCTCTTGACATTAAATAGCTAGAAGAATTCTGGCCTTGCTAATGAGCGGTTACTCTGCTCATCGAGTACGGCGTACATCTTGACCGCCTTGTGACGCTGCCCCTGGGGAAAGACTTGAACCAGACATATTTTAGAGCAGGACATTGCTGGCTGCCTTTCGCCGCAAACCTCAGTGCAGTGTGAGGTGACGATAAGATCTTCTTCCTCCTCCTCGTTATCCTCTGGTGCCGGTGTTGGAACTGCTTGCGACCTCCGTCGGGTTTCGTATTGGGAGTTTATGCCGCTACATGCCTCTCAACTGCAGTCCTCCTTGCTGGGGCTGGTTGCGGTAAAGCCTTTCAGCGACACAGCTGGACTGTAGGACGCGCCGCTGTTGTGAGAAGCGGTGGGTTCCAGGTTGGTGAGTGGTGTTTTGCTTGCGAGCTCCACTTGTCTGTGCTATGGGGACTAGCTGACAATGTTTACGAACACCGGCCCCAGATTAGGGTCTTTTGTTCAGCCTCTTAGGCAACAGCGGAAGACCTTGGTCTGAAGCCCATTATAGTTAACTAGTGGGCCACGACCAGTAACACTGGTGATCCCTGTTTGGATCACCAGTGTGGATGTTTCTCTGTCACCGTGTACAAATGAGAGTATTCCCTCACGAGGAAATATGGGCATGGATGTTCGTTATCGGAAAATCTTTGTTCAAGTCAGCTACGGCCCAGATGGGACTTGTGCTGGCTCCGTCAGATGTTGGTAAAATCACCGTTGTAAAACTGTGTTAACATTTCGTTTCTCTTCTCTCTTAAACAGTGAGGAGGGTTTCAGAACGGCGGCCTGTCTGAGTGATTGTTATATCATTGTGTACATGTTCAGGTGATAGCTGCTTAGCTTACGTGCTAGTGGTGGCCTACTGTTAGCCAGTCAGCTGTTAGCTGCGGCGCTAGCCTGTTGTGATCACTAGGCTAGGAAACATTAGCTTGCGTGCTAGTTGTGGCCTACCTAGGCTAGGAAACGTTAGCTTGCTGCTATCGGCCGAGGGCGGCCGTTAGCTTAATGCTACACTGTTGAACGTGCTGTGACTATAACATGTTTTAAACACTCTTGACTACAACGTCATCTTTGACAGAGGATGTTCGTCGAACCTGCCCTGAGCCAGGATGGCGAGGACTGCGTCAACAAGGGGGACCGTAGCGGCGGGATGGAGCAGCGACGCTGCCCAGGTCGACAACACAGGACGGCTGTGTTTACTACGGTGCCTTGTTAGAGACTGCAGTTTCGCTTGATCTGCGCTCAAGGTAGGCAAGGTCCTGACCAGACCTTGAACACTTCTTCTTGCTTTCCCTTCTAAATGGTTTGTAAATAACGATGTTTTCCAAAACGAGTGTTGCTGCACTACATTTAGGATACGACGCGAGTTATGTGTGTCACTGGTAGTAGCTTCTCCATGCAAATTGGGTTGTTTGTTACAGATGTGAAAATGATCTGGTTTGTTGTGTTGAGAAACATTGTGTGTTCATGTACCGTGTACTCACAACTAAGGGGGTTAAACTAACCTATAAAGCTATGCTTAGTGACATATGAGTAAAGAATGATTCTTTTCTCAGCCTGTAATGACAATGAACAGTGTGTTCACATATTAACAGGTTTACCTGTTTAACTGGCCGTATTAAGGGTAAAGTAGGAGGGTTGTGTTTCCCCCCGGTTCCCTGGGGACTTCTTCATCCTCCTCTCAGACATGTTGTTACACTATATTGTGTCAATGTGTGGTAGGGATACGATGTAACCCTTAGCTTGATTGCTGAGGTTGTGCTGAAACTGCTTGAGGAACTTTATTTTCCTAAAAGAAAAGATTGTTTGGTTGCTTTTCGTGTGTGCTTAGCAAGGCCTGTGGCCGATACTAATCGAGAATTATGTATTCTCTCATTATGAAAAACGGCGTTCCTCTGTAGAGTGTTTTTGCCATTTTTTGTAGGTGATAATGGGTTGTGTGTGTCGTGTGACCTACAACTGGGTTGGGCTGGCCACAGAAGCACATGTGTAAGTCTGATACCGGGGCTCTTGAGAGGGCCCTCTCTATTCTGTGTTTTTTCCTTAGTAAAAATCAGATAGCAGGTTGGCACATGCGCTGTGTGAAGCTGTTAGACGCTTCATGGAGCTGACTATGACTGCGTCATACTCTTTTTTGTCATTACATCGTATCATGGGTGTGGGGTTGTAAAGGGGTGAACTGGTAACCTTTTCTCCCCCCTTTTTTCTGTTGGTCAGGGGTAAACCCACCGGTTCCTGTCACGTTGCGGTTCGGCACGTTACAGGGTGGGGGGGGGGGGGGGGGGGGGAGGGAGCTTCCTGGTCCCACGCCCTGGAATATTGGGCGTGTGCACCGCAGAAATTCCCCCGCCATAGAGTACGTCACTGTGCGCGTCTCTGTTGGCAGGACTTCCGTGTGCTGTTCAGGTCCATATGATGGATCTGTTTCGGGGGGTGGTCAGGGCTCCTCCTCACAAAGCTCCTATTCGGGCCTTCTGTGAGTTGGGACTCTCCTTCCATGTGAGGGAGCCTCCTCAGAGTACAGAGCCTCCTCCTCAGATTGTCAAGGTGAGTGGAACCTCAAGAAGGAGTCCTACTCTATTGTGTGTGTATTCGATTCAATTCGATTATTGAGTGTGTATGGGTTCAGTGCCTCCTCCCCGGAGAGCCCTAAAACCAAACTTTTACATGGCTCTAGGTGCAATATATTCTTTTCAATCTGTACAGCTCGCGTGGGAAGTCTCTCTGGGGATTTCCGTCTCCTCCCTATGGGAGGGTGGTGGGATGTAAAAATGTGAAATGTTTTTACCCCCGGCTGTGTAGACTGGGATACATACTGTTGGTTCTTCCTTCTTTTCTATTAAGAAGAGTTGGAGTTAGGAAGCATCACACCCCATCACCCCTGGGCGCCTTGGGGATTCAATGACAGGTCTAAATAGCCTGTTCATTGATGTGGTTGTGTCCCGACGCACGTATAGTGCTAGCTCGGGGTGTTCTGTAATCAGGCGACTGACTGGCACGCCTTGGTTGCTTGAGGTTAAAACAGCGTTTTTATAAAGCAACTGGGATGGAGGTTTTTCCTTTTCCGACGACCTGTTTTGGTTGTCGACGGATTCTCGTTCATATCTGGGGGATGATGACAGAATGGATCTGAACATATGTAGAGGGGTCTCACGCCCTGGGGGTGGGCCACCGGGCGCGGTTCGCACCGAACGTCTGGGTGGCGCCTTCTTTTCATGTTTAAGATCGACGCACATATCTGCCCCTTCTCCTGGAGTAAGCATGTCGGCGTGGTTAGGGCACGGGACTGGTTCTGGTCACGCTGGTCCGGATCAGTTAAACCCATTGTCCGCCGGGGATGCAGATCTGCTGTTCTGGTACCCTGAGGGACTTGGGCTTTTTCAGGGGGAAAATGCCTGGTCGGTCCGGGTGTCACAGGGTTAAGCGCTATGGAGACCCTGGTTGGGTACATTTTGTACTCTGCACTGTCGTAATGGCTTACGGCCATGCCAACCTGTACACGCTCGATCTCGTCAGATCTCGGCCGCTACGCAGGTTGGTCCTGGTTAGTACTTGGTTGGGAGACCGCCTGGGAATACCAAGTACGGTGTGCTTGGGGCTGGTTCTCCATTATTTTCGCTCCTCTCTCACGCATGGCGAAGAGGGGCCTGTTGGGGTGGTCTTTGACCTCCTCTGGTGACCCTGTGCTTCCCGTATCGCCGGGCCCGGTCCAAAGTAATGTTACGTCGACCCGTAGGCCTGGGTTAACCCTTTTTTGAAAACTGAAACACTTGTATTGCGGTATAGCCGGTGTATACCCACAGGTGTGTTTTGGAGTTTTTTCTTGAGGGGTTATAGGAACAACCACCGCATTGGGTAACACCAAGGTGGTAGATTCCCTGGTGTGTTGGAGCAGTGTCAACTCCCGGGTTACCCGGTTGAGGGTGCCCCTGCACGTTCATGACGTCTGCCAATCGTGTCAGCCTTCTCTGCCTCAACCCCTCTGGGTGGGTTTTTTTTAACTGGAGGCTTGGTCATGCAACAACGCCAGCATACGCCCCTTCCGCCGGGGCGGCTATGTTCACCTGTCCCCTCTGGCGCCTGTCTCGTACGCAGTCTCCAGGCTCGGGTCAACAGCCTGTTGCCTGGTTTTTCCCCGGTGCGCTGCCTGCTTCCGTTGGTCAACCTTTTTTGTGTGCTTACGGCCATGCTGACTGCCTGTTCTGCAGGGTCAGTGTGCCAGGCGGTGGACTATTGGGGGGACAGGGCCCGCTCGGCTGAGGGGCCTTTGTCCGAATACGCTGGCGATGTGGGGGGCGGGGTCACTAAGTGCCCACCTGGTGGGGTCTTGATGCTGGCATCATGGCCTTCTCCGGGCCCCCGTTCCAGGGGGTCCAGTCCCTTTGGTGGGTCTGGGCCTTCCTTCGCGCTCCGCTGCTACGGCCTTGCCACGGGGTTGGGTTTGCCCTTGACCCCGTGATTCTGGGGGCAGTAACGAGGTTGTTCCCTCTGTTCGTTCCCGGGTGGCATGCGGGTTGTGCGTGTGTGTAGTCGTGGGGTCAGGCCACGGTCTGCTCACCCTGTGCGTTGAGTTGCTTGAGTGCCTCTTCGCACGGTCGGGTCCGTCGCCCTGCCCTCCATTAGGGGGGGTCGGGGGGGCTCGGCCCTCCCTGTTCTGATGGTTGTGGGGGGCCTTCAGCGGGGTGTATTTGTCGGCCGGTGGCTCCGCTCGGCCTCCCTTGTGCATGAGTGACGCCGAGCGGATCCACTATGATACAGAACGATAGGTTATGATTATAACCAAGTTCTGTTAATAGTGGTGACGCTCGGCGTCCGATGCCGCTGCAGCCCTTGATCTCACCTTGTGGTGAAAGCTTGGGAAGGAGGAGAGCAGGTGACCACACACCTGCTTATGTAGGTAAGCTGATAGGGGTGTGGTCAGACAAATATTGGGATATAAAGGTACATTGTGGTCTTTATTCAGTGCACATGCACATGCGGGGATAGTGCATGAGTGACGCCGAGCGTCACCACTATTAACATAACTTGGTTATAGTCATAACCTATCGTTAATAGCCTATTTTGATTGGCTATTATTTATTATTTATTTAACATTGGGTCAACCTGTGAAGTTATTCTGCACGAATATTACTGCAGTCATTACTGCAGTGCAGGCCTGCTCAGAGCTGTCAATTTTGGCCATTTTTGAAGAAAAAAAAATTCACTGGCATTTTCTTTACAGAGGAAAACTTTTCTAAAAAAATTATAATAATAATAATAATAATTACAATTATGAATTATGAGTGAATTTGTGTTTCACGTGTTGTCATAGAGAAACCTCCACTGATATGTGTTCATTATTGGATTGATCAGAGAGAGAGTGGAGTTTCTTTTGGATTTAAAAGAAGTGGATTATGGCTTGTTCAATATCTCGCCCAGTCTATGTTTGAATGAATGAAAACTTTATTTAACAGATTGCAGAATGGGTACAATACAGTACGCCTCAATACATACAATTGTTAAGGGGATGCAGACCAGAGAAAGACGTTTGTCTTGTTTACATCAGGGTCCCCCATTTTCAATTCATATCGATAGTTTAATAGCTAGCCTTGGCTCGTCGCTGTGTGTGAGAGAGAGAGAGAGAAAGAGAGAGAAGGAGAGATAGAGGGGGATACTAATTAATTCCGCCTCCCCCAAGGAGGAATTCACCAGCCGCCACTGTAATATACTAACCTACACTGTAGCACTCAACACTTTGATGAACATTGTTACTCAGCTGATAGAGTTGTGCCCTTCCTGATGACTTGTCGTACAGACCTTGTAAGTCTAAAACTGGATAAAAGCGTCAGCAAAATGACTAAATGTAAATGTAAATGTATTATAAGGAGGACCTAGTATTTATATACTGTATTATGTGGACCAGGACCTAGTATTCATATGATGTATTATATGGACCTATGATTTATATAATGTATTATATGGACCCAATATATATATACTGTATATACTGTATTATATGGGCCTACTGTAGTATTTATATGATGTATTATATGGACCTAGTATTGGTATACTGTATTATATGGACCTATTATTTATATAATGTAT
Organism: Notolepis coatsorum; assembly: GCF_963971535.1. Lineage (NCBI taxonomy): Eukaryota > Metazoa > Chordata > Actinopteri > Aulopiformes > Paralepididae > Notolepis > Notolepis coatsorum. The sequence continues at coordinate 125,992,107 of NC_140167.1, forward strand.
TATATGGACCTAGTATTTATATACTGTATTATATGGACCTAGTATGTATATTATGTATTATGAAATGAAAATGGGGGACCCTGATGTAAACAAGACGAAAGTATTTCTCTGGTCTGCATTCCCTTAATAATTGTGTGTATTGAGCCAGCATAACTGGACCCCAGACCACTTTAACCTGTAGAGGTCAATGGATCGAGGCTTGAATGCTCCCAAGCACTAGAATACACAAACACGTCTCAACACCTCAATAGTCAAGATATTAATCAAGTTTCAAGATTTATTATCAACAGAGCACTGTCAACACGCTGTTTATATTATCCATCAATAGCCATCAACTTAACACATTGACCGCCATAAACGGCGTACGACGGGTTTGCTGGTCATGCGAATTCTGCCAAACCATGGCGTACGACGTTATTGAGATCATATTAAATTTTTTCGCCATGGTATTCATAATTCCGCCACCCAGCCTCTGCTGAGACAGTGGGGCTCTGCACAACAGTGCAACGCTTCAATACCGCCACCTGGTGGATGATCGGGTGCGAGTTACAACCGGAAATGGATCTGGTGATCTCGGTGCATCTGGGAAATCCGTCCGGCAGTCACATATTGTTGCGGGACTCTAGACACACATCCCTGTATATGGATCGCTGCCATAACTCAATAATCGATATGATTTGGGCGTTTATTACGCCATACAAACCGGAAATGGATCTAGTCGATCGACGTCAAATAAGTGGGATCTTTTTCCTCCAGTCTCATCGGCGAACGGTAAGAGGACAGTAACGTTATTTTCAAGGCGATTGTACATTTCTTTATTTACAAACCATCTGATCAATAAATCAACCCATACTACATAAAGCATTTACTGACGATCACGGAATTATAAACGACCCCCCCCCGTTCATCCGCGCATGATGAGTCATAACGTTTAGGATCATGTACAGTTGAAATTTTTAATATAGCGTGTATCGGCAATAAACGGCAGTTGATAATCTATATATGCGTTTATGCCTATAACTCACGTTCTAGGAATTACTGCAGAAAACGATAAAAACATACTTATATTCTAGACGGTATTTTTGGAAGAATCTATGAATGAAAAAGTATAACGTTCCTACATCCTGAACGATAGATAATCAATGTTGAATGGGCCATAGTAATGTCAATTTAGCAATACAATTTAAAAAGTTATAGCCCTGCAAAGAAGGTGAACATCTCCATAGGCTTAGACTGGTGGCAGTGATCATACATTGATGGATAGAAGCGTGGCAGTCAATGTGTTAATGACGTCACCGCCGTGGCGGCCTGCCCAATAAGCACCCCTGCACCCGCCCAACCCCCCCCCCCCCCACCCCCACTTTCCTCACGAAATGGAACATCGTCAAAATGAATTAAATGAAAACAGTACTAAACTGTAGTTGATTAAATTACTTTCTTATGACATTAGGTTGCATTAAATCCACTCGAACAAAATTTGTTCGCTCATAAAATTTGTGACATTCTAAATGTGATTTAATGTTGTTTTTAATGACAAAACTACCCGACTCACGTTTTATGATGAGCGGTCTTTTCGGAGTCAGTTAGACGCGCGTAATATAGACACTGGTGTTGGTCACAAGTTAAGTTGCTATAACTTAAAGCTATAACGTTAAGATAAGTGTAATTTAACATTTCGTTCTCTCTGCTATTAAGAAAGGAGAGCTATCGCCTTCAACACCTCTCTAACTACCTGTGATTAATGCATGAATAACACGCACAGACAGACCACACCCATGCAGCCCAGTGATGTAGTCCTTTTGGGACACTATCGGACAAATAACAATAATTAACTCATTTACAAGTTGTATTACGTTTTGCAAATAAGGGAACATATATAGAATATGTCAAAGCAGTCAAAAAAACGATATTTCGATTTGTACCTATTCTGAAATGCCAGAAATTTTCGCGATTTCTGAGCAATGTTATTTGCCGCAACAAGTCGGGTTTGGTCACGTCGGGTCACATATGAAGAATAATAACAATACTTTGATGATAATTATACACATTTTATATCATTGGAAAGCCCTAGTTGTTAGCTAAATTTTTTTACCAAATATGAGGTACTTTGAAATACCCAGTAACTAATAATCTATCACAAACCGATGAAGTTCAAGTTCAGGAACTTTCTAACTGAGCCTGGGTAGGGGCAAGCGGGTTAATTAAAGAGTTGCTTAAAGCAATCAATAACGTATAGGCTGAGCAATAGAGACACTCCAACAAGAAGCACACTTAATGTACATATTTTTTGGTTGCCCCAACACAGTCACACTTACAAGCCTGAAATGCACATGTGCTTGAATTTGAAACATATTTAAACATCTGTTACTTCCTTTTCTTCCTTTGTTATTAGCTTTTTACTTCCTTTCCTTCTTTTCTTGTGTCCTTTCTTCCTGTTTATCCTCCCTCCTTTACAGTGCTAACCTCGTGGGGGCCATATTCCTGTAGATGTCTATCACCTTGTTGTGGTTTACAGTAATGTCTTTCTCAATAGCGAGGAGATGCATACTACTACCCTATAGTAGGTGAGGTACTTATGTATTGCTCTGATGATATGATGAAAGAGGAAACCCACACTAACTGGCTTCTTGGGAAGTGTGGAAGAACTAGAAGGTCCATTCATGGATTAATTGATCAAGGCTTTATTTGAAAACCCCAAGAGACAGTTCATTGTAGAGGTGGACGCCTCGGATACTGGACTAAGGGCTATCTTGTCTCAGCGGTCGGCAACGGACCAGAAGGTACATCCGTGCGCCTTCTACTCACATCGTTTCCTCCCTGCCGAGAGGAACTATGACATCGGCAATCGGGAGCTGCTGGCGGTTGTGGCTGCCTTGGAGGAGTGGCGTCATTGGCTAGAGGGGGCCGAGGAACCATTCACCATTTGGACGGACCACAAGAACTTGACGTACATCCGTGCTTCCAAGCGCCTCAACGGCCGGCAGGCAAGATGGGCCAGCTTCCTCAGTCGGTTCGACTTCTCGCTGACCTTTCGCCCTGGTTCCCGCAACACGAAGGCCGACTCCCTGTCCCGGTTACACTCCAAGGGGGCTCCAACCACTGAGGACCCGACTCCCATCCTCCCAGAGGCCAGGGTGTTGGGAGTGGTCACCTTGGGCATCGAGGGGGTGGTAAGGCGTGCCCTACGCTTCCATCCCTCTCCCGGCAATGTACCTGTTCGTCGCCTATTCGTCCCGACTCAGTCCGGTCCCGGGTCCTCCAGTGGGGCCATACCAGCCGTTTCGCCTGCCACCCGGGCGTTCATCGCACGTTCTCCTTCCTGGCTCGTCGATTCTGGTGGCCCACCATGAGGAACGACGTCAAGGAGTTTGTTCTGGCCTGCGCGGTCTGCCAGGAAGGAGAACCGGGCTATTGCAGCCGCTTCCCATTCCGAGCCGCCCTTGGTCCCATGTGGCGTTGGACTTCGTCACGGGTCTTCCTTCGTCCCAGGGGAACACGTGCCTACTGACCGTGGTGGATCGGTTCAGCAAGGGGGTTCCCCTCGTGGCCCTTCCCAAGCTTCCCTCGGCTGCCGAGACGGCGGACCTCCTGACACGCCACGTGTTCCGCCTCCATGGGTTTCCCCAGGACGTCGTATCATGACCGGGGGCCCCAGTTCACTTCCCAGGTATGGCAGGCTTTTTGCAAGGGATTGGGGGCAACGGTCAGTCTTTCCTCTGGTTATCATCCCCAGACTAACGGACAGACGGAGAGGATGAACCAGAGCGTGGAGTCTGCTCTTCGTTGTGTGGCTGCCGAGAAGCCCGCTTCCTGGAGCCGGTTCCTTCCCTGGGTCGAGTACTCCATCAACTCCCTGGTCAGTTCCGCCACCGGCCTCTCACCTTTTGAGGTATCCCTGGGCTACCAATCCCTTCTTTTCCCTGCACAGGAGTCGGAGGTGGCAGTTCCCTCCATACAGGACCATCTCGACCGGTGCCGACGGGTCTGGGAGATCACCAGGACTGCACTGCTCCGGTCATCGGAGCGCGCCAGTCGTGGAGCTGACCGGCACCGGGTCCCTGCGGCGACGTACCACCCTGGGCAGAGGGTGTGGCTGTCCGCGAAGGACCTTCCGCTTCCTCTGCCAAGAAGCTTAACCCCCGGTTCGTCGGTCCTTTTGAGGTTCTGAAGGTGCTCAGTCCGGCGGCGGTGAGTCTTAAGCTTCCTGCGTCCATGCGCATTCACCCCGTTTTCCATGTGTCCCGGGTTAAGCCTGTCTCTCTCAGTCCCCTGATGCCTCCTGCTCCGGATCCGCCTCCTCCTGTGATGGTGGACAGACACCCCCAGTGGCAGGTCCGTCAGCTGATGGATGTCCGACGGCGGGGTCGGGGGTTCCAGTACCTGGTGGACTGGGAGGGATACGGCCCGGAGGAACGGAGCTGGGTCTCCCGCCAGCTCATCATGGACCCCGCCCTGATCACCGACTTCCATCGTTCCCATCCGGACAAGCCGGGTCGCTTATAGCTTATCCGCAACAGTAAGTTACTTCCGGGGTAGGCCTGATTGGCCCCGACAGGCACGTGACGCGCAACTTTCTCTGCCGCGCGGCACGCTCCGCGGAGCCGAGCGGCAGAGCTTGCGGAATTACGTAACCGTCCAAATACGCCATGACTTTCATTCGGCGCTTCAGCTCACCTGGCAGAGCAGCGGTCCTGCGATCCTGCGGTCCGTTGTTGGTGAGTTCGAATCCCATCAAATCTTTTTTTTTTAACGTGATTTTTTTTTTAACGTGTATTCTTTCGCCGGTTAAGGTTAGGCATGGTTAAGGTTAAGGTTAAGGTTAGGCATTGTTTCGGAGTTGGTTAAGGTTAGAACGGTTAAGTTTAGGCGCTGTTAAGGAGCTGGTTAAGGTTAGAGTTTGTGTTAGAGAATGGCAATAGACAGCCTATTTCCGCGCGACAGCTCTCAGCAGCCTCGTTGCGCGTCCTGAGTTTGCCGCGTCACGTGCCTGTCGGGGCCAATCAGGCCTACCCCGGAAGTCACTTACTGTTGCGGAACAGTTACACGCAGCCGGGTCGGGCTGGTCGCCGGGTGGCTCCCGTGGAGGGGGGGGGGGGGTACTGTGAGTATTGGTTCATTCCCCGCCACACGCTTCTTCAAGGTACTGTGATGATTGGTCCATTCCCCGCCACACGCTTCAGGAGCGATTATCAATTCCATCACGCACCTGTTGTAGTTTGTAATTAGCGCTCCAGAGGCTTCATATACTCGGACCTTCTATCAATCGTTGTCGGGTCGTTTTGAATTACTACTGCTACTGCCTGTCTCCCCCCGTTGTTGTACCTCGTCTACTTTTCTCCAGGACATCTTTGGAAGTCTCCGCTGGTGTATATCTTGATCATCCGTTTGGAGCTCTGCCTCGTTGCCCGCTTATGCGTTTGCGCTTTGGTGAGTTTTTGGAAACAAACCTTTTTGGATTATCTGTTTTTGTGTGTTTGGAGAACACTGAAGAAATACCGTTTTTGTTTTGTACTGGACTCAGCTAATTTGTGTGTTTGGATAACACTGAAGAAGTACCGTTTTGTTTTGTACTGGACTCAGCTAACTTGTGTGTAGTTTACACCGAAGATCAAGTCACTTGTATTTCATACTGGACTCAGCTAAGGGAGGACTGAACTGCACTGCTTCTGTGTACAGTTGGACTGTTATTGATCACTCTCTCTCTCTCTCTCTCCGTTTCCACTCCGAGTTGGATCTGGGAGTATCTGCAGAGCCGCAGACAACTCTGCCGAAGGCATTCTCCTATTGTTAATTCTGTTTTGTATTTTGGCAGATTTTTTGGTTCAGTAATAAATACGCCCTAGTGTTTGGCTAACTCTGAACTACCTGTCTGTGCTGTGCTGTTGAGGTCGGTTTCAAACCCTAACACTTTCTCAGTCAGTGCTAAGTGCAGTAATATTATGCAGCATCACTTTTCACATCAAAACAAAAGTAGAACTGTAATGTGGACTCTCAGGGAAAGATTAAATTTTCTTTTATTTTATTTTTTTACATTCTTTTTTTCGGGGAAAGATCTACAGGGATTGATTGATTGATTGAAAACTTTATTAACAGATTGCAGAATGGGTACAGTACAGTACAGCTCAATACATACAATTGTTAAGGGGATGCAGACCAGAGAAAGACTTTCGTCTTGTTTACATCAGGGTCCCCCATTTTCAATTCATCGTAACATATATGACATACATGACATACAGATAGACAGTACTGCTACATCTATACATTTATGACATACCAGATTTGCAATTACAGTACTGTTTGTGATACAAAAAGAGTCCAACGTAGAAACTGTACATTGGATTGGGTAGGTGGGGGTGGGGGGGACTGTACATTGGAGGTGGTTGGGTGGGTGGGGGGGGGGGGGTTGGGTGGGAGTGGGGGGGGGGGTTGGGTAGGAGTGGGGGGGGGGTTGGGTAGGAGGGGTGGGTGGGGGACACTGTACAACTGTACAAACAAAACTGTACATTGGATTATTGACAAGACCATACTTGGTAATTTACTGTACATTGGAGGGGGTTGTGTTCGGACATTTACAGGGGCCAGTTTTGAATTGCAGTCTCCCGTAGGTGTTCTTTGAAAGTGTTTTTGAAGGTGGGTAGTGATTCACATTCCTTTACAGCTTTGGGTAGGGCGTTCCACATTGTTGTGGCATAATTGCGAAACGTGTTTAGTCCCTTGTTTGAGCCGAATCTGGGTTTTACATGATTTGTGGAGCTCCCTCTGGTGTTGTGATCGTGGTATTCACTGACCTTTGGGAAGTATTTTGACATGTACATGGGTACCTTGGTCGTGTAGTGTATCTTGTAGACCAGGCCCATTGCAAGTTGCTGTACTCTGTCGTCTACTCTAAGCCATCCTAGGTTGGCAAAGTGTGCAGGGGTGAGGTGGGTTCTAGGAGTCAGGTCAAGCAGTAGTCTGACTAGTTTGTTTTGAGATGTTTGTAATTTGGTTTTTAGTGCCTTTGAGGTGCTTTGGTACCATGAGGTGCAAGCATAGTCGTAGTACCCTTGAATGAGTGCTCCTGCCAGAGTCTTCAGGGTATTCTTGTTTACCAGGGAGGAGATCCGGTACAAGAATCGAGTTCGTTAATTGACTTTTTTTATTACATTGGATGCCATTTTGTCACAGGAAATATTAGCCTTTAGGATGGAACCCAGGTAGGTAATTTCATCTTTCCTTGTGACAATATTGTCACTCACTGTAACTGAGAAGCCGTCGGTCTTGCTGAGTTTGTTATTTGAACCGAAGAGAATGGACTCTGTTTTGCCCATGTGTAATGATAGTTTGTTGTCGGCGAGCCATATGCAGATTTTGTCTAGTTCCGAGCTGAGGGTTTTTTCAACCTGTAACTTGTTCTTGTCAGAGACCAGCAGGGCTGAGTCGTCCGCAAACAGGAACAAGTTGCAGTCACAAGCTGACGACATGTCATTTGCATAAATTAGGAACAGTAGTGGTCCTAGTATGCTTCCTTGTGGAACACCACAGTTCACTGTGAGGGGGGGGGGGGTAGGGTACCGTTTACCTCCACCATCTGTTCTCTCCCCTCCAGTTGCTTTTAGTTTGTCAATTAGTTTGTCAATATTATTGTATTTGTGTATTTGTATATGGTGTAGTGTTCACCTGTAATGAATTCCCTCTTGTATTTCCCCTTCTCAGGTGCGGCCCGCCCCTTCCTGTAGAGTGTGATGATTACCCGATTAACGAGTGTACTCGTTATTGCCCGCCATGCGTTGTGCGCCAGAAACGAGCTAACTCGTTTTTGGGATCAATATTAATTTTTTTCGCCATGGCATTCATAATTCATCCAGCCTCCCTCCGCTGCCACAGCTGGACCCTGTCTGATATTGCAACCCCTCAATACCGCCGCCTGGTGGATGTCGGGGGCGAGTTACACTCCAAGCCAAACCGGAAGTGGCGCTCGGTGCATCGAGGAAATTCCTCCGGCAGTAATATCTTGTAGCGTGGATCTAGATACACACTCGAGTGCATTGGGATCGCTTTCGAAACGCAATAATCAATATGATTTCAGAGTTTATTGCGTCATACAAACAGGAAATGGATCTAGCAGATCGATGTCAAATTATTGGAATATTTTTCCTCCAGTTTCATCGGCGAAGGGTAAGAGGAATTTAACGTTATTTTCAGCCCGATTGTTTATTCATTTCACGGCAATCCATCTGATCAACGTATCAACCCATAGTAAGAAAATACGCTACTGACGATCAAGGAATTATAAACGACCCCCCTCCCTTTCCTTCACGCATGATGAAGCATAATGTATACCGATCATATACATTTGAATTTTTTAATATAGTGTGTATAGGAAAGAAACGCCAATCGATAATCTATCATATGCGTCAGGGCCTATAACTCGCGTTTTAGGAATTACTGCAGAAAACCTTAAAACATACTTATATTCTCGACGGTACAAACACAACAATGTATGAATGAAAAAATATAACGTTCCCACATCCGGAACGATAGATACCCGATGTTGAATGGGCCATAGTAATGTCGATATAGCTATAATATTTAAAAGGTTATAGCCCTGCAAAGAAGGTAAACATCTCCATAGGGTTACAGCACTGGCAGACTGGGCATAAGGATGGGTACAATGCATGTGTTAATGTGTTAAGGGGAATTTGGATAAAACCTGATATCCTGCACACATTCATGGCTTTTTGCCATTATCACCAGACTGTGTATTGTGGGTTGTGTGTTGGCCTTTTGCCATTATCACCAGACTGTGTATTGTGGGTTGTCTGTTGGCCTTTTTGCCATTGCCACGATGATTGTATTTGTCTGTGCTGAACTGTGGGTCAGCTTGATGCCCCTGAGATGTGGGCTTGTGTGAAGTTCACTCGTATTTTGTTAATAGCCTTGGTTGTTGTACTGGTTGGTTTTACCAGTGTCCTACCACGTGAGTGTTGCTTGTGTCCTGTAACACTTTGATTACTTGTGTTTGTTAGTGTTTTATCCCTTTACCTAGTGTTGTTCGTCATATTGTATATTCCTGTTTTGTTCTCCTTTCCCTTGTCCTAAATTGTGTTTGTGGGGAATGGGTTTCATTCCCCTTATGGTAATAAATATAATTTACTTTTGAGAATGCTTTATTATTTCCTCCTACCGGGACCTGTGCTAAATGCACTTATATTATTTATAGACCTTTGTAGGTGTAGGTGTAGGTTGAATGACAAAGGAGGGGCTGCTCCCTATCTCGCATTTGCTAAATGCACTGCCACTAAAAAAATCACCTAGGCCCACCCACATTTTACGCTCGAACTGAGAGTAAATAATGCAGCCAAAAGATTTGAGGCACAAGAAAAATGTATCTTGTTTTGTACAGCAATCTTGATAATGCATTGTTGGCAAACTGCTCAGGGATTCATTAAACTTCATTGAGCACATAAATCCATTGACTGGGTTTTGGCAGGCGATTCTACAGAGAATACAGAACACAATAGAAACTCAAATGGTTACATTATATGAGACAAATTGTTGATCTGCAAGTTGTGAAAGGAACACTCTTATTTTACTGATGGCTTTTCAAGAGCATGTCAATAAACACCATTGATTGTACCAAAAACTGCTGAGAACTCGAGTACCATGAGCCCTGAAAATATCAGAAAAGTAGAGCGTTGCGGCTGGGTGGCGTAGCAGAGAATGCTCGTCACCAATGCAAGAGACTCCGGTATCGAGTATTTGATCGTTATTTCTTTTATTCGCTATTTCCATTCATAAATCATCCAGGAAGGTGTGGTACCATAGGGAATGAGTCTGAGATCGCAAAGGTCCAATACCGCTGCCTAGTGGTATGCGGCCGATGTTGCACTCCCTTTGAGACTGTGTATCTCTCTGTGTGTCATTGAAATTCCTCCGGCCGGACATTTCTAGTAACGTGGATCAAGAGCTTCACCCGATCGCATTGAATAGTTTTCGGGACGCCCGATTCATTATGCTGTGGGGGCCCAAATGGACATACGATCTAGCAGATGGCAATCAAATAATTGGAATATTCTGGAATCTCATCGGCCACAGGTAAGAGCAATTTAACGTCAATTTCAGCTTGGTTGTGCCTTGTAGCGTGTATAGGGACGAAATGCCAATGGATTAAGTATAATATGCGTTGCGGCCTATTACTAGCCTCCCAGGAATTACCCTAGACCGCTCTAAAACCATACTTATATTCACCACGGTATAAAACGGGAATGTATGGATGGAAAACATATTCATTTTTCACATCTTGAACGATAGATACTCGATGTCAAATGGGCCATATTATTGCATCCATAGCTATAATATTTAAATAGTTATAGCCCTGCAAACAAGGTGAGCGACTCTCATCGTTTACAGCGGTGGCGGTAGCTACTACAGGATGAGGCTAATAGCTGGCAGTCAATGTGCATAGGTATGTCAACAACAATAGGTTCACTATGGCATGTTGTAAACAGAGCAAACATGTGAAGTATCACCCTCTTGTGTTCAAAAGGTGTAACTTTATCTTGAATGTGAATTTATGTCCCTGGCCTGCTGTCAGCCTATGTGCCAAGTTTCATCCACCACAACCTTGTAGTTGGTGAGATTTGCTCCGGAGAGACCCACCGACAGGTGCAACTGATCACACAATCCCCAGAGACAATACATAAATATCACCACAGTTCCAGTGAAAATAGACAGAAGACATGTTGAAATGGAGATTAATATCAGGCTGTACTACAGCACAAAGCAGACTTAAGGACTCTTGCAAGCTAACAGCTGTATTCCAGCTGAATTAAATGAGTCCTGACTGTCAGTGGGTCATACAACAATTAATAAGATTTAGATGTGTTAATCTTAAAACCATTTTCATAGATTATATAACAGCAATTAAGCACAAGCAATGCATTCCTTTTCAAACTTGAAAAAAAATGTATGATGAAAATTCCATAGTGGAGAAAATGATTCTGGAGGCGGTGGGCACAACAGTGCTATATTTACACCCAGTGTTATGACCCTTTGGGTAATTTCTTGTTGTATTGTATTGCCAGTTAACCTGCCCCTCTTCCTTCCCAGTGTGAGAAATAGTCTGTGAATAGTCTGTGTGTGGGGGTGATGGGGTGCAGGGGTTCCTCTGATTGGCTGGAGGACTGATTCTCACATGAGCTGAACTGATTGGTCCAGCCAGCAGATTTAAACTCCAGTTGTAATTGTTTCTCTCTCTCGCTCCTCCACTCCCAACAATATGCTATGATTTGTGTTTTTATCTTGTAATACTGATTTTGTAATATAGTGTGATGCTGGTAAGCCATGCCTTTCATTTTGTAGTATTAACACATTGGGCACCATGCATTATGCCCATCATTATGCCCTCTCTGCCACCGCTGTAAGCCTATGGAGATGTTTACCTTCTTTGCAGGGCTATAATTTTTTAAATAGTATAGCTATATCTGCATTACTATGGCCCATTCAACATCGGGTATCTATCGTTCCAGATGTGGGAACGTTATATTTTTTCATTCATACATTGTTGTGTTAATACCATCGAGAATATAAGTATGTTTTTAATAGGGATGCTCGATATTGGCTTTTTTACCGATACCGATATTCCGATATTGTCCAACTCTTAATTTCCGATACCGATACGATACCGATATCAACCGATACCGATATATGCAGGGTTTCCCCCCAAAAAAACGGAATAATTTCAGGTAACTAATAATTTCACTGGATGCATTCAAAAGGCTTTCTAAATGTAAGCATTATCTGTGCAAAATATGATCATTAAAAAAGTTAAAATTAACATACAAGTTGTTGAATTAAACCAACATGCATACTTTTGACAATAAATAAAATAAGAATTGGTTCTTACTTGCTTGCCTGGGTAAATAAAGGTTAAAAAAATAAATAAAAAATTTTTAATTTTTTTTACCGATACCGATATTTTCCGATATCACATTTTACTGCCGATATCGGCCGATAATATCGGTCGGCCGATAATATCGGACATCCCTAGTTTTTAAGCTTTTCTGCTGTAATTCCAAAAACGCTAGTTATAGGCCCTGACGCATATGATAGATTATCAATTGGCATTTATTTCCTATACACGCTATATTAAAAAATTCAAATGTATATGATCGGTATCCATTATGCTTCATCATGCGTGAAGGAAAGGGGGGGGGGGTCGTTTATAATTCCTTGATCGTCAGTAATGGCTTTATTTAGTATGGGTTGATATATTGATCAGATGGATTGCAAACAAAGAAATGGACAATTAAGCTGAAAGTAACGTGAGTTTCCTCTTACCGTTCGCCGATGAGACTGGAGGAAAAATATCCCAATTATTTGACGTCGATCTGCTAGATCCATTTCCGGTTTGTATGACACAATAAACGCTGAAATCATATTGATTATTGCGTTTCGAAAGCGATCCAAATGCACTCAAGTGTGTATATTGATCCACGCCTCAATATATCTCTGGTGGAGGAATTTCCTCGATGCACAGATCGCCACTTCCGGTTTGGCGTGAGTGTAACTCGCCCGACCATCCACCAGGCGGCGGTATTGAGGCGTTGCAATATCAGAACAGGGTCCGGCTGCGATCCGGAGGGAGGCTGGATGAATTATGAATGCCATGGCTAAACATTTTTATATTGATCCCAAACACGTGATACGCCGTTGTTGGCGTTCAACGCATGGCGGGCAATACCGATTTACGCCGTTCTTGGCGCACAATGTGTTAAGTGACCTGTGCTGAACGGTTACAGCGTGTTTTTTAAACATATGAAAATAACCTTTCTTGTAATTGTGTCTAACCTTGTTTATTACTTCAAATGTCAAGTAGTAGCCAGTAGGAGGGAGTCCTGTTTTTGTTTGTTCACTATTTTCTCATGTTTTCTCAAGTTGGTTTAAACTTTGTATTTCTGTTTCCATTTAGTTTTATTAGGAAAGTTAGGGATTTAGGGTAAGTTATGTTTTGTGTTTGGGCACTGCTCTGAAGCTTAAAAAAAAAATATATATATATATATTTAAACATGTATATATAATATCAATAAACTGCTACTTTGACCTTTTGATTGTGGTTTCATGGTTATCCTTGGTAGTTGGAAGAGTGGGGGCACTTGAACATGCTGGGGCCCAGGTTCCCCTAGGCCAGGGCTCTAACACTACAGTAGGTTTAAGCATACAACACAATAGGCTGATGGCACAATAACAAAAAGATAACATCTCATTCACATTGTGGGACTGCCAATACTAGAATAAAATACTACCAGATCACATGGCCAATTGGATTTGGCCACCCTGTGGCCGCAAAAGTGATTAAGTGTAACTTTACCTGACTTTGTCACACAGGAAATAAAATAATGTCCTCAAAGATACATGGAATGTATACTGTAACTGAGGGGTACAATTCCCTGACTGTATTGATAAGTATGGTATCATTAAACCACTACCGCTTTATGTACTTTAACTACTGGCCACACAGTACATGATATAGATATGATGAACACTTTCCCACCTGATGAAACCAAGTCCACACAAATGTATCCGTCGAATCTTTAATATATAGCAAAGGGTATATACAACGTTCACGTAATGACATTTATGATTTGAATGCACTTGTAAGGCAAATGAGTATTCGTAGGCAAATCAACATTGAATGTCCAATCTCTGGTTACGCAGGAAGCAAGTATACAACCTGGTTCTTTAGGGAACTATAGCGATGGTACTTAATGATTATAGCTGGATACACTAAAGGGGGTCCCGCTGGTTGTAAGTCAGTAGGGGGGGGGGGGGGGGGTTAGGAGAGCCGCTGGCGATATCCCATCTGGCCAACGATTTCTTGGGAGAATTCAGAGTGCTGAACACGGTGCCCACAGAACCTTGGTCCACAGATGAATACAGTTGGGCCCTCTTGTAGACGGTAGCTGCCGGTCCACAACGAAGAGACGTGAGGCGACCTCACTCGGGTTAGAGCGCCGTCTCACCTGGACTCCTCTCGGGGGTAGTTCCAACACTTACCAGTGTTGGCTGTTATCCATGGCATAATCAAAGCACCCAAAGCAAGTAGATAATCCAAGCCGTGTAGGGCTCGCCGTCGTCCGGGTAAGGTAATCCAATGTGCAGGCCCACTCATCCTTGCCCAGAACTCCTCGGATGAAAGCACCACACGTGGTCTGCCCAGCCTGGTTAAGACTCTAGATAACGCGAGGAAAACGATGGGGGTACTGCTCACTTTATAACTCTAACCGAACGATGCACCATACATAATAGACTATTATTAACTTAATAGAAATACGTCCCACTCGACGGTATAGTGCCAAACTATGACAATTCAACTATTAATCCACACGATGTCTCAATGCCATTCTGAGGCCAAGTTGACCATACTGCACCACACGTGTATCGTGGGTGAGGCTTAACGTCTTGCCACTAGGTTGGAGGGTAAAGAACTAAGGGCTAAGGGAAGTTCTACTTTACTTGCGCCATATATATATGCGCTGTGAACAAATAGTACCATTCGTATTTCGGCAGACGTATTCCTACGCGGAACCGGGGCTAGTAACGACATGTTCGTCGGCACGATTGAACTTGAACCAAGGGGCTTGGCTGCTGGCGCCAAGTTCTTGTCCAATGAGAGAATGAAACTATTATGGGCTGTTAGTAGACCAAAGGGATATTCAGTGTATATGTACAAGGAATATACAAGGGATATCAAACGATATACAAATACTATTAAATATATATCCATAAATAAATATATATATTCGGTTTAATCTGATCCTTCACAACAGCCGCTCCCCTAATTAGTCAGTCAGTCAACTCACAAAGTCATGGGGTCATGGTCGTCATCGATAGTGTCTGGGAGTCTGGGCAGTTCTATTAGCCTCGCCACGGGTCGTGTGTAAGTTCGCCCTTGGACGAGCACCTCAGCTGCTCGGACCTTGCCATCGGCACCGGTGATCACTTTGCTTACGCGGCCAGCCGGCCACATAGCTCTGGGTAGTGACTGGTCGATAATCATGACGACTGTTCCTTCTGTCAAATTGTCTCTCTCTTTTACCCACTTCTGGCGGATCTGTAGAGACGGTAGGTAGTGGAGTAGAAAGCTGTTCCAAAACTTGTCAGCTAGTACTTGACTGTACCTCCACATTCTTCGGCCGTTCGCTTCTTCAGGCCTGTACATTGTCTGGGGTAGCGCGGGGTCCAGCCGCCCCATCAAGAGTGTGTTGGGGGTGACTGGGTCGACATCTGCTATATCACTGGAGACGTAGCCGAGGGGCTTGGAGTTCAATACTCCCTCGATCTCCGTGAGGACTGTCATTAGGACTTCTTCCGCTACAGTCTGGGCCCCAAACACGGCGTACAGGGCTGTCTTTATAGAACGTACTTCTCGTTCCCAGGTTCCACCGAAGTGGGGTGCGTTCGGGGGATTAAACTGGAAGTCAATCTGGGATGGAGCGAGGTGGGTCTTAAGTTCTGGGCCCATAGCTTGGAAGCTCTCTCTCAGCTCTCTTTCTCCGCCTTTGAAGTTTGTCCCGTGATCAGACAACAATGTAGACGGTTTTCCTTTCCGTGATGTGAATCTTCGGAAGGCCATAAGGAATGAGTCTGTGCTCATGGTTGGAAGGAGTTCGATATGTATCGCTCTGGTGGTCATGCATTTGAATACAATACCCCACCGCTTGTCGGTTCCTCTTCCTTTCTTTATATACAACGGGCCAAAACAGTCCATGCCTGTGGAGTGGAATGGCTTGTCGCCGAGTCGGAGGCGACAGGGAGGTAGGTCAGCCATCCGGGGTATGCTGGGCTGCGCGCGCCACTTTCGGCAGTCTAGACAGGTTCGCTGGAAGCGTCGCACTGCTTCTCTCCCTTGAAGTATCCAATAGCGACGTCTGATCTCCGCGAAGACTCTCTCTGCTCCTGCGTGGTGTACGGTAGAATACATCCCAACGGGTCATATTGTCTGGCGAGTGTTCTGTACACACTCCGTCTGGTGGTCGGTATCGCCGTCGACCTTCCCTGCTCCGTGGTCAGGGGTTTGTGTCTATAGTGGAGCGAGTCTGTTTTGAAGCGCCAGACTAGTCCTAGTGTCATTTCTTGGGCTTCTCCTGGGATTGTCGCCATCCAGGTCTCGCTGCTGGCAGCCTTGTCCGCGGGGGAGAGGCTGCACAATACGTGCGGGTCGCTGCTGGCCCACTGCCTGAGATCAAAGCCGCCTTTGATCAGGGAGGCGCGTAGCTTGAGTAGGAGAGCCTCGGCTTCTTCTTGAGTCGAAACGCTTTGTAACCAGTTGTCCACGTAGAAACTGTTCTTCACACTGTGTCGGACCTCTTCATCTGCTGCTGGGTCCTCTGCGACGTGTTTCTGTAGTGCAAATGTAGCACAGCACGGGCTGCATGTGGTTCCGAAGGGGAGGACTTCCCATTGGTAGATGGCTGGGTGCTCATCTCCGATCCTCTCTCTCCATAGGAACCGCAGTAGGGGCTTATCCTCCTCCACTAGTCTCACCTGCAGGAACATCCCTTTGATATCCCCGCTGATAGCCACCTTGTCCTGGCGGAAGCGTAGTAGCACGCCTAGTAGAGAGGGGCCGAGTGTGGGGCCGGGCAAGAGCTCTTTATTCAGATTCTGGGATCCGATCTGGTAGCTGCAGTTAAACACAATGCGATCCTTGCCGTTGTGGTGGACCTTGTGGTGTGGCACGTACCATGATTCGGTCGTCTGATCGGCCTCTTTAATGTCAATCTTCATTACGTGTCTCGCTGTGATTAGCTTCTCAATCTCAGCGCGGTACACACTCTCTTGAGCGGGGTCTTTGGCTAGGCGCCGCTCTGTGTTCAATAGATACCGCTCCGTAGCTTCTTTCGTGGCGTGAAAGGTGGGCATTCCCTCTCGCCTCAGGAGTGGAGTTGCGTATCTCATCACTCCGCCGACTGTGACTCTCTTTGTCCCTTGCTCGAGGAGGTTTATGGCGTAAATGTCTTCTTTAGAACGAATGTCTTTCTTTTCGTTCTTAAAGGGCATTGTCTCTAGTGTCCATAGCCTCTCGACATGCTGCAGGAGAGTGGTGTCTTCTTCTGTCACTCTGGAGTGGAGGCAGCTAGTGGCTGCTGTTCGGTTGAGAGATTTAGCGAGGGGGCCTTGTAGTGTCCATCCTAGGCGGGTCTCGACTGCTGCAGGACAGCCTCTGGGTCCTGTATGGACCCGGTCTATCGGGACTATGAGGTCTGCATGGTCGGAGCCTATCAGCAGGGTCGGGGTGGCGCCGTCTATGAGCGGGATAGGTAGTTGACGCAGGTGCACATATTTATCCATCAGCTTGGCGATGGGGTAGGTGTACTGTGATAGTCCTATTTCTTGGCTGGTGAAAGCATTTGTAATCCTATACCGTCGCTCTGGCTGCCCGCTTGCTGCGATAGTGAAGGAGACATTCTCGCCTTTTATCGTCTTTAAATCTCTTCTTATTGTCCGAATCGTCATTTGGTTCTCGCTCCCCCGCAGTCCCAGCTGGGCCGCAGCGGACGCGAGCAGAAGGGTCTTCTCTGACCCGTCATCAAGGACGGCGTAAGTGTCCATGACTTTATCTTGGTAGCTCAATGTTACACGGACTACCTTTAAGAGCACTTGGGCGCCGCTGCTGCTGGCGGGGTCAATGTACATGACACTTGCCTTGGTGCTGCTCGATGGTGCAGGTGCAGGCTTTCTTCTGTTACTGTCGTGTAGGACATCCAGGTGGGCTCCGTCACACCGACTGCACCTCTTCTTTAGGCGGCACTCGGCTGCCATGTGACTGCGCGCACATCGGTAACAGCGCCTGTTGGACTTTATCCATTGACTCACTTCTTCTGCATTCATCTTTGTGAACAGGTCACATTGTGACAGCCAGTGTTCCTTCTCGCAGTACGGGCACACCATCTTCCACTTCTATTTTCTCGAGGGGGTACTGTGGTTCTTACTGCTCGGTACTGATTCTGATTGGTGCATGACAGTCACCGATCTTCTTCCATCGTTTATTCTCCTGGGTCCCTCTCTGGAGCTTGGTGTGCTCCGCACGAACGTATCCAGTCGTAAGCTGCTGACTTCTCTCGCCAGGAAGTCGGCTAGATCGAGGAGGGATGGTTCGGGACCGTTAGGATCACGGTGGTCTCTCTGCCGCCTAAAGCGCTCTTGTCTGGCGGGTGGCAGCTTCTCTAAAATCCTCTCGACGTTAGAGTTGGCGTATAGCTCGTGCATACCCTTTTCTCGTTGCGCTCCCAGCATCCCTACCAGGGACTGCACTTTTATAGACAGGTCGTCTAATGAGCGATTGTCTGTTGCTGGGGGTAGGCGGTCAATATGCCTTATCTCTTGGATTACGTAATCCCATATACGTCCATATCTCTGGTCCAGCGCTGCTAGAGCCGCGGTGTATGGGGTCGTAGAGGTGGCATAGGCTAGCGCTATATTGTGCGCTCGGGGTACTTTCAGGTGCTTCAGTAATATTGCATACTTGTGACGTTCATCAACGACATCCACCATCATTGTCTCTAAGCACATTCGGAGCTCCGTGTACTGTGCCCGATTCTCATGGGTGAAGTCTGGGATGGTCGGTGTGGCAATGTATGACGCCGTGGATGGCTGATACATCGGCGAGCGTTGGGGGAGAGGCCTCTTAGGCGAGTCTCCTCTTGCGCCTCTCTGTGGGCTGGTACCGGCAGGGTACCATGGCCCGCTGGTCCAGGTGCTATTCCTCGGGGCTGGTCGTGCGTCGTGCTCACCCGTGAATAGAGTCGGGGGTCTGTAGTGCAGCGCCGCGGGGGTATAGCCTGGGCTGTACTGGACCTCCTGGTCCGGTGGAGTACTGTGCTGTCGTCGGGCTTGGTTCTCCTCCTCTCCCTCTTCTTCTTCTATCAGGTCCTCTAGATCCTGTAGTCGTTTATTTAGCTTCTCCGCAGTGTATGCTGCTCCTTCCTTGTAGCTGGGTCTCGCTTGGACCGGTCGGGGAAGGGGGTCTGCGGGGGGTATAGGCTTGGTCTGTTGGTCAAGTTCAGGGTCGCTTGCTCGGTTAGGAGACGCTGCCCTTGACTGTTGTCTCGACGAGTTCCTTGAACCCCTGGCGGAGGGAGAGGGTGTTGCCTTGAGGATCAGCTGCTCCATTAGTTGCGCTTGTAGCTTGTCGCGCTCGGCTTGTAGTCTGTCGCGCTCGGTTTCGCGCTGGATGAGAGCGAGGTCGCGCTCTGCTTCTCTTTGGGCACCGGCAGCGGCACGCTGGGTGTCTGCTCGGTCTCTTGCCATATTCTCTTCCGTCTGAAGGCGTCTCATCTCCAGGCGTATGCGCTCTTCTTCGCTCCGTTGCTGTGTCTGGAGTCGATCGCGTTCACCCTGAAGTCGATCGCGTTCACCCTGGAGTCGATCGCGTTCGGTAGAGGCTGTCAGGCTGACGAGGAACGCCTGTGATAGCATCCTCTCCGCTTCGCTGGGGGAAGACGGTTGTAGAGGTGAGCCGCTCCTGGCGGTACTCATTGGGGAGTCCTGGAGCTCTATTTCCTCGGCGCTCTCCTCCTCTTCTTCCGTGCAGAGTTCTCTCTCTGTAGGGTTGTCTTCCTCCCGGGGCTGGTCAGGGACTACTTCTTCGGTATTGGCGGGGGGTAAAGGCATGTCAGCTCCCTCCTGGTCCCCACCGTGAGCTTGGTCAGTTACATTAGAACCCACTAGGGCCTCTGTGGTCGGGGTAACCTGGTCGTTAAGGTCAGACATCATTTTACTTTCTACTTTTACCACGTTTACCGTTTGTAGAAGACTAGGTAGTTGACTGACAGCGTAATCCTCTAAGTACGGAGGTGGCTGTCGTCTGCGCCGCGGGCGTTCTACGTTAGGAGGACCGTTTCGTGGAGTGTTCATAATAGGCCATTTCAATATTAATAACACTATATTAATATTACACTAGTTACCCTCTGGCTCGAAGGACCAATTGTAACTGAGGGGTACAATTCCCTGACTGTATTGATAAGTATGGTATCATTAAACCACTACCGCTTTATGTACTTTAACTACTGGCCACACAGTACATGATATAGATATGATGAACACTTTCCCACCTGATGAAACCAAGTCCACACAAATGTATCCGTCGAATCTTTAATATATAGCAAAGGGTATATACAACGTTCACGTAATGACATTTATGATTTGAATGCACTTGTAAGGCAAATGAGTATTCGTAGGCAAATCAACATTGAATGTCCAATCTCTGGTTACGCAGGAAGCAAGTATACAACCTGGTTCTTTAGGGAACTATAGCGATGGTACTTAATGATTATAGCTGGATACACTAAAGGGGGTCCCGCTGGTTGTAAGTCAGTAGGGGGGGGGGGGGGGGGGGGTTAGGAGAGCCGCTGGCGATATCCCATCTGGCCAACGATTTCTTGGGAGAATTCAGAGTGCTGAACACGGTGCCCACAGAACCTTGGTCCACAGATGAATACAGTTGGGCCCTCTTGTAGACGGTAGCTGCCGGTCCACAACGAAGAGACGTGAGGCGACCTCACTCGGGTTAGAGCGCCGTCTCACCTGGACTCCTCTCGGGGGTAGTTCCAACACTTACCAGTGTTGGCTGTTATCCATGGCATAATCAAAGCACCCAAAGCAAGTAGATAATCCAAGCCGTGTAGGGCTCGCCGTCGTCCGGGTAAGGTAATCCAATGTGCAGGCCCACTCGTCCTTGCCCAGAACTCCTCGGATGAAAGCACCACACGTGGTCTGCCCAGCCTGGTTAAGACTCTAGATAACGCGAGGAAAACGATGGGGGTACTGCTCACTTTATAACTCTAACCGAACGATGCACCATACATAATAGACTATTATTAACTTAATAGAAATACGTCCCACTCGACGGTATAGTGCCAAACTATGACAATTCAACTATTAATCCACACGATGTCTCAATGCCATTCTGAGGCCAAGTTGACCATACTGCACCACACGTGTATCGTGGGTGAGGCTTAACGTCTTGCCACTAGGTTGGAGGGTAAAGAACTAAGGGCTAAGGGAAGTTCTACTTTACTTGCGCCATATATATATGCGCTGTGAACAAATAGTACCATTCGTATTTCGGCAGACGTATTCCCACGCGGAACCGGGGCTAGTAACGACATGTTCGTCGGCACGATTGAACTTGAACCAAGGGGCTTGGCTGCTGGCGCCAAGTTCTTGTCCAATGAGAGAATGAAACTATTATGGGCTGTTAGTAGACCAAAGGGATATTCAGTGTATATGTACAAGGAATATACAAGGGATATCAAACGATATACAAATACTATTAAATATATATCCATAAATAAATATATATATTCGGTTTAATCTGATCCTTCACAACATATACCATTACCTATAGATGCCATTTGGAGCATCTAAGCAGGCAAAATGTTTTCTCAACCCCCGCCTTGAGTAATGTACTAAGGATAAATATGCTGTAGCCAACAGGGAGGGTTGGGAGCACTAAACTAAAGCAATTGCCTGTATGACCATGAAGTGGAAAAACGATGACATAGCCTACATCTTCCGCATGATGCAGAGCAGTGTGTTCCGTGTGAGCGACCATGCTTCCCCCTTGTTACATTGTGTGTAACACCCACTATGTGATTGTGATTCCCCCCCCCCCCCCCCCTCCACACACACGGTGCTGTGGGGTGATTCCATAATGAGGATGACAATCCCATTACACTTGAAGGTTAACGACAAGAGTGCTCCATCAAATACCCTGAATGGAAGTTTCATTTACCTGCTCAAGTGAACCCTGCACATGTGGAGCAGGTGTTTATGGGTTCATTTGGGGGACGGTGCGGATATTCCAAATAGTGGTGAACCGCCACTAAAAGGTGTACAACTGGAACACGTTCGGTTAATACAAATGTAGCTCTTGTTTCTGGTGCTCTCGCTACCACAGGTTAGCATGCATACATGGAGGAACTTCTTCCTCACCTTCTCGATTCTGAATTATTTATGAGCAGACCGAGATGGGGATGAGCTGAAATGAAAAATATATAAACAAACCATGTGATATTGTGCATGAGAAACAAATAATTACCAGTATTTAAACTTGACTTCTACATACAATTATTAGAACAATGCTATATGGTAATTAATGCTTAAATATATTTGCCATCAAACAAAGTGAATTTCTGGTTGTGAATCAAGTCCTGATTTTTAAGTTATGGGAGGCCATTGTTTGCCGTGTTATTTTTTTTGTGTCAATTTAGACCCGTTCAACATTGTCTTGTATGTCTCGTCAACATTGTCTCGTATGCAGAACTTCCGAAACAAAACCACATGTGCAATTGATCCATTTCAAACCAATCCAATTGCAACAATAGTGATTGGAGGATGAAGAAAAAAAGAGGGTTTGAGATAGGTCCATTATTTGGGGAGTGACTCCAGGAACTTTCTGGATGAAAGCACTTTGCGCAAACAGGTTTTTGGACATTGCGTGGGTTTCAACCAACCAAATTGTGTGCGTCTAAAAACGTCACCCTTGTTTCAAACAGTAAAAGGGTCTATATCAGGGGACGTGCCACCTGTAGTAGCTTAACACTTTCAGACCCAGCCGTTTTATCCATCCTTGTAGTCAATGGGCCACACTTTAACCCTTGAGTGACCCTTGTCGCAGTTCTGGTCAAAAAGCCCTTTTTTGTGTTTGTGGATAGTGTTGGCTAGATTTTATGTAGGCCTATATGCCAAAAAAGTTGCTCAGTATCACATCTTGGACTCACGTTACAATAATCCATGTTTGTTTTTTAAAAACAATCACTATTAAGCGTGTGAACAAGTGTCACACCTTTCAACCTAGTCACAGAACTGGACAGGTTAGGGTTAGATTTAGGGTTAGGTTAAGTGGTTAAAATCATGAAAATGAATAAATATTCGATATGTATGGTGAGGACTGAAGTTAATAATGATATTCATGAACGAAAATGGGAACAATACATGAAAAATATATGTTTTACGGAGATCGCAGTTTCGGTCACTAGGGAGATAGGTAGTGGTTTTTTTTAAGGTTGACTCGAGGTCAAGCGCGGTGGCCCTCGTCGGCGGCCTGGAGCAAAAACCACCCCCATGATACCAACGGCCGCCATAGATTCCGTTGAAAAGTGAGTACACTATATATAATAATATAATACTAGGTTGGTGATAATACACATTATTTATTCTGGGTTTTGATTGATTGATTGAGAGTTGTGTGGCCAAACGAAATATTATAAATCATTGTTTTTCATTATAATCAGTGAACCAGGAGAGGAAGAAGGAGAGGAAGAAGCAGAGGTTTCCAGAGGCCCACGTCTTCCTGCGGTCAAGCGCGGTGGCCCTCGTCGGCGGCCTGGAGCAAACACACCCAGGCCCAGAGCGACAGCAGCCATAACCTGGAATGAACCCTGGAAAACAGAAAAGGACCACGACACAGCTCTGCAGCCTATACGGTTCACACCAGCAAGAGAACCTGGACATAAACTGAACCCAAGCTGCAAGTATACACCACTGGACCTATTCAAATTGTACATAGACAACGATGCAGTGGAAACACTTGTCAGGAACACAAACAAAAAAGCTGCAAAGAGCAAGGCAAGTGGCAAAAAATATAAATGGACTGACATCAACACCAATGAGTTGTACACATTTTTCGGACTGATTCTCTACATGGCAATTCTGAAACTGCCAGGAGTACAACAGTACTGGAAAAAGAACACCATTTTCAGCATATCATTTCCACCCACTGTCATGGCAAGGGACAGGTTCCGAACGATATCTTGGAACGTCCACATGAGTGATCCGGACGAGGATGTTGTGAATGACAGAAAGAAGGGGACAGCAGACTATGACCGCCTGTTCAAACTGAAGCCCCTTATGGAGACCATCAGGTCTGCATGCAAAGCGCTCTACCACCCCAGGCAAAACATTTCCATTGATGAGAGGATGGTTGCAAGCAAGGCCCATACTTCTATGAAGCAGTACATGAAAGCCAAGCCAACGAAGTGGGGCTTCAAACTTTTTGTTTTGGCTGACAGTAGCAATGGCTACACTTTGGACTTTGCTGTTTACGCCGTGAAGTCAAAGTTCAAATCAGGCATTGGACTGGCGTATGACTCTGTCATGTCCCTGATAAAGCCAGCACACCTCAAGCAAGTACCCATGGGCAAGGGATATCATTTGTATGTCGATAACTTTTATACAAGTCCAAAGCTTTTCAGGGATCTGCATAGCCTGGGTGTCGGAGCATGTGGAACGTACAGAGACAACAGAAAATAATGCCCCCGCACAGAGGTGAATGCTCTCAAAAAGAAGGATGCTAGGGGCACCATCAGGTGGCTACGTGATGGCCCACTGGTCTTTGTGAAGTGGATGGACACACGTGAAGTCTCTGTTTGCTCCACAATCCACGAGTCATTCGCTGGAAAAACTGTGCTGAGGAGAATAAAAAACAAGCGCAGTGAGACCTGGTCCATTGAGAACATTGCATGCCCAACACCTGTCCTGGAGTACAACAAGTACATGGGAGGCGTTGATTTGTCTGACCAACTCATCCAGTACTACTCTGCACACCACAAGACCATGCGATGGTACAGGACTTTGCTCTATCATTATCTGGACATTGCCGCCACTAACTCCTACCTTCTTCACATGGAGCTCTGCAGAGAGCAGCAGGTGCAGCCGATGACCCACCTGGTCTTCCAGCAGGAGCTGGTAGCTGAGCTGTGTGGCGTCACAGTTGTACAGGTGCCAGTGGACAACCTACCCATGGCAGTGGACAATCTACCCACAGCACCAGTGGACAACCTACCCACGGCAGTGGACAATCTACCCACAGCACCAGTGGACCGCCTACCAAGGAACCATCTACCTGTGGCGATCACGCAACAGGCAGATAAATCCCAGAAGGCCACGGCTGGCCGCCTGTTTTGCGTACATTGTAAGATGAAGACCCCCTGGAAGTGCTGTGAATGTGGTATGGCCCTCTGTATCATTCCAGACAGGAACTGCTTTTTCACATATCACTTAGTGTGATACAGAACAGGCAGATACAACCATGAGGAGACACCTATTTTTTTTTTTTTATACATGTGCATCATTTTATTTTTTTGTACATTTTGCCTAAATTCATTGTGGTCGCGCTCTCTGCCAAATATCATATGAGGCACCTTGTATTACTATTGTAATCCAAAAGTGATATATAGGGTTGTTCATTGTACAATACAATTGATAAAGTTGATGTTTCTTGTTGATTATTATTCTCTATGTCTTTTTAATAAAATTGTGTGATATTCTATTCCAGTTGTCTTTGGTCTTTGTTTTCTCCCACATTGAGTTTCTCCACCACTCTCTCAACAAAATTACGCATAGCTGGGAATCCATTCCTTGTGCAGTCAGAACCATCTAGAAGGAATACTACATCATTTCTGGCAGTGTCATGATCAACTATAACGGTGGTTGGTACAGTACTGTAAATACCATCTGAGTAGAGTAGAAAGTAGAGAGGTGAAGACATGTTCTCTCTCTCTCTCTCTCTCTCTGCCACACGTGCTGCCACACGTGCTGTCAGGGACAAACCAGTCTGGATTGATGTTGTAGTCTGAAAAAATGCCAGGAAATGCTCAGAGAATTGTTGCATATATAGAACACAAATGTTCTAGAATGTTCGATTATGATATCATACTGTGACATACTCCTCCTGTAGTGTGAAAAAACATGCATTCTCATAAATATTACGATCAAATCTATTTTGTACTTGATGATACATTTGAAATTGGTTTGGTTATGATCATGTTATTAGTGTGTGTGTGTGTGTGTGTGTGTGTGTGTGTAAAAAAACTAATTAATAATATAATTATTATAAATGTCTCTCTCTGTATATATCTCTGTATCTCTTTCTTTCTTTCTTTCTTTCTATCTTTCTTTCTTTCTTTCTTTCTTTCTTTCTTTCTTTCTTTCTTTCTTTCTCTCTCTCTCTCTCTCTCTCTCTCTCTCTCTCTCTCTATCTATCTATTACTATACTATATATATATATATATATATATATATATATATATATATATATATATATATATATATATATATATATATATATATATATATATCTAAATGTCTAAACCTCGGTCTATCTAGTGTGTGTATACACCAGTATCACTGACTACCACGGCAAGCCTATAGAAAATGATTCTATTTAATAATAATAATAATTATTATTATTATTATAAATGTCTCTCTCTCTGTATCTTTCTTTCTTTCTTTCTTTCTTTCTTTCTTTCTTTCTTTCTTTCTTTCTTTCTTTCTTTCTTTCTTTCTTTCTTTCTTTCTTTCTCTCTCTTTCTATTATATTACTATTATATATCTATCTAAATATCTAAACCTCTGTCTATCTAATGTGTGTATGCATGGCATCAAATCAAAGTGTGTGTTGCTGTAGGCCTGCCTGTATTGATCAGTCACACTATACCCCCATTCAGCCGTAATTGTTCCCTGCTGGGCCTTTGTTTCATGGTGTGAATTAGTCATTGACATTGACATCACATTGCATTCTGGGAAGGAGTGTAGTTCCCTTATCATTAGCTGAATTCACTGAATTCTCTTCAGAGGCTCCTGCTGCAAATTGGTAATGACTGTACCAGAATGTTTGATAGGACATTGATTGAAAACTATCGTCTCAAATTTGACAATTGATGGCTTATTTTGAAGGTATGAATCTGTAATTTTACATTATGTAACAAAAAAAAAAAAGAATATTCTGAGAAGGTGGAGCTAGAAACTCTAGACCTCAGGGGGTTAAAAGATAGGGATTTTCACTGTGCGTCGCGGTATTTGCAGGGCTATATCTATATTCTATATTATAGCTATGGAGACAATACTATGGCTCATTTGACAGTAACTATCCCTCGTCCAACATGTAAAAAAAAATAAAAAAATCATGTATACGTTCGCGTGTGATCCCGTCGTGAATATTGTATAGTTTCAGAGTGATCCTGGCTAATTCCTGGAAGCTGCGTTATAGAGCGATATGTGAATTTAGCTAAAGTCGTTTGCGTTTCTCGCCTGGACACGCTACTGTTTCCAAATCAAAGGTATATAATAGTTATTATGTTTCATCATGAATGCATCAAGGGCGGGGGGGGGGGGGGGGTCGTTTTTTGATGCTCTGATCGCCAGCAACGCCATTAGTTTTGAATACTATATACGTTGATTGGCTTGATCGATGTGAAGTCATTGTAGGATCAAGGTGGAATTGACATCAGATAGTCCTTACCTTTGATCGGGGTTATTCCAAAAAAAATATTCCAATTTTCTGATCAATATTTCCAGTATTGATGTCCATCGGGTCCCTGACATGAAGTGCCTCAAGTGTGCTGAACGCGTTTCAAAGTGCTCGCATGAAGCGATTCACTTGGCTTGGTCTAAATTCTCCACCCGGACGACATTAGATGTGACACACAGTCTGGAACAGAGTTTCAAAGGGTAGGCGATACTGTCACCTAGCAGGAGGGAGAATTGTGCTGCCGGAGCGGGCTTGGTAGACGGAAGAGTTTTTTCACTCCTTCTTTTTCTGTTTTTTTCCCTCCCATCCCAATTTAGTCGTGCCAATTCCCCCCTCCCCTGTCTTGATCGTTGCTCTCATGTGCCCCCCACTGGTCGGTCGTAGGGAGGGTTGAAGAATCTATTGCATGTCCCCTCCGATACATGCGGAGTCAGCCAGCCACTTCTTTTCACCTGCCAGCGCAGAATCTCATTGGCGAGGTGTAACGTGTGGGAGGCTCACACTACCCTCGACATCTCCTGTCCTTGCTGTGCAGGCGCCCTGACCGACCTGTAGGAGTCGTTGTTTACAACGACCAGATTACCACCCATCGACTCCCCTCCTGCTGACTCTGCCAATTGAGTCAGTATGACGGCCGGCCCAAGCCGGAGGCAACGCTGACAGCCGGATTTGATACCGGTGTCTCACACGTTGGTGACAAGCACTTAGACCGCTGCGCCACCCAGCCGCCAGAAGAGTGTTGTTTTGTGTTTCAGAAGGACGGAGCTGTGTAGACTTTATGTCTTGATGTTGTTTGCAGAACGTTGAGTGTTAAACGCCATTTTGAGACAAAATATGAGAAAGCTTTCAAGGATAAATCCATCAAACGTACCATGTCCAGGTATGGGAAGCAAGCATTTCAGAACATTTTAAAATGGCACTTAATATCAAAAAGGTTGCCAGCCCTTGGTCTATAGACTACAAACCATATGATACAATAATACAATACTATACATATTTCAATGCAACAATATAACTTGTCATTGCCGTGGCACAGTGTCAGAGCTCTACTGACCTATTCTCTTCCATGTATAGCACATAGCTGAAATCCCATCTGCAACGAAGCGGAACTGGGCTAACGTATGCCATATCCTCAAGTCTGCTCCGGGGAAAATAATTGAGAAAAGCGTGGATGATGTGGATCTCTGGACCCAGTGGCTAATCAGGGTAGACCAGCAATGAGATGTGTGTCATCGAGACAGGCAGTATCGGGGACTCCAATTAGAGAAAAGGCCCTGGCGGGTAATGAGGTGCGAATCCACAGATAACCGGAAAAAAACACGTCCATTCATACGGTCTGCCAAGCTGCCCACTCCATCAACCAGACCACCACCACATTCAGAGAGGAAGAAAGTGCTTGACAGGCAGAGGCGCCTGTGTTTTTAATGGCCATCACCTGCCCACTCTGACAGGCTGCATTGGTACGCCTCTGGCAAAAAAAATTACATTTTAAATAGAGTATTAACCTCTTAAGCACTAGCCATATTTTCAGAAAATTCATTTAAAAGTACATACCCAAGTAAATGGAAGATTGCTCCACTTTCTACAAGGTCCATTTGCATGTTATTGGTATCTAGGGACATCAGTGAATATTCCCAGTGTTACAAATATTGTGTCTGTTACTATGCTTGAGTAAATTGTAATAAACCAAAGGAGAATATAAATTATTATAATTGTTTCATCTTTGATGGTGAATAACACGATGCTAACATTGACCAGACGTATACAATTGGGGCTCCCCACCCTCCAGAACATTTACAACAAGCGGTGCAAGGGGAAGGCTAAGAGAATCATCAAGGACTCCAGCCACCCGAACAACTGCCTCTTTGAACTGCTGCGGTCAGGCAAGCGATACCGGAGTCTCAAGGCGAGCACAGAAAGACTCAGAAGAAGCTTCTATCCCCAGGCCGCGTGTAGCTTTATGCCAAGCAAGCAGTGCAAAAACTTACCGTAGTGGCATGCAGTAATGCGCCTTTCATTTTCCGCCGCCCAGCGCCCAGGTCGCGCGGAAATAGGCTGTCTATTGCCATTCTCTTTGACAAACTCTAACCTTAACCAGCTCCTTAACAACGCCTAAACTTAACCGTTCTAACCTTAACCAACTCCGAAACAATGCCTAACCTTAACCATAGAAATTATATTGCCATTCTCTTTGACAAACTCTAACCTTAACCAGCTCCTTAACAGCGCCTAAACTTAACCGTTCTAACCTTAACCAACTCCGAAACAATGCCTAACCTTAACCGGCGAAAGAATACACGTTAAAAAAAAATCACGTAAAAAAATATTTTCGATGGGATTCGAACTCGCCAGCAAACAAGCCATAGGATCCACAGCCATGTGTCCTTGCCAATTGAGCTAGTGCCAGATAGTGAATAAGAGGCGGTGACTTATATATATTGAGCTCCAACCAAGGCGGGATCTCATGCGCATGCGCGGGCACCTCTCGCGAGCACGCCGGCGCACGCACGCACCTGAGCGAGCACGCCGCCGCCGGTGCACGCACGGTAGCATTTGTCTGAAAAGAAGGGCGCTTTACCGCACTAGCGTGCGGTGACGAATGCGGAAGCATTTTTGCACTGCTTGCTTGGCATTAACGTACAGGCCCCCAGGCCATCAGGCTGCTAAACGAACAATGAACACTACACAACAACAACCACCAAACGCACATAGCACACACATCCACACGCACACACTCACTTTAAACAAACACACTGTAGCACCCACTCCACACACTTTATAGCACACACCCACTTTAAACAAACACACTGTAGCACCCACTCCCCACACTTTATATTTATTGATGAAGGATTGCACTACAACTCGTACACCTTACTGTAAATTGTACCTAAATTGTACCTCATCCCATTTCTGCTTTGCACTATATAGTACTGTACATTAGTACACTGCATAGTATTGTATATTATATGGTAACTCAGAACATTGTACATATGTCTATACCGAACACTGTGACCTCATTTTCTTCTTCTAAATTACATGCTATACTATGTTATTTGATACTATCTTGTCTAGCACAGTCTCTGGAGCGTAACAGTAAGAAGCATTTTGTATGAAAGTATTCTGTACTTCTGTATGACAACTATTAAAGAAACTTGAAACTTGAAACTACAATTGCACCATTCAGCACCCTCTTGAGATCAAGTGTACAAAAAATCTAAGCAAATTAATTGCAGATGATTAAGTGCAGATGATTTACAGGGGGTTTTGTAGTTACAGTACTGCATTTTGCCATCCGGACACATGCAATTTGAAATATGAATATAGAATATCAGGCCAATGACCTTATTATGGCCAAGTCATACATCTATGGATCGGGCCAGATCTCCTCTTTCCAATGGCAGAGTTAAATCTGCATTTAGTACCACCAGGCGCCCATTACAGGGCAGCAAAGACTGTGAATTAAATCTACTGTAAGGTGTGTGACACAGCCTTTCCATCACATTACAACATGAATCATCTCATATATGCCCTCATCATCCCACCCATGACAAACAGAAAGACTCTTTTCAACCATTAATCGGTGTAATCTGTCATCTGGGCATCAGTGGTGACATACAGACTGAACTCTTTGTTCCTGCACTCAAGCGTGTCTGGATAGGTGTGCAAGACACCGGCATGTTCATGATATCCTCTCCAGACCAGTAGCGAACTGGACTCGTTGGACTATGAACTGATAAGACACTTGGACACTTGGACTAATAATGCATTCAGTCATTTGGACGGAGTTGTTAAAACTCACTCCACTCAAATCAATAGAGTTATATTTCACTCTATTCAAATCAAATTTAAAGTGACGTGGCTGGGATAAATGTGCCAGTCAGTCAGCCAAAACAAATTCTTGGACCAAGGTCGAAACAGGGAGCTGCTGGAGTCGAAGGCCTTCTAGGAGATAAGAGTGGCAAGCGGATTCCCCACCCCCAGCCCCCTCCCCCCCACCCCCCCCTCCTACGTGAATGGACCAGCGCCTCATGATGGCAGCTAACTCGTATGCGTGCTGGAGGGGGAGCCAAGGCTGTCTCGTCAACCCCCAACCCCCAGCCCCCCCCCCCCGGGTGCTCCGCGCCAAACATGGCAGCGGTAATACGCATACGTCTGTGTCAAAGAGTCCTGCATGTATAACAAATGTGCATGTTGGTGAATTTATGACTGTGTGCCATTATTACTATCAATGTAATAATTGTGGAATATTACTATAATGAGCTGTATCGCTGCTGTCGGGACAAAACCTCATAACTCCATTTTTTTTATTTTTTTTTTATTATATAAATCAACTCCGTAGATCATCCTCCATATGTGTGTGTGGGTTTTACAAAGTTTAAACAATGGAAAAGCATTAAACCGATTATCTGTCTAAACCTCCTAACTCTATTCACCCTCAAATCTGTGTTAGTTTTTTTCATGTGAGGTTCGCCTCTTCCCTGGACCTTTAATTCCTGTTCCCTGGACCTTTTATTCCCTTTCTCCTCACCTCTCCAGCCCCCACCCTCGCGTTCGTTTACTCTCGTCTGCTCTTCAGCAGCCCACACCCTTGGACTACCTTTCTTTATGTGTTGATTGGTCCTTGCCGAACACACACTTCTGAGTCAAGTATCAATTACCATCACGCACCTGATGTGTGTTCTAATTAGCACCCCAGTGGGCTTTAAATACCTCGCTCTCCCCCCCAGTCCTTGTCGGGTCGTTCTCTATCTGTAAGCTCCTACGGGAGATTCCCTATCTGTATCTGTTTCTGTATTCTGGATGCTGTTTCATCTCCGGCGTGAGACGAGGTGCCAGCCTTCGCCACCTGTCGCCGTTTGCCTGGAGTGGGACACAGCCTGCGCTCTCTAATTCTCTACGGGAGGTATTCCAGTGTTCCACTCCAGACTCCGCGCTGATGCGCTCCTACAGCAGACGCGCTCCTACAGCAGACGCGCACCACTCCAGACTCCGCGCTGATGCGCTCCTACAGCAGACGCGCACCACTCCAGACTCCGCGCTGATGCGCTCCTACAGCAGACGCGCACCACTCCAGACTCCGCGCTGATGCTCTCCTACAGCAGACGCGCACCACTCCAGACTCCGCGCTGATGCGCTCCACTCCAGACGCACATCGCTCTCTAATTCTCTACGGGAGGATGTGTCTCTTCAAGCCGACGCGCACCACTCCAGACGTCTAGCCTGTGCGCTCCTACTCCACCCCTGTAAGCAGCTCTGGCCCTCGCCCTGTCCAAGGCCTTAACCCTGTTTTTCTCTGTCCCTGTTCTCCAGCCCGCCTCCCCGGGCCTCTGTCCCTGTTCCCCTCTCCAGTGCCCCTGTTCCTGCCCTGTCCTTGCCCTGGCCCTGTCCTTTAGCCTTAGCCCCTTAGCCTGTTCGCCTCTTAAAGGCACAGTGCCAATTTTCCCTAATTCTTGTTTCCAGTATTTTGTGTTCTCCCCTAGCCTTCCCCTTAGCCTGCTCGCCTCTTAAAGGCACAGTGCCGCTTTTCTGTTGTATTCAATAAATGCCCAGTTCTTGGCTTACTCTCATACCTGTCTTGTGTTGTGCGATTGGGGTCGGTTACAAACCATAACATTTCATCTGCTGAAAAGTTGGGTTTTTGGAGTTATGAGGTTTTGTCCCGACAGCAGCGGTATGTTAAATCTCGTTGTGACAACTGTAACAATGACAATAAAGATCTATTCTATTCTATTCTATAATGACATAAGTGTTCAAAGCCCTATCATCTCCTGTTGTAACTTGTAACCAACAAAAAAGTAAGCTAATTTATAATTTCTGACTGTATTGTCTAATATTATTTCAATATTGTTATTTATTGGGTAACATCGTTTTTGTTGGATGCACAATTGGATTTTATGCTGCTGTCAATGGGTCTGCCAGCTGTATGTGTGTCTGCCACTGTGCCAGGCTATGTGCAGGTGTCATGGGTCTTTTACTGAGCATGTCGGTGCCAATGTTCTATCCATATGCTTGTGTCTGTCAGATTACAGTACTGTATGTGTGTGTGTAGTTATGTGGCTGCTGTGCCAGACTATGCAATGTTGTTGTGTCCAACACTGGGTTGCACCAGCTGTGCATATTGTTCTCTCCTAAATTAGGGTGTAAAGGCGACAGAGGCATAGTAACTTCTAGTTAGTTTGTAACTAAGTCAGCTCTGTTAGGTTTCCCCATTCCCGGAATAAAGCAGTTCATTGAGCAGTTAAGAGAGGCTTTATTTTCTCCAGTGTATTCCATGGAGATATAGTTAGTTTGTAACTAAGTCAGCTCTGTTAGGTTTCCCCATTCCCGGAATAAAGCAGTTCATTGAGCAGTTAAGAGAGGCTTTATTTTCCCCAGTGTATTCCATGGAGATATTTACTGTGCAATGATAAGGATAAGCGCTCAATGAAGAAACCCAATCCACTTCAAAATATAATTGTGTTGATTATATTAAGTAATATTAAGTGTTATTTAGTATAATTTACGTGAAACTCTTCAGAACATCTTCATGATGGACATGATAAATGTTATAATCCCTCAAGAGACACCTTAATTGGGCTAGATCCACAAAGAATGGATTGCACGGAGCAAGTTGCAAGTGTATTGAGCCATACTGTATTGTACCCATTCTGCAATCTGTTAATAAAATTGTCATTCAATCACCATGCAGATTGATTGATTGAATGAAAGTTTTATTAACAGATTGCAGAATGGGTACAATACAGTACGGCTCAATACACACAATGGTCTCTTGAGGGATTTCTTACGTACCATTTTTGTACATCTTTGAGTTGTGAAAATAGTTCGGTAGTGCCGCATATCTATGCAACTAATGGTATCAGCCCCAAACGTACACATAATTGCGCTTGGGATATCATTCATTAATAATTCACATTCCTGCTTCCGCAAAGCAAGCTGCGTTTCACTGTCGCTCCGCATTTTTTCTCTGCCTATCGCTAATATAATGATTTATTACAGCCCTTTCAACTTTAATTACTCTGTACGTTAACTTCCAGTTCCTATGATCCTTCTCCAGAACGGTGAATTTTCTTATCTATTTAGATTTATGACAACAGTACTCCATCGAAAGGACGAGTATGTGGGACGAGTACGCGGGAGAAATAGCGAGCCGTCTTATCAGCTACACACAAAGGACTTTGCTGGCCACTGAAGGAGGATATTTATGAAAGACGAGGAATACAGAGGTTTCCTTGTTATTTTGATTTCTAACGAGACGGAAGACGACAGTGGTTTGGTCGTGTGAGTAATAGAGCAACGGACCGCTCCAGAGCAATGTTTAGGAGAGAGCGACAGACAGCTGTTATATGATACCACCACCACCACCATCATCACCACCATCACCATCATCACCACCACCACCACCATCATCATCACCACCACCACCACCAGCTAAGTACCTAGCTTAGCTTCAGTTTAGCCTAACCTGAAAAGACAGTAAATAAGGGAAGATGCCGGGACTCGGCTCTCCCACGGAATGTACTAACTGCTTGAAGATGAGTATGATGATTGTAGAGCTGGAGGCTCGGGTTTCTACACTGCACCAAATCCAACAAGATGAGCGACTCATTGACTCTATTTATGAAGCTACTACAAATACAGCCAACGATACCATGGTTGAGACCTGGCCTGGGCTAGTAGCTACAGTACAGCACCACCCAAAAGACGGTCCTTGGCACAAGCAAGGAGCTAGACCAAAGACCACCGTCAAGGATAAAAGGAGAAATAAACGAACCAGGAACACGACTATTACCTCGCCCCCGGTACCGCCAGGAAATAGTTTCAACCTACTCTCGGAAACACGCATATCAACACCAAAAGCAAAGAGACATAGAAGCGTGGCTAACGACGCTAGCGAAGCAAACAACGAGCGGAACGGAGCTCACGCTAACGACGCTAATAGCAGGAATACCGGAGCTCACGCTAACACTAGCGAAGCAAACAGTTTGCATGCCGGAGCTCACGCTAATGCTAGCGAAGCTAACAGCCAGCACATCGGAGCACACGCTAACGACGAGACGACGAGGAAAACAGAGCCACGAGCGACACGGCTAGCAAACACAACCCAGACTGAGCTAACGGCTAACAGCGAAGAGACTATCATGCGCCGAGGAGAACGTCGCGGTAGCCAACGCCGAAGGTACGGGACCAGCGTTAACATGCCGGCTATTGAGAAGGCTAACGAGGCTTCACCAAGGCCACAGGACTGTGGAAAGAACCGGCAGACTAGGCCTAGCCCAAAAACAAACGGCCCCAAAACTGTTGGAAAGAAAAATGCTAACCTCACACAGAAAATAGACTGCATACTGATTGTAGATTCCACAACAAGGTATGTGGAGATGGCAAACACAGAAAATATCTGTCTAGACAATACATCTGTGAAAGAGCTGGCCGAAATACTTCCAACACTAATCAGACCGGGAATAACAAAAATTGTCATTCACTCTGGATCGTTTGACATCCTGCGAAAGAAGACTGGCACAGAGACTTTGAAAGACGATTTCACATGTTTAATGAACACACTAGACAGACATCAGTCTGTGTACATGGACACTGATGTGTCCATCAGTGGACCAATTGCATGCTTTCGCAGAGGACAAGAAGCATTCAGTCGACTCCTAAATTTTAATTCATGGTTAGGGGCTGCATGTCTTGTACACGGCCTGAAATTCATTGACAACTTCAATGTTTTCTGGAATAACCCAGAACGTTTTCAAAGAAATGGCTTCTTCCCAAATCGCTTAGGTTCAAAGCTCCTAGCAGCAAACATGCGTCATGCCCTAATGGCCTCCAAGTATATTAAGCTCATACCAGCATGAGAGATAGTCATGAAGGACACAATCTCACCACGAAGTGCAGCAGCACAAGGCGTCCCCCCCCCCCCCCCCCCCCATATCACACAAGGTCATCTCGTCTGATCAAATGTCCCCGAAAGCACAGTACAGTCAGTGCAGTGCAGTATAGCACAATTGCCATGCCATCTCTCATAACATACCGGTAATCATAACCAGCCAATGGCATGGTGAAAAATATATGCCATCAATGCGTTTACCTGCTATTAACCTCAGGGCCATCATGGTCAAGCCAAAGCAGACCTCCTCTAAAGAAGTCCAACAAATAAAATTAGCTTTCCTAAATGTCAGATCACTGAATAATAAAACATTCTTAGTAAATTATCTGATTAAAGAAAATAACTTAGATTGCATCTGCCTAGTAGAGACATGGCTAAATAATGACACAGCTACATCAATAATGATAGAAGCTTGTCCACCAGACTATAACTTTTTTCAAATACCCAGAAAAAATAAAAGGGGCGGAGGAGTTGCAGCAATCTTCTCCTCAAAACTCTTGTTTAGAATCACAGAACTAGGCGAGTTCATGTCAATGGAATATCTTGCCATTGAACTAAAAACAGAATCAACTATTATTGTCACAATATACCGCCCGCCTAGACACTCACCAATATTTATACAGGAGCTCTCTGAACTGATCTCACTATGTGTTACCGGATATGATAAGGTGATCCTAAATGGAGACTTGAACATCCATTTTAATAAGAAAACAGACTCCAAAACTATAGAACAAAAAAATCTACTGGATAGCTTTGACCTAATACAGCATATAACAAATGCAACTCACAGGCTTGGGAATACACTAGACTTAGTTATAACAACAACTGGGCTAAGCATAACAAATATCTCAATAATTACCTCTCTCCGACCATCACTGTATATTTTTTGATACTCAAATAACCCTTACTAAAACAAAAAAAGAAATCATAGTTAAAAAGAGGCTCCTAAACGACAAAGCTGAATCAAAGTTCATTGATCTTATCAGACTACATGAACCACACAATCATGACAGCTCTCTAAATGAAATGGTAGAAAATCTCAATGATGCAATGTCATCTATATTAAATTCTGTCGCCCCATTAAAAACGAAAAAGAAGAAAACTAGAGCCTCGCCCTGGTTAAACTATAATACGGTCAACAAAGAAAAAAGGAAATGTCATGCAGCGGAGCGAAAATGGAGAAAAACAATAACCACCATATGCTGTGATATATACAAAGATGCTTTAACTGCTTATAATAAAACCATCCGCTTAGCAAGGAAAGAGTACTTCTCTAAAATCATTACAGAAAATGCTGGAAACTCCAGAATCCTCTTTTCCACTATTAATGTACTACTCAACACTGCCCCTACACCTCCTCAGTCATCAACGGTTAAGTGTGAAGAACTTGCACTATTCTTTAACATCAAAATAACCTTGATCAGGGCCAGCATTACTCATGATGGAAATAAAGCTGATTGTGGCAAACCGCGCAATGTAACCATGAGAAGTTTCACATGCATCACATTAGATGTACTCTGCAAAACTGTCTCAGAATGTAACTCCTCCACCTCAGACATTGACCCTATACCTACAGCTTTCTTCAAACGGGTATTTAATAGTGTTTCAAGCCCTGTGCTAGATATCATAAACACTTCCCTTAGGACTGGTATTTTCCCGGATGCCTTTAAAACAGCAGTTGTAAAGCCATTACTAAAAAAACCTAACTTGGATAGTAATGAAATGGCAAATTATCGTCCAATATCCAACCTACCATTCATTAGTAAAGTACTTGAAAAGATAGTTTCAGTTCAAATAAATTCCTTTCTTGAAGAAAACAACATCTTAGAAGAATTTCAGTCAGGATTCAGAAAATATCATAGCACTGAAACTGCCCTCACCAAAATAATCAGTGACCTCAGACTAAACTCTGACGAGAATAAGATCTCCATCCTTATCCTGTTAGATCTCAGTGCAGCATTTGATACAATCGATCACGATATTCTAATCGATCGTCTTGAAAACCATGTCGGTTTCTCAGAACATGTGCTGGGCTGGTTTAAAACATACATCAGAGGGAGGAAATTCTATGTTAAACTAGGAGATCAC
Source organism: Notolepis coatsorum (assembly GCF_963971535.1). NCBI lineage: Eukaryota > Metazoa > Chordata > Actinopteri > Aulopiformes > Paralepididae > Notolepis > Notolepis coatsorum. Next base: position 126,030,377 of record NC_140167.1, read on the forward strand.
ATGTCTGATATACGACAACAACTATGGAGTTGCACAAGGGAGTTGCTTAGGTCCTTTACTCTTCTCCCTTTACATGTTACCGCTGGGTGATATCATCAGAGAACATAATGTAGATTTCCATAGCTATGCGGATGATACACAACTGTACATATCTGCTGAACCAAATGATACAGCGATTATCTCCATTACAGACTGCTTACTGGCAATAAATAAATGGATGAATAAGAACTTCCTGAAACTAAACGAGAACAAAACTGAAATTCTAATTATCGGCTCCAAAACTAAAAAAGAAACATTAATAAAGAACCTGGGGGGACTAACCCCTTGGATCAAATCTGAGGTCACTAGTCTTGGGGTTATCATAGATTCAGAACTGAACTTCAATTCTCATATTAGCAAAGTGACGAAAACATTGTTCTTCCATCTCAGAAATATAGCAAAAGTACGACCATTTATTAATCAGAACGATGCTGAGAAGCTAATTCATGCATTCATATCTAGCCGGTTAGACTACTGTAATGCACTTTTCACAGGTCTCCCTAAGAAAACCACAGAGAGGCTTCAGCTAATCCAAAACTCTGCAGCCCGACTGCTAACTAGAACCAAAAGGAGAGAGCACATTAGTCCAGTCTTAGCTGCTTTACACTGGCTTCCTGTAACATTTAGAATTGACTTTAAGGTCCTTCTCCTTACATACAAAGCTCTAAATGGACAGGGACCTAGCTACATCGCCAACACTCTAATAAATTACACACCAGCAAGAACACTGCGATCATCAGCTGCTGGACTACTAGAGGCTCCCAGAAGCAGTCAAAAGAGGATCGGTAATGCAGCCTTTATCAACTATGCCCCAAAACTATGGAACAAACTACCCCAAAACATCAGGGAAGCCAACTCGCTAGACATCTTTAAAAGACAGCTTAAAACCTATCTCTTTGCTCAGGCATTTCACTGATAGATATCTGCTACCACCTAGTGGCAAGAGGAAACATCAGGGATATCCTGACACAACTTGTATTTACCTGCACTATTCTTACCCTGCCTACTCTTATACACTGCCTATCAAATTCATGTGTCGGTTATTGCACTTTTTACTTCTTACTGATGACTATTTTTAAACTGAATCATTTTAAACTATTTTTATTATTTGCTAGATCCAAATGTGAAACACTGTGATTATTTGCCATATCTTGCTATGCTCGCTCATGCCTGTATTTTTTTATGTCCGTTCTATTTTATAATTTTTTGACTTTTTAAACTGAATCATTTTAAACAATTTTTACTATTTGTGTTACTGAAAACTGTAAGCGGAGAGCCTATTGGGATGCTAGATCCTAATGTGAAACACTGTGATTCTACCTGTCTATCTTTTTATGCTCGCTTATGCCTGTATTTTTTACTGTTGTGAAGCACTTTGAACTGCAACCTCTGTATGAAAAGTGCTATACAAATAAAGTTATTATTATTATAATGTCCCAAGCCCTTATGCACACTAAACTTTAAATATTTGAATTGTCAAACTTTTTATTAGGTATTTCTTATGATTAGAAAAAGCTGTGACAGTGCGAAGCTGCATATTCCTCCCTAACCCCATCAACCCCCATTGCAAAAATCAGATCAGTGTGTCAGATGAAGATGGGTGCATCATTCATGCCTTTATTTGCACCTCGACTGCTGTAATGCCTTATTCCTCAGCCACACTACAGGGGCTTGGATAAAGTGGTACAGAATACACCAGCAAGGCTATAGGTCCTACATCACTCCTGCTCTGGTCTCCTTGCACTGGTTGCCGGTGATGTAATGTTATAAGATTTACTTTTATGAGATTCTTTTGAATGAAGCCATTAGTCAGGCTCACTCAACTAAGCCGTTCTGATTTGACGGTATTCCTGACGTGAATAGGGTACTGATCTGCAGTAACGCCCCCTCTATGGTTTTAGTGCATAGTGTAACCTGACACTTCCTCAAACGGGTTTTGACAGGCAGAGAACGAGCGAGAGGGAGAGAGATATAGAGAGGGAGAGAGAGAGAGGGACTGGCAAGAGTCGCGGGACCGCGAAGAAGTGTGTGTAAATGTGTGTGCGCCATCTCTCGGACACACACACACACAAACTTGACTGCGTGTGTCGGGGACGCATCTCTCCTTTCTCTCTCCTCTCTCTCTCTCTCGCTAGCTCGTTCTCTCTCTCTCTCTCTCTCTCTCTCGTATGTATCACACTGTGGGTGACTGTTACTGAAAGCGCTTATGGGCGGACCCCATCCAATTGTTAGGTTCTCATCAAACCATCCCAAGTCCTTTGATTGATATTAGTATGAGCCAGCTGACAGATATTCAAGCGACAAAGTTGTATTTTATTGTCGATCACAAGAACACACAGAGAAGAGAACTCCGACCAGCCCTTCCACAGGGCTAAGTCTCTCCCAGAATGATGACACACATTTACATTTATACCCCTCGTGGACAAGAGAAAAGGGAGGGGTGTGCGTGTGTGTGTCTGTGTGTGTGCTTGTCTGTGTGTGTGTGTGTGTGTGCTTGTCTGTGTGTGTGCCTGTGTCAGAAGAAGGGGGGCTAGGGGGTAATGACTTCCAGATGTAGGGAGGGAGACAGGCCCCTACAAGGGTGCAGCCATGTGTGAGTGTGTGTGTGTGTGTGAGTGCAAACTGAGTGCAAACTGCATGCTACCATGTCCTCCCTCCTCACTCCCCCCCCACCCCCCCTCCCTCATCTTTCTCTGCAGAAGACTTTGCGATCTTCTTTGAGGAAAAAGTGGAGAACATCCGCAGCTCCTTCTCCCAACCCCCACCCTTTCCAAATGCTGAATCGAGAACCTCATCCTCCACTCTGTCATCTTTCTCTCCCATTACAGAAGCCGAGACCCTGACACTGGTAACGTCGAACCGTCCGACTACATGCCAGCTGGACCGGCTACCCTCCCCACTCCTCCAGACCATAGCACCAGACATCCTCCCATTCCTAACTGCAACCATCAACTCCTCACTCAACTCGGGGGTGGTCCCCACCTCCCTAAAACAAGCCAGAGTCACGCCCCTCATAAAAAAAACATCCCTGAACCCTACAGTCATAGGCAACTACCGTCCTGTCTCTCTTCTCTCCTTCCTTTCTAAAACACTTGAACGTGCTGTATCCAACCAACTTACTGCTTATCTCTTACATAATGACCTCCTAGACCCTAATCAGTCAGGCTTCAGCACTGGTCACTCCACAGAGACAGCCCTCATTGCGGTCACAGAGGCACTTTACTTAGCAAAAGCGAAAGGCCTCTCCTCTGTCCTGATTCTCCTAGATCTATCTGCAGCCTTCGACACAGTCAACCACCAGATCCTCCTCGTGGCCCTCGCAGGAATGGGAGTGGCTGGCTCTGCGCTGACATGGCTGTCATCATACCTCAATGTCCGCTCATACCAAGTGTCATGGAGAGGGACCCTGTCGGCCACCCGCCCCCTGCGGATGGGTGTCCCCCAGGGCTCGGTTTTAGGACCCCTTCTCTTCTCCCTCTACACTAAATCATTGGGTTACATTATCACGTCTCATGGCTTCTCCTACCATTGTTATGCCGATGATACTCAACTCTTCCTCTCCTTCCCTCCCTCAGATATCCACGTCTCTGAGCGGATATCGGCCTGTCTGTCCGACATCTCCGCCTGGATGACGACCAACCACCTCAAACTGAACCTAAGCAAAACTGAATTGCTCCACCTGCCGGCCAAATCCTCCCCCCTGACCGACCTTTCCATCACAGTCGAGAATGCAGCTGTGACCGTGTCCCCGACCGCCAAGAACCTTGGTGTTGTCCTCGACGACCAGTTGAACTTCTCTGCTCACATCGCAGCGACAACCAGAACCTGCCGATTCCTCCTGAGCAACGTCAGAAGGATCCGCCCCTTCCTGACAAAAGAAGCCACCCAACTCCTCGTCCAATCAACAGTCATATCCCGCCTCGACTACTGCAACGCACTGCTCGCTGGCCTCCCGGCCACTGCCACTAAGCCTCTTCAACTCATTCAGAACGCAGCGGCCCGCCTGATCTCAAACCTACCGAAGTCGGCCCATGTCACCCCACTTCTTAGGGACCTGCACTGGCTCCCCATTGCTGCACGAATCCGCTTCAAGGCCCTCGACCTAGCATACCGTGCGGCAAAGGGAACCGCTCCCTCCTACCTCCGGTCAATGGTCTCTAACTACACACCCTCAAGACCCCTACGCTCTGCATCTTCTGGCCGCCTCAGACCTACTCCTATCCAAGCTCCGGGAGGGTCATCAAAGAGAAGTCGCCTATTCTCAGTCCTTGCCCCACAATGGTGGAATGAACTACCCACCCCAGTTAGGACAGCCAAAACACGTCCAATCTTTCGCCGTCGACTAAAGACGCACTTCTTCAACCATTATCTGAATAAAAAATAAAAATCTAACCCTAACTAACCGTACTGTCATGCACTTGTCCTAATAAACTAACCTACACTGTAGCACTCAACACTTTGATGAACATTGTTGCTCAGTTGATAGAGTTGTGCCCTTCCTGATGGCTTGTCGTACAGAACTTGTAAGTCGCTTTGGATAAAAGCGTCAGCTAAATGACTAAATGTAAATGTGTGTGTGTGTGTGTGTGTGTGAGTGCTTGTCTGTGTGTGTGTGTGTGTGAGGCCGGATGTAAGGGAGACACAGAGCCACGGCCCCAACAAGACCGTGGAGAGACAATGGGAGCTCAGATATATAAGATATTAGCATTAATGAACTATCAACTCCCCTTTTTTGACATTAAATCAATATGTTAACATAATAGTTCATTAATGGATCTGTACCCGCCGATTATCATCCATTACACGCATCACACCTAAACCAGGAGGGATAAACAATGGTCAGAGAGGAGAGAGAGAGAGAAAGAGGGAGGGGGGAGCGGGAGAGAGAGAGAGAAGAAAGAGAGACACAGATTTGCAACTTTTCAGAAGAATACACCTACCCCCGAACCCCCCTTACAGGTACACCTAACCTCTATTAGGATACATCCCCCCTCTATTACAGTGCACCCCTGGTCCAGTCTTCTAGGGCATGGGTCTCCTCCTGAGCTGGTTCCCGTTCCGGGCGTGGTCCTACAGGCAAAAGTGTCTCTTCTGGTCTGCTGCCTCCGTGTCTCTGGGCTGTCCTCTCCACCTCTCCCCAGCTGGCCCACCGTCTCTTCAGCTCTGCCTCAGTGTCTCTCCTTCCTGTTCTCGTCGTGGATGATCTGTGTACCACGCTGCGGTGCCTGGCCTCGCTGGGCGGAGGGGATATGGGGCGGCGGTCTGGCCCCTGCTGCTTAGCTGCCTCCTCCTCCAGTCTGCCTCTCTTCATCTCCGGCCTGTCCTCCGTCTCCTCCTGCCTGTCTCCTGGTCGAGGGTCGTCTGGTGGTCTCGTGTCAGACATCTGAGGGGCTGCTGCTGGCATCTCTCCCCTGATTCAGACGCGCCACAGACAGCTGGTGTGAGTGTCTGGATCTTCTGCACCATCTCTTTTCTTCTCCATGTCTCCTTTCCTCCCTCTGATGTCAGGAGTCCTCGTTCCGTCCTTCTTGGTTGGTCAGCTGGCCCAAAAATCTATCTCAGCCGCGCCTCCACTTGTTAGGTTCTCATCAAACCATCCCAAGTCCTTTGATTGATATTAGTATGAGCCAGCTGACAGATATTCAAGCGACAAAGTTGTATTTCAAACGGAGTCTTTATTGTCGATCACAAGAACACACAGAGAAGAGAACTCCGACCAGCTCTTCCACGGGGCTAAGTCTCTCCCAGAATGATGACACACATTGACATTTATACCCCTCGTGGACAAGAGAAAAGGGAGGGGTGTGCGTGTGTGTGTCTGTGTGTGTGCTTGTCTGTGTGTGTGTGTGTGTGTGTGTGCTTGTCTGTGTGTGTGCCTGTGTCAGAAGAAGGGGGGCTAGGGGGTAATGACTTCCAGATGTAGGGAGGGAGACAGGCCCCTACAAGGGTGCAGCCGTGTGTGTGTGTGAGTGCTTGTCTGTGTGTGTGTATGTGTGTGTGTGTGTGTGTGTGTGTGTGTGAGAGTGCTTGTCTGTGTGTGTGTGTGAGGCCGGATGTAAGGGAGACACAGAGCCACGGCCCCAACAAGGCCGTGGAGAGACAATGGGAGCTCAGATATTATAAGATATTAGCATGAATGAACTAAAAACCTATCACAATAACAATAATCCTGAGGCTGGAAAATGATGCTTTTGAGTACTCTGTTAGAAATATAAAACAAAGGGCGGCTGATTGGCGCAGTGGGCAAGACGCTCGCCTCTAATGCAGGATACGCTGGGTTCGAGCCCAGCTCTCGGCGTTGCTACCGGCTGGCCGGTCGTTAATACTAACACAATTGGCAAGTGTTAGAGGGTGGGAAAGCCGGTGGGTGGGGATTTGACGTTGTAGACAGCGATCCCTACAGGTCGGTTTGGTGACGCCGGTGCGACGGAAGCAGGAAGTGATTTTTATAAAAAAAAAATTACTTTTTTCTTTTCATGTCAACGTTCACACGCACAATATATGCTTACCTAGGATTTGACTTGATTCAACAACAAAGCAGTCGGAGCAATGGCAAGCCGAAAAACGGTCGAAATTGTAGTTATTTGAAGTTTGGATTTATTTTTTCACGACTGAGGTAGGTAAATACAATTTCTTGAGACTAAAGTACAGTAAAAAGGTACCGTTGGGTACCGGTATCGATTCACAGGTACCGGTACCGTATTGGTTCAAATGTGAAAGGTACCCATCCCTAGGCACGTGCCCCCCCTGAAATCTCAGGTGCCCCTGAGGTGCCACCCCAGAATTTTATATTTAAAAATTTTTTAGATAAAAATAAATATAATGTTAACAATCACTTTCCATCACAGACCGAAAATCTAGTTTTGCTTACAGGTGTCTAATGTGACTTACATCCATGCTTATATATTTCACATTAGACTCCTCACTATGCCTGCGACAGGCAGCGTGATGCGTGCGTCATCTATCTGAAGCGGCGCGCATATAAAAAGCTGCCATTAAGCGCTGGCACGTGGACTGGTGGTGTGTATGCTTTCCGCGACGCAGTTGTGTTTCCGCGTTCCCGTTTTGCGCTCTGATTGGCCGAGCGTGCGCATGCGCATGAGCCGCGACAAGCCCTTCAGCCAGGCAGGAATACTCAGCTCCACTTAACGCAATTTATACACATGGAAGTATTGATTTCGCCGTAACGAATCATTAAAAAAAGATACCGTTAACTGGAATATGTTGTTTCTTTACACATATGTTGGATTATGTAATATGTTTGTCGTGCCAAACCAATAAAAAATCGCGAATTAACCGGTGGCTACAACAACACACAGTAACTACATGCATCATTGTTTACAATGAACGGTGGGGCTAATCGAAAGGACTGGACACGGACAAGTTAAACAGCAATCAATTAATTTAATATAACAGTCCGGTTCTGTGTTTGTTTGTGTCTACTAGATTGTTGGTGAGGTTAACTTGTCCGTGTCCAGTCATTTCGATTAGCCCCACCGTTCATTGTAAAGAATGATGCATGTAGTTATATGCCGTATTAGCTATCGCGTTCCGCTCTGAGCCGTATGAGATATTCCATATTCTATGATACCTATTGTATCCCCTTACGAACAAAAATTACATGCACCCCACCTGTATGGGGCTCCGCCCCCATGGTGGCACCGCCCATATAGTAGTGACGATAGTCACCACACACCCTTCCTCTATTTTCGTCCCAGCGTACTCGGATGCGTGCACCATACGATAAACTAGTAGGATGAAAAGATTAAAGAAGATTCGTAATATTGAGGGCTTACCGGAGGATTGTGTTTCCCTGGATTCTCCGGAGCTTGTTTCGACCACACAGACCTGTGCTGGTGGTTCCTCGGCTGACGGCGACGGACCGGGGGGCAGCGTACAAGGTTTGGCTAACGGGTCGGCTTGTACAAAGGTGAGGTCTGTGTCAGTAGGCATCGATGTCGGTGTTAGTCGTGCTGTGGAGTATGTTTCAGCACCGGGGCCGGGACGGCTTGGCGATCATTCCACTGTCGTGGGCGATGTCTTGGCGATCCTGGAACATGCTGTTAACACTAATGCTACTACTGTTTTTTCTGCTAACACTGATGTTGACGCTGGAATGTCTAGTAATCCCCGCCGCGGGGTTCCGCTCTCCCCGCCTCTTACCAGCTTCATTGATGAAGGTCAGTCGGTGGTGGATGTGGGGGGGTTTGCTGAGCTTTATTTAGCTTTTTTACGGGTGAAGGGGCTGACAACGGGGTGCAGGCTGGGGGTACCTTGGCTAAGCAGTCAGGTAGCTTTTTTCCTGTGCCCAGGCGGGGATGAACGGTGTTCCGCCCGGCCGATGCTTGATAGCATGTCGGCTCGGAGGGTGGCAGTATGGACGGATGAATGGTATACTGCTGCAGGATGGCATTTAGCGGCGGCCAGTGTTGTGGCTCAGCTGGCTACGTTCCTATCCAAGATGGCGTCGGGTTGTGGGTCTTTGGGTCAGACCGACATTGTAAACATGCTTCATGTTTGTGGTGTTATAGAGATCTTGACTCAGTCGCAAGCTATAACTGCGGGGAGGATTCGGATGCTATCAACTTTAGTTATTAGGCATGTTTGGTTGGAGCAGTCTCCTCTTGGGGAAGAGGATAGGTTTTCTCTCCTCATGACTCCTTTTTCCACAGATAGTCTTTTTGGGCGTTCTGTGGAGGCGCAGGCGGTTTTTGATCGGGGTCCTACACCGTCTCACGCTGTGCAGCCAGAGGTGGGGGCACGGTCTCGTCAACGACTGTGGCGAGACCCTCGACAGGCGGCCATTTTTACCCCGCCAGTGGTGCCCTGGTTGGAGTGTCAACGGGGTATCGCGAGGCCGACAGCCTTGGCGGCCGAGGGATCGGCCATTTTGGGTGATTTCGGGTTTGGTATACCCGTCGTCATTTTGCCGCGAGCAGCCCGCTCCCCGTTCGGTCCGTTTTCTGTTACCCTCAGAAGCGGGGCTCTGAGCGTTCTCCTTTGGCTGCGGGTCGCGAACCTTCTTTGAAGCGTATGCGGCCCCATTCTTCGCTTCTCATGGAGACAGGGGCTGACACCCAGTTGATGGCTGAACCTGGGTCTGTCCGTGAGAATGTTCCGTCGTCGCGTGGTTCCTACACCGCAGGTTGTGGGTGGGTGGAACCTGGTGTTTCAGCTGCCACTAGCTCCAGTGGTCAGCAGGGGGACTCGGTGCCTCTTCTGTTGAATGCTCAGCAGGGGTTACCCCGGCCTCGCCCTCGCCAGGCGGGGTGTCGCGCTGTTGCCTCCCACTCCCGTCAAACCGGCAGTGGTCTGCAAAGAAGAGGCGGGCGTGATGTAAGTGGTAGCAATATCACTGCAGGGCTTCGGCGTGTGGGAGCCCATGGGGTCCTCATGCCTTGCGTGTCTAGCTGCAGAACGACTCCTCAGCTTACGCTGGTGGGGTGTTCAGGGGGCGAGTATGTGTCCACAAGTTTGGTAACAGCTCCTCCCGTATCAAACCGGCCCTTTCTGTCGGGGTCCTCCCTTGGGTGTTTTGCACGACGGGGGAGACCGGGCCAACTATCTACGGTTCCTTGCGGCCCAGCGTCAGTTGACGGCGGGTGCGCTGTGGGATTATGTTCACATATGGCGACAGGAATTCCGTCTGGATCGGTGGTTGCAGAGAACGTTAGAGGCGGGGCTGGTTTTGCAGTTCACACAGCCCCATCCTCCGTTCTCAGGTTTGGTACCGACCCTATTGTCAGGGTCGGACGCGGTGACAGCCCTGGCCGACGAGATCCACTCTCTGTTGGCGAAGCAGGCCGTCGTTGTGGTCCCGAGCGAGGACGCAATGTCGGGCGTCTACTCCCGTTATTTTCTGGTGCCCAAGAAAACAGGGGGGGTCAGACCTATACTGGATCTGTCCGCGTTCAATCGGTTGATTGTAGCGAGACCGTTCAGGATGTTGACCGTCAGACTCCTTCTGCTTGCTGTCAGGAGGGGGGACTGGTTCACCTCCATAGACCTGAAGGACGCGTATTTTCACGTTCCTATTTTCCCTCCTCACAGGAAGTTCCTACGGTTCCTTTTTCAGGGCGTAGCGTACGAGTACCACAGAATGCCGTTCGGGTATTCTCTGGCTCCCCGCACATTCACCAAGTGCGTGGCGGCTGCATTGGGGCCTTTACGTCATCGGGGGATACGAGTTCTGTTCTATCTCGACGACATGCTACTCCTCAGTCGTTCGGAGGAGGTTGCCAGGTCTCATACCAGGCTGGTGGTGGAATTCCTCACCAGCCTGGGTTTTGCTGTGAATTGGGAGAAGAGTACCCCTCTTCCCAGTCAACAGGTGGAGTACTTGGGCTTGACCTTGAGGTCAAGGCCCATGATTGCAACCCTCTCGGTGCAGCGTCGGGGGTCTGTCCGTCGCGCGCTCGGGGGTTTCCGTCCGGGAGGGACGGTTACGACGCTGCAGGTGATGCGTCTGCTGGGCCTTATGTCGGCTGCTCACGTGGTGGCTCCTCTTGGCCTCCTCTTTATGAGGAGGATACAGAGGTGGTTTGTCTCTTTGAGACTGGATCCAGTGAGGGACAGGAGGAAACGGTTGGCGGTTCCTTTGTCGATATGGGGGGACCTCGTCCATTGGGGGAGGCTGGGTATCCTCTCCGTTGGGGTCCCCATGGGCGGCAGGAGCTCACACGTCACGGTCTTCACCGACGCCTCTCTCATGGGTTGGGGAGGGGTGCTTCGGTCTCATGCAGTGGGGGGCAGCTGGACGGGTCATGCCGATCCGGCTGTCCTGCATATCAATGTGTTGGAGTTGAAGGCGGTTCTTCTGGTCCTTCAACGGCTCCACCATTTTGTGGTGGGCAGGCACGTTTTGGTCAGGACGGACAATGTGACGGCGGCGGCGTATATCAACAGGCAGGGTGGGACTCGTTCCGCCCACCTGCTCCGGGCGGCTCGCAAACTGCTGCTATGGGCATCCCGCAGGCTCCGCAGTCTGACGGCGCTCCACGTTCCTGGTACGGAGAATGTGGGGGCGGATGTGATGTCTCGGGGCGGTCTTCCTCACGACGGGTGGGAACTCCGCTCTGACATAGTCAGGCAGATTTGGGATCGGTTCGGGGAGGCCTCGGTGGATCTGTTTGCGTGTCGACGTTCTCACAAGTGCCCCTTGTGGTTCTCGCTCAGTCGAGCGGATCGCCCCCCCTTGGGGGTAGATGCCTTCTCGACGTTTCCGTGGCCGCCCGGTCTTCTGTACGCCTTCCCTCCGGTACAGCTGTTGAGTCAGCTGTTGGAGCGGATACGGAGGGAGCGCAGGACGGTGATCCTGGTCGCGCCGGACCGGGGCATGGCGGTATGGTTCCCGGCCTTGATCCAGCTTCTGATCGCTCCTCCTTGGGTCATTCCGTGGTCGGAGACGGCCCTCTCTCAACACAACGGGGTGTTTGTCCGCCCTCCGGTGTTGGGTCAGCCCCTGATGGTGTGGCTGGTGGGGGGGTGAGTCTGGAGGGCATGGAGCCTTCTGTGGTTGATACCATTCGGCGTGCGTTTGCTCCCTCCACTGTTGCGGTTTACGCGGGCAGGTGGCGTGCGTTCAAAGAGTGGTGTAAGGGGGGGGGCTGGGACCCAGTCTCCTGTCCCCTGGATGCTGTTCTGAGTTATCTCCAGTCTCTCCTTGATGGGCTGTCGGCTTCGACAGTGAGGGTCTATGCGGCAGCTATATCCTCTTATCATGAGGGTTTTGAGGGGACTGTTTTGTTCAGCCACCCTCTTGTGAAGCGTTTCCTGCTTGGCGCTCGACGCGTTAAGCCGGTGCAACGCTCCTTGGCTCCGAGTTGGGATCTTCAGTTGGTCCTCGGTCGGTTGTCCTTGGCTCCGTTTGAGCCGCTCGAGCAGGCGTCTTTGGGCCGGCTTTCCTTCAAGACCGCGTTCCTACTGGCTGTCACTTCCGCTAAACGCGTAGGTGAGCTCTGTGCTCTCTCGGTGCGTCCAGAGTGCCTGTCTTTTCGTACCGATTGCGGTGCCACTCTGCAACCTAATCCTGCTTTCGTGCCTAAGAATATCCGGAGTTCTTTCCGCTCCCGGGATATTGTGGTTCAAGCTTTTCGTCCTCCTCCTCACGCTAGTGAGTTGGATGCGGGCCTTCACCTGTCATGTCCGGTCCGTGCTTTGGGGTTTTACCTCAGCCGTACTCAGGGCTTCAGGGTCACCGATCAGCTTTTTGTCTGTTACGGTGGGGCTCATGCTGGTAAAGCGCTGTCGACGCGGCGTCTGGCTTGTTGGTTGTGCGCGGGTATTGCCCTCTGCTACACGTTGGCTGGGCAGGATCCCCCTGGGGGCGTCAGGGCGCACTCCACTCGTGGGGTGGCTGCCTCTGCCGCCCTTCTGGGTGGGGCCTCGGTGGAGGACATTTGTGCTGCGGCTTCTTGGTCCTCCCCGGGCCCCTTTGTTAGGTTTTACCTCATGGACATGACCGGGGGTTCTGTCTCCCAGGCGGTTCTGGGGTCTGTGGCCTTGCCTGCTTCCCGTCCTTTGGTCGGGTAGCGGGAGTGTATGGGTATGGGCCACAGTGTGTTGAGTCACACGTGGTTCCGCCTGTACGGTGTGTTCAAGGGGTTCTAGTTTCCCTCTTGTTCGCATTCAGGTGGAGTTGACTGCGCCCCCTCTTCATTAGGGAGGGTGGGGTGACAGGGCTCCCCGCACCCCTTGATGTGGGCTTACGGGTCCTCAGGGGGTACATTTGTCGGGCTTCGCGTCCGCTCTTCCCCATATCTCATACGGCTCAGAGCGGAACGCGATAGCTAATACGGCATATAACGGTAGGTTATGTAGATAACCTAGTTATATTAGTATTGGCTGAGCGTTCCGCTCTGTGCGGCCCTGAGTTCCCTCTTGAGGAATCTTTTTCCTGGGACGGGTTTTTGGCGAGGAAGGGTGTGTGGTGACTATCGTCACTACTATATGGGCGGTGCCACCATGGGGGCGGAGCCCCATACAGGTGGGGTGCATGTAATTTTTGTTCGTAAGGGGATACAATAGGTATCATAGAATATGGAATATCTCATACGGCTCAGAGCGGAACGCTCAGCCAATACTAATATAACTAGGTTATCTACATAACCTACCGTTACTGTGTGTTGTTGTAGCCACCGGTTAATTCGCGATTTTTTATTGGTTTGTCATGACAAACCAATTACATAATCCAACATATGTGTAAAGAAACAACATATTCCAGTTAACGGTATATTTTTTTAAAGATTCGTTACGGCGCAATCAATACTTCCATTTGTATAAATTGCGTTAAGCGGAGCCGAGTATTCCTGCCTGACTGAAGGGCTTGTCGCGGCTCATGCGCATGTGCGCGCTCGGCCAATCAGAGCGCAAAAAGGGAACGCGGAAACACAACTGCGTTGCGGAAAGCATACACTCGGACTGGTGGCAGTGGTGGTCACTCACAGGTGTGTAGAGTAAGGTGGATGACTGAGTCAGAGTGGTGCAAATTTTTTTTAACACAATGTCGACGAGAGAACGCGATAAAGGGTGGAAATTTGGCTCCGGGAATTTACAACGAAAGAAGGCAAAGAAAAAAGAAGTGTTCAATAACTCAATGAGAGGTTCGTTGGATACATTTATCACAAAAAACAGCGACCCGACCGAAGCAGCCACAGCCACAGCAGGGCCTCATGGGGGGAAGAAGCTAGCAGCACCAGGGCTGCCCCCAGCCCCATGGAATACTTAGTTATTGCAATGCTGAATTCAGTATGCAGTAAAGGAATATAGCATCAGCCAATGGACATATCGATCTACCAGATGGCGATCAATAACTGGGACATCCTTTTTTTAATCAACGTTATACCGGACGGGCACCGCCAAGACGGACGTTTCCATATGGAACCATAGAGAAGTGCCCGCGTGGTGTGGTTGATTCAACGTCAAGGTGAGACCGAGGCGGAGGGACATACACACATCAGGATGACGCGGACAGTCAACTCAAGGAAAGTGCAATTTGTGCAATTTAAACGCTAATGTTTTCTGAGTGGAATCGCTGAATTACACTGGTGCTAATGTTGCTAGTTTGAGCTAACTGGCTAAGTGGCTCTGCTTGTGTGGAATCGCCGAATTACACTGGTGCTAATGTTGCTAGTTTGAGCTAACTGGCTAGGTGGCTCTGCTTCTGTGTGGAATCGCCGAATTACACTGGAGCTAATGTTGCTAGTTTGAGCTAACTGGCTAAGTGGCTCTGCTTCTGTGTGGAATCGCCGAATTACACTGGTGCTAATGTTGCTAGTTTGAGCTAACTGGCTAAGTGGCTCTGCTTCTGTGTGGAATCGCCGAATTACACTGGTGCTAATGTTGCTAGTTTGAGCTAACTGGCTAAGTGGCTCTGCTTCTGTGTGGAATCGCCGAATTGCACTGGTGCTAATGCTTTATTAGCAGTAGCCTAGCCTAGCTGGCTCTGTTAGCAATTAGCCAAGAGCTGGAAGACCTGCAGTAGCCTAGCTGGCTATACTAGCCATGCTATCAATCCAGTCCAGAGTATAAGATGACGTTATGATACAGAAGGCTAACATTATGATACAGAAAGCTAACATTATGATACAGAAAGCTAACGTTATGTTGCAGAAAGCTAACATTATGATGCAGAAAGCTAACATTATGATACAGAAAGCTAACAAGGTTGTCATTCGAGAGGTAGTCTTAGGTTAGGTTAGGTTAAGTTTAGGTTTTAGGTTTAGGTTTACTTTATTTGATCAAGGGGGACAGTGTACACTAATAAAACATTTTACAAATGTAAATGCACCCAATTTTAGCCAAAAGGGATAGGGATACAGGTCACAATACAGTCATGGACACAAGGATCATGACATATTAACACTTTCGCGGCCACTTGGATCCGTCTAAAATCACTCTAGACGGCCAGCATTTCTAAACAGACTTGCATAGTCCGTGGGGCTGTTTGTAGAGCTAAATCTATACTTTATAGTATTGCTATCTGTCCATTCTCATTGTCAATTGACACCATAAACCATCCCTTCAAAATGGCTTAAAGAAATAATTTTTTCATCAATACGTTCTCATTTTATAGCGTCTTGAATATAAATGTTATAAGGGTTTCGGCTGGGATATTTCCTGGAAGGCGAGATACAGGCCGCTAAGCTACTAACGTTAAATCCAGTGGCATTTAGGATATACAGAAGCTACAGTTAAAACTCAAACTGCATATGATCGGTATGATGGTCCACCATGAATGCATGAAAGGGGGGGGGGGGGGGGGGGGGGGGGGGGGCGGGGGACGTCGTTTCTGATTATTGATTACCAATAACCACGTTAGCCTCAGTAGCCACATTCTAATTTACGTGAAAAAGATCTTACCGTGGGCCGGTTGGATCCCCCAAAGGATTTCCCAGTTATCGATCGCCATCTGGTAGATCGATATGTCTTTGGCTGATGATATATTCCTTTACTGTACACTGAAATCCGCGTCCCAAAACGTATTCCAAGCTACAGGCTATAGGCATCGCTTCATGTTAGCAGAACACTACATTGGAGGTCCAGAAAAAACAAGACAACTTCTGCCACAGGGAACACTGCATTATCGAGATAGCGCCCCTAAGAGGATCTAGCCGGTAATGCACTTTTTCGAATTCAAAGAGTAGGGTACTTCTGCAGTGCTGCTCGGTGACATTGAGTATGTTATTACAATGGAATAAAAGCCAAAACAACCTTGCCACGGTCCTCAACCGTTGGATTCGAAACACGGATATATCCGTGGTCGGGCGTCATTGTGTTAACACATTGGGCGCCGGGGGTTGTGCCCATCATTGTACCCAGTATGCCACCGTTGAAAGCCTATGGAGATGTTTACCTTCTTTGCAGGGCTATAACTTTTTAAATTTTATTGCTATATTGACATTACTATGGCCCATTCAACATCGAGTATCTATCGTTCAGGATGTGGGAACATTATATTTTTTCATTCATACATTGCTGTGTTAATACCATCTAGAATATAAGTATGTTTTTAAGCTTTTCTGCTATAATTCCAAAAACTAGTTATAGGCCCTGACGCATATGATAGATTATCGATTGCCGTTTCTTTCCTATACACGCTATATTAAAAAATGCAAATGTATATGATCGGTATACATTATGCTTCATCATGCGTGAAGGAAAGGGGGGGGGGGGGTCGTTTATAATTCCTTGATCGCCAGTAACGGCTTTATTTAGTATGGGTTGATATATTGATCAGATGGTTAGCAGTGAAATGAATAAACAATCGGGCTGAAAATAACGTTACTGTCCTCTTACCGTTCGCCGATGAGACTGGAGGAAAAAGATCCCAATTATTTGACGACGATCTCCTAGATCCATTTTCAGTTTGTATGGCGCAATAAACGCCGAAATCATATCGATTATTACGTTTAGAAAGCGATCCAAATGCACTATAGTGTTTGTCTGGATCCACGTAACAAGATATCACTGCACTCACCACCAATGCTGGAGACGCTGGGTTCGCGTGTTCGAATCCAGCTCTCCACATTGTTTTCAGTTTGGCTGGTCGTCCGTACTAATACAATTGGCAGTATTAGAGGGTGGGAAAGCTGATGGGTGGGTCCTGGGCGTTGTAAACAGAAAAATACCCCTACAGTTCGGTCGGGGCGCCTGCTCAACAAAGGAAGGATCTGGAGGGAGGCTGGCTGCCGGCTGGCCGCGCATGTGTCGGAGGATAGCATGTGATAGTCTCCGGCCTACCGGACCAACAGTAGGGGGGGTGCGCAACAACCAGGAAGGGAGTTGGGAATTGGCATAACGACTAACAGTGGGATGAAAAAAAAATATATCACTGCCGGAGGGATTTCCTCAATGCACCGATCGCCACTTCCGGTTTTGGCGAGTGTAACTCGCCCGACCATCCACCAGGCGGCGGTATTGAGGTGTTGCAATCTGAGATTTGCCAATCTAATCTCATACAGGGTCCCGCTGCAGTCCGGAGGTTGGCTGGATGAATTATGAATGCCATGGCGAAAAAATGAAATATTGATCCCAAAAACGGCGTAAGTCGTTCTTGGCGTTCAACGCATGGCGGGCAAAAACGACGTAACTCGTTCTTGGCGACCAATGTGTTAAGAGACCCAGACATAGACAGACGCACCATATCCACACACACACATAGACACCTCAGTGTTGACAATGCTGGTTTTCAATGAACCCCAATGGCTGAAAAGAGTTGTCTGATCTGCTATTGGTAAAATAATCTAACCTAATATACTTACCTTTATACTTTACCTGCTACACTTAGGCTACCTGTCTAGATAAACCCAACTTCCTTTATACTTACCGGTCATACGTAGCTATAAAAAAAAATGCAAAGAAGAAAAGAAGTCAAGTAAAAAAAATATATATATATTTACTTCAGTTTTTTCTTTTTTGTGCCCCCCCATACTAGCTCATGCTAGCTGTGCCCCCCTGCTAAAAAAATCCTAGAATCGCCACTGGCTATGGTTGTCCTCTGTAAGGAACATCAGGACTCAATAGAATAACATGTATAGAATGAGAGGAAATAAGAAAAACCTCATGTGCACTACAGTGTACAAAGATGAATTGCAGGGTCTGAATACAAAGCTGTATTGTCTATTGTATTGTCTTGGCACTGCTGAAGTGCCCTTGAGCAAGCATTTAACCCACAACTGCTTGAGGGGAGTTGCTCTGTGGTCAACTGCAAAAGACTATGTTTGTACTGAGCAGTTTCCTGCTGTGAATGTGTTCAGCTGTGTCAGTGTGCAGCAAGGCAAATCCTCCCTTGGGAAATAAAAGGTTTAAATAAAAAAGAAAAACCCTAGAATCACCCTTGTCGCAATTCTGGTCAAATGGTTTAGGGTTAGGGTTTTCTTCACGTGTGTTTGTGGATAGCATTGGCTATATTTTATGTATATGTCAGGAAAGTAGCTCAGTATCACATCTTTGACCTACATTACAATAATCCATGTTTTATTTTATTAACTAATTCAGGGCCAACAGCGCCCTCTGCTGATGCCCTTCTGGGCCAACGCTGTATCCAATGGAGAATAGGACTTATTTGCGAGTACTTAAAACATATAGAATATAATAGAAATAGATCTAAATAACACAGTGGTCGTCAATGAGTTGCTTCCAGTCAACATGCACGAAACAGATACTTTTTTCATACATTTCCATTTTATACCGTGATGAATATCAATATATTTCTAGTGTT
The DNA here is from genome assembly GCF_963971535.1 of Notolepis coatsorum. Lineage (NCBI taxonomy): Eukaryota > Metazoa > Chordata > Actinopteri > Aulopiformes > Paralepididae > Notolepis > Notolepis coatsorum. Next base: position 126,048,636 of record NC_140167.1, read on the forward strand.
CTGTCTCATCTCAATAAACCCCAGCAAATCGAGCTTAAATGTATTTCCTTAGAAATCATGACATTTGTCGCTTGATTTATGAATCGTTTTCAAATAAACGCTAGATTATCGCTATTATATGTGTACTTATGCACGAAGAGCAGCGGGGTCTGAAAAATCGGTTCTCCGTACTTTGTTCGGCGAGAACCTCACACACACACACACACACTCCGATGGCGGTGATAGGAACATCTGATTACCCCAAGACTCGTAACATAAAGGCCTTACCTCACATCTGATGTCATGGAAAAAGATTAATCCAATTCCTGATCACCATTCCAAATATTGATCGCATTTATTGATCCAACGTTATATCCAAAAACACATAGATCCACGTGGCTCCCAGTCCCCACAGTCAGCTGCATCCCCGAGAAGTAAAACCTGGATCAGACTTATTTTTCTGATGCACAGTCCCACCCAATCCAATCCAATGATGTGCAATACCATCCGAGAGACGATAGGCGGCGGTATTTGCCCTTTGCGAGCTCAGACCTATTCCCAATGATAACGTCAGGCTGGATGGATGAAAAATGTATGGATATCGCTAAGAAAGGAAAAAACGATTAAAACCTGGCTATACTCGTGATTGGCACTCAAACGATGGCGAGTTAACCCGACTATACTCGTGGTTGGCACTGAATGGGTTAATAATGATATTCATGAAAGAAAATTGGAACAATACATGAAAAAGATATGTTTTACTGAGATCGCAGTTTCGGTCACTAGGGAGACAGATAGTGGGTTTTTTGAGGGTTAAGATACTCCTATTTATTTAAGCAGGTGACAGTCAGTTTGTGCAGTAGCCTAGGGCCTAGGCTACTTCTTACATCACTAGCCTGGCTTCACTTAGTTTTTAGCTATTTTGTGGTGTGTGTGTGTGTGTGTGTGTGTGTGTGTGTGTGTGTGTGTGTGTGTGTGTGTGTGTGTGTGTGTGTGTGTGTGTATCTCATTGGAGATCAATCCAATTCTTTATCCCATGATCAAGCTAAGCTGGTAGATATAAAGGGAGCATGTCTATGTTCCCCGGGTCCTATGTTCCCCGGGGTCTATGTTCCCCGCTTTGATTGATTGATTGATTGAACATTTTAGACCACCAGCCCTGATTCCAAACTCTAACCGTAACCAGTTCGAAAGAGGGCCTAAGCTTAACCGGTCGAAACAAGGGCGGACATTAATAATTAATAAAATAATAAAGATTTATAAAAATGTCAATCTATTAATCAATCAAAGCGGGGAACATAGAACCCGGGGAACATAGGACCCGGGGAACATAGGGATGATCCCGATATAAATATGTCAAGCTAAAGTCAAAAACCACTCATATTATGCATTCTAGCATGCGAGCGAGCCTCCTTGATACAGATCAAACTGTCAAACTAGGCGTTGTGCTGTAGATCAAATATGACTCAAGATCCAGCAATATCATAACAAACTTACCACAATTTATTTTGACCAGAAACATATTTTAGGTTAAACTTTTGGTAGAAAAGACAAAGTTTATGACAACTTTATGACTTCACATAAAGACGAAAGTCCAAATGAGTAGTTTAAAGGCACAGTTTCAGACAGGCTGCGTCTCTACTTTCCGTAGCTGCATTTCTGCAGACCCCTCTCTGATTGGTTGAGCCCATTTCTGCAGACCCCTCTCTGATTGGTTGAGCGAAGCCCCTCTCTGATTGGTTTAGCTCGTCACACGGCAAAAGGCGGACGTAATGTTATCATATCAAGAAGATAAAAAGAAATTTACTACCAGATTCGCGTATAACGTTATTTCGCGTGACTTCGCGGTTTATTCATAATGTTATGCATATTTTGCGTGTATATAACATAACGTTATGTTATTTTGCGGTTTATTCATAACGTTATGCACATTTCGCGTGACAACACATAACGTTATTTCACGTGCCAAGTTCAACACAGCCCAGCTGTCAGAAACTGTACATTGAGGGGGTTTGAATCACTGTTTAGTGTTTACACTCCCCACTTACTGTAACTGTACCATGACGCACTCCCCACTTACTGTAACTGTACCATGTTCTACATATAACCTCATCTCATGCACCTTGTTGTGTATCCTGTTTCTTTTTCCTCATTATTATATTCAGAGTTAATTATATTGTTTACACTGTCTTTCTTCTATTATAACCCTGCCCATTTGATGTTCCCAAATCATATTCAGAAAGTATCACAGACTTCTATTGACCAAGGAATTAGTTATTATTAGTAAGACACAACATTTCAATCAAACATATAATAACATGTGTTTCATCATACCAACTGATTCTGGTGTGACAATACCTAACATTTAGATTAACCCAGTTAATGCCTTAACTAGACAGTTACAATGTAACATTTAGATTAACACAGTTAATGCCAACTAGACAGTTAGAAGAAAGCAGGAAGCCAGCACTCTCAGATTCAAAGTTTTAATTGCAGCCTGGAACATACATGTTTCTGAACCAATGTGTAACTAGACAGTTACAATATAACATTTATATTAATTAACCCAGTTAATGCCTTAAGAGAAAGAGTCTGGTGGTCAATGTCACTTTGGATTGCTGATTGCTACGGACTTTACTCCTGTTGGGAAACAGCGATGGTCTGTGCTCACCACACGAGCCACGCCAATGTGTAACTAGACAGTTACAATATAACATTTATATTAATTAACCCAGTTAATGCCTTAAGAGAAAGAGTCTTGGTGGTCAATGTCACTTCGGATTGCTGATTGCTACGGACTTTACTCCTGTTGGGAAACAGCGATGGTCTGTGCTCACCACACGAGCCGGCGTCTACCACCGAGCTTCATTTGACCAATCAGAGAGGGGCTTCGCTCAACCAATCAGAGAGGGGTCTGCAGAAATGGGCTCAACCAATCAGAGGGTGGTCTGCAGAAATGCAGCTACGGAAAGTAGAGACGCAGACAGGCTGGGTGCAAAATCTGACTGGCTTGTCTTATATCACAGTTTTGAGTGTTAGCAGCCAGTGATGCTAACTAGTTACTCTAATCTGATCACTTTTTTCAGTAAATAGTCATATAACTTTTTACAAGCCAGTAATCTGATTACAGTTACTTTTCCAAGTGGCTGTGCATTACTATTTAGTTACTATCTAGTTACCATCTCATAATGCTGATGATAAGAGAGCCAGGGGTACAGTCAACTAGACCGGAGATGGGATGTGCGCTCGCGCACGCACGTACACAGCCACACACACATGTTTACGTTTATAGCTGATTTTAGAATGGCTACAGCATTAAGTTAAATCAACTATCCAGTTCGTTTTATAGTGTAATTTGGCTACTTGAGAGAGTGAGAGTGAGAGAGAGATTCATGTTACGCATGACTTGCGGAGTACGCACTGAGTCCGTTGTCTCAGAATGGATTTGGTAGAGAGAGAGAGAGACTTGATAACGTTATCACTACAGGTGATGTTGCTTCGCAGAAGCAAAAAGGTCCCCTGAAGACTCCGATTGAGTCCATTCAAATGCTAAAAAATATCTGCCATGTATGCCAATTTGTCAAGCCACTGAGCATCAACGATGTGAAAGATCACATTTTGAGTCAAGTAAAAACATCATCACGCAACTCGTAGAGCCGCGCAAGCAACTTTCCTCTCGATAGCCAGCGGACCTCGATGTGGAGAAGTAATTGCCGGTGATCACTGCCCCGCATAAAGCTGCAAACAACCGTGAATTCAATGGACGGGCCTTGATAAAATTGACAGTTCCTACCGCTTCGTCCAAAATCTTTTTTGAGATCAGCAGGCATTTTTTTGGCAGCTACAGTAGGGCCTTCCTGTGGATGCAGCAGTGAATATATTTTGCTTGCTGAGCCACTGTTTTTACGCTGGTAAGTGCAGAGCAGAGGAGCAGGTGCGTCAGTAAAACTGTTGTCATGCACATATTTACCCATAATGATAAACCTAATTTGAGAGAATAACAAACTATAATACCATGTTTTATATTACACAACGGTTTAACAATTAAATTTTTAATAAAAATTATATTATATACATTTTCTATTTTATTTAGTTTGGGAACCACTGTCCTAGAGTGCCTGAGCAGTGGACAGCTGTGACCTTATATGGCCTGATGGCTGATGACGTCTCATGATGACCTGTCTGAGCAGCCAATCATGATTTATGACATTATGCACTTTCAATAAAGCATTATTTAAAAAAAACTGTTGTCATTCTTATGTTGTGGCAGCAGCAGGGACGACGACGATAACTTCGTAACCTAGTTACTTTCAAAGTAACTAAGTTATTTGATAATCAAGTAATCAGTAAAGTAACTAGATTACTTTTTAAAGGAGTAATCAGTAATCAGATTATTTTTACAAGTAATCTGTGGCATTACTGTAGCAGACCCAAATATATGGGCACATGCACTGAAAAAGAGTTTGTCACAATATGGGACCTTTAAAATGCAAATAATGATCCATCTCCCGAATCCCTGAAAATAATTTAACTAATGAAAACAGAGTTGAGACTGAGTTGAAAAGGACTTCATCCATAAGAAGTTCTGCAAGTGCTACTTGAGTGAAACTGTGTATGAGAAGATTTGAGCTATGACAGCAGAATTACTGCAGAAACAAATTACAGACAAGTAGAGCTGACGTAAGCACTGAGGACATCTTGCAGGTAATGTTGCAAGGCACTTTTTTTTAAACTTAATTTTTTTTTTTGCGTTTATCGCTTTTCTGGTCAAGCATGACCGACAGTTGTAGGGTGAAACGGGAGAGAGAGCAGGGGGAGACATTCGGCAAATGACGGCGAGTCCGGGAATCGAACTCGGAGTCAACCAGATCCGTGACGCAGCACAGAGTCCCGCGACGCAGCGTGGTAACATGGTGTGCTACTGGAGCACCCGCAAGGCACTTTCTTGCTAATGTAATACAGAAACTAATGCTGGAGTGATATATATTGCACTGTAAAACCCAATACGTTTTCAGAACTTAAAAAAATTTACGTAACCCCCTGCCTCACATTTTTTAAGTTGATCAACTCAAATGTTTTCAGTTGGCTAAGACTTACAATTCTCAGTTAAGGCAACTCAAATATGGTCTGTTACTGTGACTTAAGGTTCTCAGTTAAGTCAAATCAAATGTGGTCAGTTACTGTGACTTACAGTTCTCAGTTAAGGCAATTCAAATATGTTCAGTTACTGTGACTTAAGGTTCTCAAGTGGAGGCAACTCAAATATATTCAGTTACTGTGACTTACAGTTCTCAGTTAAGGCAATTCAAATATGTTCTGTTACTGTGACTTAAGGTTCTCAAGTGGAGGTAACTCAAATATATTCAGTTACTGTGACTTACAGTTCTCAATTAAGGCAATTCAAATATGTTCAGTTACTGTGACTTAAAGTTCTCTAGTGGAGGCAACTCAAATATATTCAGTTACTGTGACTTAAGGTTCTCAAGTGGAGTCAACTCAAATATGGTCAGTTACTGTGACTTGAGGTTCAACCTTAAATCCATGTGATTAAGTTAACAGAACTCAAAGAAATTGAGTCATTCTTATGCCTCATTTCTTTTAAGTTAATCAACTCAAATATTTGCAGTTACTATAACTGTCAGAATGGAGGTAGGTGAATTCCAATGGGTGAAGGCAATCACAGAGACAGAGTGTTTACTCTTGAACAGGTTCGACTTTAATAGTAAGAACACAGAGTAAATTCTAAGAGAGACAAGTGCTAATAGCACAAGTGGAAAATAAGGTAAATGGGAGCTTATTGGAGGTCCAGAGTAGAACCGTCCGCGTTATCCCTGAACGCAATTAGTGAAGACCTGACAATGAACAAGCAGAAGAGAGGTATGTTACATAGACACCAAATACCAACATTCCACACACACCCCTGTGACAGCCAATCAGGAACCACCCCTAAGTGACAGCACTAATTGACAGGGAAATGACAGGTGACAAGCCCAGTGACATATGCCAGGAATGTGGGTGGTCACCGACCACAGTCGGTGTCCAGAACGTAACAGTACCCTCCCCCGACGAACGGCACCAGACGTTCACCTAGGAGCCTCGGGATTCAGCCGCCGGAAATCAACGATCAGGCTGGGATCTAAAATATCCCTTTGAGGCACCCAAGAACCCCCTCCCAATCCACCAAGAACTGAAACCCCCTACCCCTCCGCCTACAACCCAGTATCCTCCGCACCGTGTAAATGGGTTGACCGCCAATAAACCGGGGCGGAGGAACCACAGGCAGTGGCGGGGCCAAGGGCGATGAGAGGAATGGCTTCAACAGGGACACATGAAACGTCGGATGAACCCTCATAGAGCTCGGAAGTCGTAGCTTGTAAGCCACTGGATTAACCCGATGAATCACTTTAAATGGTCCTATAAAGCGAGGAGCCAGCTTCTTGGATTCCACCCGGAGAGGGAGATCCCAGGTGGAAAGCCAAACCCGCTGCCCTGGACGGTAAACTGGAGCCGTACGACGCTTACGGTTAGCCTGCCGTTGGGTACTAACCGAAACCTTCTGTAGCGCCTTCCAAACCTGTTTCCACGTCCTGCGACAGCGAGCCACATGTGCCTGGGCCGAGGGCACCTCCGCCTCCTGCTCCTGCTCGGGAAACAGAGGAGGTTGAAAACCATACTGGCACTGAAAGGGAGACATACCGGTAGAAGAGGAGAGAAGGGTATTATGCGCGTACTCAGCCCAAGCCAACCTCCTACTCCACGTTGCCGGACTACCGGCAACGTAACATCTCAAGACCCCCTCCAAATCCTGGTTGACCCTCTCCGTCTGCCCGTTCGACTGCGGATGGAACCCAGACGACAGACTGACAGAGGCGCCGAGGCAAACGCCTTCCAGAACCTGGAGGCGAACTGAGGACCCCGGTCCGACACGATATCTACTGGCAGCCCGTGGACCCGAAATACATGCTGTATAACCAAATCAGCAGTCTCCCGGGCCGAAGGAAGCTTGGGGAGAGGGACAAAGTGAGCCGCCTTAGAGAACCGATCCACCACCACCAAGATGGTGGTGAACCCGTCCGAAAGGGGAAGACCAGAAATAAAGTCCAGAGATATGTGTGACCAGGGTCGTTTAGGAATAGGAAGTGGTCGGAGGAGACCCGCCGGTGCCCGTCGAGAGGTCTTACTACGTGCGCACACCGGACAGGCCGCCACAAAGGAACGCGTATCCCCCTCCACTGTCGGCCACCAGAACCTCCTACGGACAAACTCCAGGGTCCTGGTTGCCCCTGGGTGGCTGGTGAGGGATGACGCATGTGCCCACTGTAGCAAGCGTGAGCGCGCCACCTTGGGAACATACGACCGTCCCGGAGGACCCCCACCAGGATCGGGCTCCCGCGTTAGCGCCGACCTTACCACCTTCTCTATGCCCCAAGACACGGGTGCCAAAATCAAGGCCGGTGGAATAATGGGATGGGGCTGCTCCTCCCGACCAGGAAGATCAAACTGGCGCGACAACGCGTCAGGTTTGATATTCTTGGAGCCGGGTCTATAGGAGATGGTATATCGAAATCGTGTGAAGAACAACGTCCACCTGGCCTGGCGAGCGTTAAGGCGTTTAGCCCCTTGGATGTAAGCCAAGTTCTTATGATCAGTCCAAATAATGAAAGGATGTGCCGCCCCCTCTAACCAATGTCTCCACTCCTCCAGTGCCAATTTGATCGCCAATAACTCCCGATTACCCACGTCGTAATTACGCTCGGCTGGTGACAGACGGCGAGAAAAAAAAGCACACGGGTGCACTTTCCCATCCATTAAGCATTTCTGAGAGAGCACCCCCCCCACCGCGACGTCAGAGGCATCCACCTCCACAATGAACGGAACCTCCGCGTCATGGCGGATCAATACAGGAGCGGATGTAAAACGACGTTTAAGATCGCAGAAGGCCGACTCAGCCCTAGGCGACCATTCAAAGCCAGGGAGAGAGGCCTTAGTGAGAGCTGGTAAAGGATTGGCTAAGGCGCTAAAGTTGCGAATAAAGCGCCTGTAAAAATGTGCAAAGCCCAAAAACCGTTGTAACCCCTTGAGCGACGAAGGTCGTGGCCAGTCCAAAACTGCACTCACCTTGGCTGGATCCATGCGCAGATCGCCCTTCGTCAACACAAAGCCCAGGAAGGACACGGTGTCCGTGTGAAACACACACTTCTCAGCCTTAACGAATAGTTGATGCTTGAGGAGACGGTCTAGCACCTCCCGAACGTGCATTTGGTGTTGCACCATATCGCGAGAAAAAATCAGGATATCATCTAAGTAGACAAACACCGACACCCCAATCAAGTCTTGCAGCACGTCGTTAACCAGGGCTTGGAAGACTGCCGGAGCATTAGCCAAACCAAAGGGCATGACCAAATACTCATAGTGCCCATTGGGTGTGTTAAATGCAGTCTTCCACTCGTCTCCCTCTCTAATCCTGACCAGGTTGTATGCATTACGTAAGTCAAGTTTAGAAAAGACCTGTGCCCCCTGGAAGCACTCAAAGGCCGTGTCCATGAGGGGTAAAGGATATCGGTTCTTGATGGAAACATCATTCAATCCCCTATAATCAATGCATGGGCGCTGATCCCCATCTTTTTTATCAACAAAGAAGAAGCCAGCGCCGGCAGGGGAAGTGGAAGGGCGTATCTGCCCCGCAAGCAATGCCTCCTTTATGTAGGTGTTCATGGCCAAGGTTTCGGGGCGTGAGAGAGAGAACATTCGCCCGCGAGGCGGGGAGGTACCGGGTAGAAGATTAATGGGACAGTCGTATGATCTATGAGGCGGAAGTGCTTTAGCACGCGTCTTGCTAAAAACGTCCGCCAGGTCCCAATAGATCTCAGGCACCCCTATCAAATCGGGATTAGAGGGTAGATCAGAATCTGCCACGCTCCCCACCATCCTGGAGAAAGAGGGAGGAGACAAAAGAGAAGAGGGGGGGGGAGACAAGGGTTTGGGCAAACTCCCGCTGACGATCGACTTGACGTCGGCCGCCGTTGAGAGTTCGCCCGTGCTCCAATTAATGACACGAACACATGACGACAACCAGGGATGACCCAACACCATGACAGAATAGGGGGAAAAGATGACAAAAAATGTAACCCATTCCCACTCCCCACCCGCCACCCGGATGTGTAAAGGAACTGTGCGCTGGGTGACGCTCCCACTGCCCAGAGGCCGACCGTCCAGGGCATAAACTGGTAAGGGAACCCCTAAATCCTCCACTGGGGTTCCCCACTCCTTCACCAATCCCACGTGAATAAAATTGCCCGCCGCCCCTGAGTCAATGAGAGCCTTAGTTCCCCTAATGTCACCCCCACAGTTGATCGCCACCTCAAAAAATGTACGAGAATCCGTGGTTTTGGCAGGAATGAGCCCACCTGCTGGCGCTTTCTCGAAGCCCGACGGCGCACCTTCCATTCCCGATTGGCGCCGAGCCGATACAGCCTGGACCCGACAGCTGCCGAAGCGGTGACCGGTGCGGCCGCACCGGAAGCAGCGTCGCTCTTTGATGAAGCGCTGCCTCTCGTCGTCCGAGAGCGACAGCGCTCCAAGCTGCATGGATTCATCACCCAGTGGCCCACTCGTGTAATGCATGGAATTATCAACACCAGGAGAAGAAGGAAAACATACCTGGGTGTTGTTGACATGCTCCTTCTCCCTCTCCCGGTGCCGATTGTCCATCTTGATGGTGGTGTTGATCAGCACTTCCAGCTGCTCGGGGATCTCACGCGCGGAGAGCGCATCTCGCATCCGCGCTGAGAGTCCCCTGACGAACAGAACCACGCAGACGTTCTCCGCCCAAGCTGTCTCCCGAGCCAAGATCCGAAAATTGATAGCGTAAGCTGCGACCGTGCGGAGGCCCTGCCGGCAGTCGAGAAGACGACCACCAGCCTCGAAGATCGAGAGTACCCGGGAAGTATCGAATACTCTTCTCAATTCCCGGGTAAAGGCGTCCAGACTGTCGCAGATTATCGCCCCCCGCCTCTAATTCCGCCGTAGCCCAGGAGAGAGCTTGACCGGTGAGCAGTGTGATAATATACGCTACCTGCGCTGTCTCCGATGGAAATGATCGTGGTTGCAGCCGGAAAACGAGTAGACACTGGGTGATGAATTCCCGACAACCATCCGGTGATCCGTCATAGCGAGCGGGCGCCTGCAGATGTGGCTCGTGGGACCGTTCCTGGACCCCGAACACCCCCCGACTCTCCTCTGCGTGGAGCGCTGCTTCTCCCGTCGCCAACTGAACACCAGCCACTCCTTCTTGGGCTTGTCGGGCTGTGGCCAACGCCGACTGCGCCACCGCTTGGGATGATCCGACGACCCCGTTGAGTCGGATTAACTCGGCGCTGACCAGCTGTTGATGTTCCTCCATCCGTGTCTGGGCTGCTCCCTGCGCCTGGAGCATCTCCATAATGGCCTCCATGGAATTCTGATGGTCAGGTCTTCTGTCAGAATGGAGGTAGGTGAATTCCAATGGGTGAAGGCAATCACAGAGACAGAGAGTGTTTACTCTTGAACAGGTTCGACTTTAATAGTAAGAACACAGAGTAAATTCTAAGAGAGACAAGTGCTAATAGCACAAGTGGAAAATAAGGTAAATGTTAGCTTATTGGAGGTCCAGAGTAGAACCGTCCGCGTTATCCCCGAACGCAATTAGTGAAGACCTGACAATGAACAAGCAGAAGAGAGGTATGTTACATAGACACCAAATACCAACATTCCACACACACCCCCGTGACAGCCAATCAGGAACCACCCCTAAGTGACAGCACTAATTGACAGGGAAATGACAGGTGACAAGCCCAGTGACATATGCCAGGAATGTGGGTGGTCATCGACCACAGTCGGTGTCCAGAACGTAACAATAACTTAAGGTTCAGTTTTAAAATCCATGTGAATAAGTTAACAGAAAAATAACTACACAAGCACATTATATCAACTTCAAACTCTTATTTATTTCTATTCAGAGTATACATCTATTTAACTTACAAAAACATTGTGTTGCCCTCTCCAACATTATGGCAATGTTAAAATTGAAAAAGAAAATATAGAAAATATATATATAAATACATGCATGTTATAACGTGTACATAAAATGTAATGTATATTACACATTTAATCCCACTGGTCACAATAGTGTAATAATGTTTGTTATAAGGCTCTGAAAATGTTACTGAATGATGTATCAATGTATTTCCAGCAAATATTGAAATAATAAAGGGTCTCAATATGTGCAGTGCACATGACCAGAGCTGTTTACATCCTGGCTGAATTACTCAAATTTGTATAGTGTGGTCATAGAATGAGCAAACATGTTGACGGCAACTATTGTGACCGTTGGGATAACACAGTGTATCTATGTACAGTACAGAATAAAATGTATAGATTATCTGAAAATATATATAGAAAATATATATAGAAAATAAATACATGCATGTTATAACATGTACATAAAATGTAATGTATATTACACATTTAATCCCACTCGTCACAATAGTGTAATAATGTTTATTATAAGGCTCTGAAAATGTTACTGAATGATGCATCAATGCATTTCCAGCAAATATTGAAATAATAAAGGGTCTCAATATGTGCAGTGCACATGACCAGAGCTGTTTACATCCTGGCTGAATTACTCAAATTTGTATAGTGTGGTCATAGAATGAGCAAACATGTTGACGGCAACTATTGTGACCGTTGGGATAACACAGTGTATCTATGTACAGTACAGAATAAAATTGATAGATTATCTGAAAATTGGGCGGCTACGTGGCGTAGTGGGCAAGGCGCTCGCCACGAAATGCTGGAGACGCTGGGCTTGTCAGTTCGAGCCCAGCGCTCCACATTTGCTTTCAGTTTAGCTGGTCGTCCGTACTAATACACATTGGCCATATTAGGGGGTGGGAAACTGATGGGTGGGGATCGGGCGTTGTGGACAGCGACTCCTACAGGTCGGTTGATGCGCCTGCGCAGTAGAATCAGGAAGTGTCGGCGGCAGCGTGAGCCTCCCACGCGTTACTCCTCGCCACTGAGAGATCGAGCTGCGCAGGTGAAAAGATGCGACTGCTGTTACCTCAAGTACCGGAGGGGACTTGTGCTATGTATGACTTAGTCCACATTTCAGCCGGCTTGTGGGAGGCAAGAAACAGCGTCCGTGACAGGGGATGGTTGAATTGGATGATACGAAATTGGGATGGGATAAAATATAGAAAAATGGGAGAAAAAGTGGATAAAAAAAAAAGATTTTCTGAAAATTGTCAATCCGCTTGGCAGATGTAAAATTCACAAACTTTGTGCTGTATATTGGGTCCTGCCAATGTGGAACCAAAATACCAATCCACATTACACGCTATACAGCTGGCAATACTGTTAATAGTGACATACCTACATATAGGTATGGAAATGCAGCTGTACTTGCTCCATGATGTTCTATATCATGGAACAAGATGGTGTTTTCATTGAAAGAGTTGGTCAGAATGTCAGAGGCACCATCGGTCATTTAGAGCAGGCTATGTTTGCAGAATGATAACTATAGAACACTACAGTACTCTGTACTGAGAACACAGTACTCGGTACTGAGGACACTATACAGTACACTCTACCACTACAAGCAATGGAAGCAGTCAGAGCAGAGTGGCATTTATGCCCATTGCCTCCTATTGTTCCTCGAGAAACAAACGTTTTGGGACTTGGATGTTGCCTTTGAGATTCTGATAAACTCTTTCAACTCTAAAACTTACTTGGATGAAATTACAATAATGCTATAGACGGTTACGAAAATTCTAACTGTAAAACTCTCAAATGTAAACATATTACATAAAAAAAAAGAACAAGGTACATTGAGTAGTTTGGACCTATTGGCTGAACATCTGCAAAGTAGTACAGCAACTTTTGAAGGTATTATTTTGACATGACAAGACATTTCAGATGAGTTTCTATAGACACACTTTTTCCTTGTCATGTCAAAATAATACCTTCAAAAGTTTAATGCATCATCAAGTCATTCTTGAGACTCTGCAACCTGGGAGACAGTTTACCAGCTTCTAGACCTAGTAAAATCTTCTGAATGAATTCAAAAGTGTTGGTAAGTCCCTTGGGGTAGCTGAGGTGTAGTGCATAAACAGTGGCTTTCCCAAATTCACACTTAGCGAGGTTTAGGGTCAACGACGCCTCCGCTAAGCGTGCAAAAACCACCCGTAAATTAGCAATGTGCTCCGCCCAAGTATCGGAGTACACCACCACATCGTCCAAATAGACATTACACCTAGGCACACCCCCCAACACCATGTGCATAAAACGTTGGAACGTGGCCGGTGCGTTCCTCATCCCGAAGGCCATGACGGTGTACTGCAAAAAATGGTCGGGTGTAACGAACGCCGAAATATCCGAGGCTCGCTCTGTCAGGGGGACTTGCCAGTACCCCTTCAAGAGATCGAGTTTCGTGATAAACACAGCGGGACCAATACTGTCTATGCAGTCATCCATCCTGGGTAACGGGAACGAGTCAGGCACCGTCACCGCGTTCACCTTCCTGTAATCAGTACAGAACCGGGGAGACCCATCAGCCTTAGGAGCTAAAAGGCACGGAGAGCTCCAGGGACTACGGCTAGCTTTAGCCATCCCATTATCCATCAGATACTCAGCCTCCTTCCTCATCACCTCCCTCTTCGCCACCGGACACCGATATGCGTGTTGTTTAATGGGGGTCGTACTCCCCACATCAATATCGTGCTCCAGGACAGTCGTTCTGGAAGGCACATTAGACAACAACACAGGATAGGACAACAACAGTTGTCGTACATCATCACCCTGTAACTCGGGCAGGTACAACAGATGAGCAGTGACGTCACCCATGAACTCAGAGTTAGTCAAACGCCCCGTCTGCTGACCCTCGGACAACACCTTCAAATCATCGTCCGGCAGGGGATCCACCCATGTTAACAAAACAGCTGGAACAGCTCGTGGGCTGCCAGACTGCACCTCCTGTATACTCCCACCAGCATGGGTGAGATACTTTTTCAACATGTTAATATGACACAACCGTGTCTTCCTGCGCCTCTCGGGCGTACATATAACATAATTGGTGTCTGACACTTTCCTCTCCACTTTATAGGGCCCTGCAAACCGGGCAGAGAGAGCTGACCCAGGCATGGGCAGCAAAACCAGCACTTCATCGCCAGCCTCGAACTGCCGCCCCACCGCCTTCTTGTCAAACCTCACCTTCATTTCCCCCTGGGCAGAGGCAAGGGCCTCCCTAGCCAACGAGGACGCACAGCGGAGACGCTCCTTACACCGGGAGACAAAATCAAACACAGTTGATTTAGGAGAAGAACAACTTTCGGTAGACCTTCTGGCCGCCTCAGATCTACTCCTATCCAAGCTCCCGGAGGGTCATCAAAGAGAAGCCGCCTATTCTCAGTCCTTGCCCCACAATGGTGGAATGAACTACCCATCCCAGTTAGGACAGCCGAATCCCGTCCAATCTTTCGCCGTCGACTAAAGACTCACTTCTTCAACCATTATCTGAAATGATAAAAAAAAATAAAAAATATAACCCCGACTAACCTGTCATGCACTTGTCCTAATAAACTAACCTACACTGTAACACGCAACACTTTGATGAACATTGCTACTCAGCTGATAGAGTTATACCCTTCTTGCTGTCTTGTCGCACAGAACTTGTAAGTCGCTTTGGATAAAAGCGTCAGCTAAATGACTAAATGTAAATGTAAATGTAAATGTTGCGAAAAACTTGTTTAATGCCTTGGTAATGGCTGGGGCAGTAATTTTCCTCAGAGGTATTGCCTCTGGGAAACGGGTGGCAAGACACATAATAGTTAACATGTATTGGTGTCCTGCCTTTGTCTTAGGCAGGGGGCCAACACAGTCAATGATCACATGTTCAAAAGGTTCCCCTATTGCTGGAATGGGGTGCAGGGGAGCTAAAGGAACTCCCTGATTTGGCATCCCTACTATTTGACATGTACTACATGTACCACAGAATTTTACCACATCGGCCTTTAGACCGGGCCAAAATTAATTTTCATAAGTCTTTGAAATACCCAAATGACCAGACCAGATATGTTCATGTGCTAACATCAAAATGTGATGTCTACACTCTACTGGTAATACAACTTGGCGCACTACATTCCAGGCATCTCCACACTTCAAGTCTGTCACACCTGGCCTAGCTACCCAAGTTCGCATCAACACCCCTTCTTCCATCAAGAAGGCGTGTTTCCTACTATTAGTAGTGCTGGCTACTGCCGCAAAACAACTTGATAGGGAGGAATCATGTTTCTGAGCGTCGATCAACGCTTGACGCGTTAGTGGTAATGGCACGTCAGAAAACTTGGGATTTACCAGCTATCCCTGAACGCTACTGACACCCTTTTTCACCTCCACACTAGATGGCCACCTGTCCTCAGCGAGAGCCTCGCCACAGATGGAGTCACCCAGCGTCACCGCCTGCCCTCGTTGTCTCTCCTGAGCTCTGGTCACAGCACAGATAGGAAAAACATTTGGGTGACTTTTAATCAACGCATCGCACAAAAACTCAGACACTGGGGCGTCCACCACCTCCAGAACAGGGATTACCTTTCCCCCAGCTATATCGTTCCCCATGATAAAATCAATTCCGGCTACCGGAAAAGATGAACGAATCGCCACGGAAAAACAACCTGTGACTAGGTCTGATCTCACATCCTATGTAAAGGAGCGGGCGTAAAACCCATCTCGATCCCCCTCACAATAGCACTCGATTTACAAGACGACTCCTCATTTAACGGCAACACATCCGCCAGAATAAAGGACTGCAAACCACCCGTATCACGAAGGATTCTCACCTCCCGTTGGTCACAGACTTTACCTGACAGTGACACAAAACCAGAAAAAATAAAAGGTACAAAACAATTGTCTGGTTTCTCCTGCTCTGGGCGTGAGACAGTGCCAATCAACCCCACCCCCTTTGGTTTTTGAGCTGGCCTTTTAGTATCTTGCCGATCGCGTAATGCATAACAGTCCGCCACCAAATGACCTGGCTTCTTACAATAATTACATTGTCTCTTGTCAGACGGAGGCGAGCGTGGCCGATACGCTCGCTCGCCATTTCCCCGAAATGGTAACTCCCGAGAGGGAAACGCACCGCCTCTAACATACACAGTATTGTTACGCACAGACACATGTTTGTGCGTTAACGCAAATTCATCCGCCAAAACAGCAGCGTCTTGGAGAGTAGTCACTTTCTGTTCATTCAGATACACCACGGTTCGTTCGGGCATACAGGTTTTAAATTGTTCCATGAGCACCAACTCGCTCATGGATGCAAGATCATGCACTTTACTCGCCGCGCACCATCGTTCAAAAAGATTCCTCTGCTCACGGGATAAATCTGTATTGGTCTGAGAAGGGGACTTTCTGAGCGAGCGAAAACGCTGCCTATATGCTTCAGGAACCAACTCATACACACGTAAAACAGCATTTTTCACTTGCTCATAAATCAAACTGTCACTCATAGTTAATGAAGCACACGCATCCTGTGCCTTCCCAGTGAGCTTGCACTGCAACAAAATCGCCCACATATCTTCCAGCCAATGCAGAGCATTGGCTATCCGCTCAAACGCAGAAAAATAAGCCTCTACTTCCGACTCCCGGAATATGGGAACCAGAGAAACGTGCTGGCTGATATTGAAGGGAGCCGGGGAGACTCCAGCTGGAGAGGGGATAGCAATACCACTCTCCAACTCCATTTTCCTCATGGCCAGTTGGAGCTGTCTATCCTTCTCCTCCTTTCTCTCCAGCCTGTCTCTCTCCTCCTTTCTCTCCTCCTTTCTCTCTTCCTGGTCTCTCTCCTCCCTGCGCATAGCCGCCTTGTCCTCCAGCTGGAAACTGGCTAAACGCAGCTGCAAGCGTGCGTTCAACTCACGACCAGGAGAAGTAGACCCCTGATCTAATTTTTCAGAGCCCTCACTCCCAGAACCTGACCTGTCAACCTCCCCAGCTTTGGTAGTACTACCATGTTTTTTAATAGCACCACCGTCTGGGTTAAGGTAACCTGAGGGAGACTTACTGCCATTGTCTTTACCTACTATGTCCACTGACAGTGACTCACCGTCACTGTGACTCACAACTCCCTGGGTTGTGGGCAAACTGAACACTCGCTGGTCCACCAACCCAGCTAGCACAGCCGCCTTCCAATCAGCCTTGGGCTGGGAACTTTGCACAGAAATATTGTAATGTTTAGCAATAACGCATAACTCCGCCTTTGTGCAGCCTTCCAAGTGATCCTCCGTCGGATCCGCCAAAAAAACATCCAAATCAAAAGCCGACATAGCCATACCCTCTACCACAGAGCGTGACTATGATACCTCACAAAAAAAAAATCTCACTTACCCAACCATAACCATGCGCAGCACTGTATTAATATCTTTTTTATTATTATTAATAATAATAGACACTCCGTATTCATACCCCTTAACCAAAACAATCCAACTGACCACATCTACCACTGATGAAAAAAATAACAATTGTCCCTAACCACTCAATTAGGATCACTTGGGTAACTCTAGCCTATCCCCAACTAAACTACTCCCCTGGCGGGATGAGGCTACACATATCTTCAGTCGCTCACCGATTTCATTGCGCGCTCCACCGGAATTACGACTCGTGCCCCCCTCCCCCTAACCAGGCAGGCGATCCCCCTTTACCTATGTGGCAGAAAAAAAAGATTTGGTTAAGAGCATAACATACACAAACGATTGATATCATTCAAATGCGCGACACGGCATGGATACATAAATACTCAATTTACTAATAAACGAAAATGCCACCTACCTGACACCATTAGCCCCCATGTCAAACGTACATGGAAGACCGGAAACAAGCCCCAATGTCACATACCAATGTCTAATGACAATATAGAATATAAGCTGGAGCGTAGGACACCAGCCAACCAGCCAGAGGTTGGCACTGGGAACCCACCCAGCAATAGTACACCAGTTTACCAGTGCATACAAAGCGACAAATAAGGCCAATACAATATTACAGTTGCCCA
This sequence comes from Notolepis coatsorum, assembly GCF_963971535.1. Classification (NCBI taxonomy): domain Eukaryota; kingdom Metazoa; phylum Chordata; class Actinopteri; order Aulopiformes; family Paralepididae; genus Notolepis; species Notolepis coatsorum. The sequence goes on from NC_140167.1 coordinate 126,066,697, forward strand.
CACACACAATAGTGGCAACCAACGGCAACCTCACTCCACTCTGGTCACTGGCAAATGACAGAATGAGGCGCCAGGATGTGTGTCATCTCCCACTCTATATCCACTCATCTCATCTGACTGTCTGAAGGTGCACCAACCAGGTGCAACCAATCCAATAAAGGAGATGAGTGGCATCTGCATTAAATATACTAACCTGATGTTACATGGTGTTAAAATATATGGCAATAATGATAATGAACAACCCACGTATGTGACAAATGGTATATGTAATTAAATATTGAATCAACATAGCTTTTTCAACCTCAACCAAAAATAACCAATCTGACCAAAATCCAACATTTAATTAATGTTTTTTGCTATCTGGGAAACATGCAGGTTGCATGTTTTCATGCACACATCATCACAATAATGTTACTGCATCAGACAGTAATGTTGAAACATAGAAATTAGTGGAAAATATATTTTTTATAAGATAAGATAAGATAAGATATTCCTTTATTGAATTCATGGGTACAGTTACCGTGACAGGCCCGGATTGATTGATTGATTGATTGAAAACTTTATTAACAGATTGCAGAATGGGTACAGTGACGTCACAGGCCCGGATTGATTGATTGATTGAAAACTTTATTAACAGATTGCAGAATGGGTATAGAGGTGTGATATGTGTGATAGGTGTGATAGGTGGGATATGTGTGATAGGTGTGAGAGGTGTGAGAGGTGTGATAGGTGTGAGAGGTGTGATAGGTGTGATAGGTGTGAGAGGTGTGAGAGGTGTGATAGGTGTGAGAGGTGTGATAGGTGTGAGAGGTGTGAGAGGTGTGAGAGGTGTTAGCTTTTTATGGGTTTTCTTGCTAATGCTTGCTTGATATTGCCTTCAGTGATATACTGACTGGATTTAGTCTGGAAATCTGCTTGGATTACCTGCTTGGATAAACAAACAAGCCTGCTAGGAGCAGCCAGCTAACACCAGGCCAGGCCCAGGCTCCAGCAGCAGCCAGCTACCACCAGGCCAGGCCCTGCAGCAGCTCAGGCCAACCGGGCTAGTAGTAGCCTAGCTGCTACCAGCCATCACCACCAGGCCAGCCCCAGCCTACCAGCTACCAGCCACCAGGCCAGCCCCAGGCTACACCATCAGGCCAGGCCCAGGCATCACCAGCCCAGCTAACACCATCAGGCCAGGCCCAGGCTTCACCATCAGGCCAGGCCCAGGCTTCACCATCAGGCCAGGTCCAGACATCACCAGCCCAGCTACCACCATCAGGCCAGGCCCAGGCTTCACCATCAGGCCAGGCCCAGACATCACCAGCCCAGCTAACACCATCAGGCCAGGCCCAGGCTTCACCATCAGGCCAGGCTTCACCATCAGGCCAGGCCCAGACATCACCAGCCCAGCTACCACCATCAGGCCAGGCCCAGGCTTCACCATCAGGCCAGGCCTAGACATCACCAGCCCAGCTACCACCATCAGGCCAGGTCCAGGCTTCACCATCAGGACAGGACCAGGCATCACCAGCCCAGCTATCACCACAGTCTGTAATCTTCTGTGACTTTGTCTGAATGTTAAGTTTCACAGGCTTCTGTTGCGAAATGTTGATATTGTCGTAATGTTTGTCTATAAAATGCTCCAGCTGAAACAGCTGTTCAGAAGGATCCAGTGTGCTATCCCTGTGTGGTATTTCAGTACAAGAAATGCCCCTCTACACAGTTAAACAGTTAAACTGGCCTGATGGTGTAGCCTGGGCCTGGCCTGATGGTGAAGCCTGGGCCTGGCCTGATGGTGGTAGTTGGGCTGGTGATGCCTGGGCCTGGCCTGATGGTGAATCATGGACCTGGCCTGATGGTGATAGCTGGGCTGGTGATGCCTGGGCCTGCCTGATGGTGAAGTCTGGACCTGGCCTGATGGTGATAGCTGGGCTGGTGATGCCTGGGCCTGGCCTGATGGTGAAGCCTGGACCTGGCCTGATGGTGATAGCTGGGCTGGTAATGCCTGGGCCTGGCCTGATGGTGAAGCCTGGACCTGGCCTGATGGTGATAGCTGGGCTGGTGATGCCTGGGCCTGGCCTGATGGTGAAGCCTGGACCTGGCCTGATGGTGGTAGCTGGGCTGGTGATGCCTGGGCCTAGCCTGATGGTGGTAGCTGGGCTGGTGATGTCTGGGCCTGGCCTGATGGTGAAGCCTGGGCCTGGCCTGATGGTGAAGCCTGGGCCTGGCCTGATGGTGAAGCATGGGCCTGGCCTGATGGTGTTAGCTGGGCTGGTGATGCCTGGGCCTGGCCTGATTGTGTAGCCTGGGGCTGGCCTGGTGGCTGGTAGCTGGTAGGCTGGGGCTGGCCTGGTGGTGATGGCTGGTAGCAGCTAGGCTACTACTAGCCTGGTGGCCTGGTGCAGCCCGGTTGGCCTGAGCTGCTGCAGGGCCTGGCCTGGTGGTAGCTGGCTGCTGCTGGAGCCTGGGCCTGGCCTGGCCTGGTGTTAGCTGGCTGCTCCTAGCAGGCTTGTTTGTTTATCCAAGCAGGTAATCCAAGCAGATTTACAGACTAAATCCAGTCAGTATATCACTGAAGGCAATATCAAGCAAGCTTTAGCAAGAAAACCCATAAAAAGCTAACACCTCTCACACCTATCACACCTCTCACACCTATCACACCTCTCACACCGATCCCACCTATAACACCTCTCACACCTATCACACCTCTCACACCGATCCCACCTATCACACCTCTCACACCTATCCCACCTCTCACACCTATCACACCTATCCCACCTCTCACACCTATCACACCTCTCACACCTATCACACCTCTCACACCTACCACACCTATCACACCTATCCCACCTCTCACACCTCTCACACCGATTGCACCTATCACACCTATCACACCTCTCACACCTATCACACCTCACACCTATCACACCTATCCCACCTCTCACACCTCTCACACTTCTCACACCTATCACACCTCTCACACCTATCACACCTATCCCACCTACCACACCTCTTACACCTCTCACACCGATCCCACCTATCACACCTCTCACACCTATCACACCTCTCACACCTATCACACCTCTATACCCATCTGCAATCTGTTAATAAAGTTTTCAATCAATCAATCAATCAATCCGGGCCTGTGACGTCACTGTACCCATTCTGCAATCTGTTAATAAAGTTTTCAATCAATCAATCAATCCGGGCCTGTCACGGTCACTGTACCCATTCTGCAATCTGTTAATAAAGTTTTCAATCAATCAATCAATCAAACCCGCAGTGCAACGTGACCCAAATCAGCCAATGCCCGCAGTGCAACACTCCAATTCAGCCATTGGGTGGGACGGTCACGTGACCCAAATCAGCCAATGGAAGCGTGAGGGGCCTCAGCCTGCGGGCCTCAGCCTGCGGGACCCTGTGGAGGCAAATGAAGGTGATGTGGACAAAGCAAACCATCCCAAAAGCGTGGCGAAGAGCAGGGGGAGTAGTAATCCCCAAGGAGAAGGATGCCTCAAACATCGATCAATTCCGGCAGATCAACCTGCTGAATGTTGAAAGGAAGGTCTTCTTTAGCATTGTTGCTAAAAGGATGACAACATACCTGAAGCAAAACAACTTGATTGACACATCTGTGCAGAAAGCCGGCATTCCTGGTTTCTCAGGATGCTTGGAACATACAAGTATGATATGGCACCAAATCCAATCTGCCAAAAGGGAAGGAAGAGACCTGCACGTCTTATTCCTGGACCTAGCCAACGCTTTTGGATCCGTCCCCCATTCTCTCATCTGGACAGCCTTCAACTTCTTTCACATCTCAAATACCATCACAAACCTGGTGAGAAATTACTTCCAAGATCTGCAATTCTGTATCAAAACAAAAGAATACACAACATCATGGCAATCTTTGGAAGTGGGAATAATGGCTGGATGTACCATCTCCCCACTAGCCTTCACCATGGCAATGGAAGTGGTCATTCGAGCTTCCAAGTGGGTTGTGGGAGGAGAACGTCTGCAATCTGGACAGCGTCTACCTCCTATTCGCGCCTACATGGATGACATGGCCACCTTGACCTCAACCATAGCATGCACCAAACGTCTGCTGGGAAAGCTTCATGCCAACATTACATGGGCACGGATGAAGTTCAAACCCAGCAAATCCAGGAGCATATCCATCGTCAAAGGAAAACTTGTGGACCAGAGGTTCCACATCAAGGATACACCCATTCCTTTGGTGTCAGAACTGCCAGTCAAGAGCCTAGGGCAATGGTACAACGCGAGCCTCAAAGACTCAGACCAGAGTGATCAGCTGAGGGAAGAAACCATCAAAGGCCTTGTCAGCATAGACAAGACCTTGCTCCCTGGAAAGCTGAAACTCTGGTGCCTGCAGTTTGGATTGCTCCCCCGCCTGATGTGGCCTCTAACGGTCTACGAGATCCCCATGACCAAAGTCGAGAAGCTGGAGAGGACAGTCAGTTCATACATCAAGAAGTGGCTTGGCCTCCTGCGTTGCCTCAGCAACATCAGCTTGTATGGACACGGGGCCCTGGAATTGCCTGTCTCTAGTCTCATAGAGGAGTTTAAAAGCACCAAAGTGAGGCTGGACATGACCCTGACCGAGTCTCAAGATGAAGTGATCCGAGCGGCTGCTCCCAGACTGGCAACTGGGAGGAAATGGATCCCATCTGAGGCCGTACAGCAAGCAAAATCTGCTCTCAGGCATGGAGACATTGTAGGACAGGTGCAGCATGGAAGAGGTGGGTTTGGACTTGGGACAAGTCGACCCACATGGCACAAGGCAACATCAACCCAGAGGAGAAAGCTGGTGGTGGCTCAGGTTCGGCAACAAGAGGAGGCAGACAGATGCGCAAAGGCAGTCTCACAGTCCAAACAGGGCCAATGGACTAGCTGGGAAAACCTGGAGCATCGTAAGCTCACATGGAAGGATCTTTGGGAGATGGAAGGAAGCCAAATCAGCTTCATCATCAGAGCCACCTATGATGTTCTCCCCACGCCCAAGAACCTAAACCAGTGGTTTGGAGAAGATCCTTTTTATGCGCTTTGCCAAACCCCTGCAACACTGAGGCACATCCTCACCGGCTGAAAAACCAGTTTGTCCCAAGGGCGCTACACCTGGAGACACAACCAGGTCCTAAGACAACTGGCAATCACCCTGGAAGGAAGGAGAACTACCAACAATGCCCTCCCTCCCCCAATGCCTAGACACTCAAACACCACTTCTTTTGTAAGAGCAGGACAGTTCCCAGCAAAGCCATCTGCAAGAGTGGAGGCAACCCTCCTGGACACTGCCCGGGACTGGAGAATGCAGGTTCACTTGGACCAGAAACTAATCTTTCCGCCTGAGATAATTACAACTAACCTCAGGCCGGACCTGGTCTTGTGGTCAACCTCCCAAAAGTCTGTATTCATTGTGGAACTAACTGTACCATGGGAGGCTGCAGTTGGTGAAGCATATGAACGTAAACGACTGAAGTACTCCGACATAGCAGCCGAGGCAGAACAACGCGGCTGGCGTGCCCAGGTGCTTCCGGTGGAGGTTGGTTCTAGAGGATTTGTTGCCATGTCCACAACCAAGCTTCTTAAGGGGATGGGAGTGCGAGGACAGGCGTTCCGACAAGCTGTCAAAACACTGTCAGAGGCTGCCGAACGAAGCAGCAGATGGCTATGGATTAAGAGAAAGGACCCCAACTGGGCTGCAAAATGACCATCGAGGGGTAAAAGCAGAGGGGGGCACACCTGGGACGCCAGGTGTTGCCGTTGAGCCCTTCGGAGGTGTCGTGGGCCTGTCAACGAAACACCAATGAAGGAGGGTGCCCACCTGAAGACCCCAGTGAAGCTTTTACCAGATTATCTAAGGGATTGTAATAGTCCTATAAACTCAACTTTTAAGTTGTACTTAAGGTATGCTTTTACATTATACTTACTTAATATGTGAATAGTTCCAATGCAATCAAAAACGATGAGTTTTATTTACTCAAAACATAAGAACACGTCACACGAACTCAAGACATTCAAGTTAGTAGAACTTTCATAGAATATTGAGTATACCCTACTCAAACTAATTGATTATTTTGAACATGCGGTTTACAGTCTGTATCTTCTTAATTATCTTAAGTTGTACTTAAGTTATGCTTTTACATTATACTTACTTAATAAGTGAATAGTTCCAAGTCAATCAAAAACTATGAGTTTTATTTACTCAAAACATAAGAACACGTCACACGAACTCAAGACATTCAAGTTAGTAGAACTTTCATAGAATATTGAGTATACCCTACTCAAACTAATTGATTATTTTGAACATGCAGGTTTACAGTGTGTAGTGTAGCAAGACTAAAGCCCTATATTCACATGGGACTGTATGACCTATAGGGATGTGCTATAATCTGTAATAATTTGTACAGCAGTTCAGCTACATCACATGTAGCCTAATGCCTGAAATCCATACTGGTCCTATGAATGTAGGCTATATTTACATTGAGTTTGTTATATTGTTTACAAACAGGAGGAAACATGGGGCGACCGTGGCTCAGGAGGTAGAGTGGTCGTCTGGTAATCGGTTCGATTTCCACTCCTCCCGGGCAGCGTGTCAAATTGTCCTTGAGCAAGACACTAAAAACCCTCTGGAGTCCGGGCTGTTTTCACCCCTCCCCTTCTGGGAATTTTCATTTTTTTTTGACATAATATGAAACTACAGGTTCATACCTTAAAAATAAGCCATCAATTGTAAAATTCTAGCCGATAGTTTTCAATCAATGTCCTATGAAACATTCTGGTAACATTCTAACCAAATCTCAGTTCAGGGCTTTGAAACAATGAAACACAATTCAGCTACTTGATGAAAGGACTACACTCCCAGAATTCAATTCACTCCACACCAATTAACACCTGAACAAAGGCCCTTTAATTTAAGAGGTCCTTTAATTCAGCCCATTTAAAAAGCGCCTTGCACTGTTGAGATATTGGAAGAAGTTTATTAGCTTTGCTAATGGAAGTTGAAGGAGGCATGAAGCTCAATTACATGAACCCACCAAACAGCTTCCTGTTAAGCGACAAATACTGGATTTAAAAACCCACTCCGCAATCCATATGCAAAAAAAAGGGTTGTCCCACACTGAACACAAAGCCAACCTGCTCATCAGGAGCTTAACACATTCCCGGCCATTGGGATCCGTCTAATCTCACTCTATGAGGCCAGCTTCTCATAACAACGTTTCACTGTGCGTGAGGTTGTTTGTAGAGCTAAATCTATATTTATATTAGTGCTATGTGTCCATTGTCATTGTCAATTGACAGTATAAACCTTGCCTTCAATATGCCATAAAGAATTTTTTTTCATCAATACGTTCCCATTTTATAGCGTTGTGAATATGAACGTTTTACCGCATTGGTCTAGGGCAGGGGTAGGCAACCCTAGGCACGCGTGCCTGCATAGGCACGCAGGGGCATTTTCATAGGCACAGGGGGCAGCATAAAAAAATATATATATATATATTATATATATTCTTTTTCTTTTTTTTGCTTTGAAATATGATAGTGAAATATTTTGCACTGTTGTTGCATTTATCTTGTTGAAATCCTCCCACAGGTTTTTTTTACTACCACATATTTAATTGAGACCCTTTATTTGTTTATTATTTCAATTTAGCTGGAAATACATTGCTACATCATTCAGTAACATTTGCAGAGCCTTATAACAAAAACATTATTACGGTCACCATTACGGTCACCATTGTCATAATCAACACATTTTATTATTTAATTTTCTATTTCATTGAACATTGCACATGTTAAAAGCAATTTTTTCTACTCAATGTGAGTATTACCAAGTCAACTTGTGTTCTTAAAACAATGACAATAAACATAGTTTTATTAGGTTGAAATAATGTGGTTGTGTACTTATTTTTCTGTTAACTTATTATGGGTTGAAAACTGAAAACCTTAATGCACAGTAACTGAAATCAATATTTTTAAGTTCTGGTAACTTATTATTATTATTTCTTTTACAGTGTAGTCTTGCAATCAATCAAAACGTATTTACACGATATACCTCACATTCACCCTCCATTCACATCCTGGTGTTCTCCTGGTGTTCTCCATTAGGCCTGTAGGTGGAGCTATGACAGCACACGTACCAGTACACACACCGATAGTGTGTGATGTGTCCAAAAATGAATGGGCAAATGTGAGTGAAATGGTCGCACTGTATGCAGCTGTTTGTCTGCATTGCATCCCCCCCCCCACCCCCCAACTCAGATTTAGGGTTGATACAACCATCATAATAATATTGTTAATAATAACAATAACAATAATGATGTAATAATGTAATTATTAAAATATAATAAAATTAAAAATACCTGATTATGAGAAAACAAATTGCATGGACGATGCATGGAATATTGTTGAGGCACACTAGTTACAACTATATTTCAAACAGGCACTCCATGTCAAAAAGGTTGCTGACCCCTGGGCCCTGTTCCCCGTACCTGGTTCAACTAAGTCGATCGAGAGTCCCATTATCCAGATTCAGTTAACGAGATGATTGAAGCCGGGATTTTCCTGTTCCTCGAAGGTGGATTCAGTCTCGTTAACTCAAACCAGACTTGAGACCCAGGATTAGTGCGCACGGCCGCTTCATTTGAAAAGCCAGCACGTATCGATAGCAGAGATCCTGATTCTCTAGCGGCATTGATTGATTAATTGATTTAAAACTTTATTAACATATTGCAGTACGGCTCAATCGCCTCGCCGACAAGTTAAATGCGTTATCTATAGGCTAATTTTAAGTCCCTCATTACCTCAATCAATCAGATTATATTTCTTTAAACTTGCCTGCTGGATTGAATAATCAAATGAGATCTTGCTAGCGAAAATAATTAGTTAAACTGTTATACACAATAACGATACGGCTCTCTTGCCCATTGATTGATGTATGGTCGATCTTTTACTTATCTCCACTGTGGTGTAACGGGTTCTTCTTTTGACTTTCACGCAGACGACCGGGGTTCGAAACCTAGTCTCTTCCTTCTTTTTGCAATATAGGAATAATTCAATTTGGTGCACGTTGAGAGCTATATAAAGAATGACATCCTCAATGCATGTAGATTTATAATATTTTAACTTAAAACTAGGCTACCTTTGCGTATAATCATTAATATTATATTCCAAAAAATTATATTGGAAACACGGGGTTTCGAACACCGGTCGCCGGGTTGCCAGGATTGAGCACTACCGCTGCGCCACTGTGCCAGATGGGATAAATTCATTGTTTATACATTAATGAACGAGAGACCCGTGTTTAGAATATTCTTTATTTTGTTGTTGTTGCACCGAGCGAGCGCCACGGTATATAACGTGCATTATTTAGGACAAAGTGAATTTAGTATCAGCATTTTGGGTCTATTTTACATTTCAAAAGACCCCTCTGGAAGAATGGAGCACAAAAACGTAATTCAGAATGGTATAATGCAGATCCTAGACTGTGGGAATAATTTCAGGAAACGCGCTGTCACTTCTTTGCGGGGGCGTGGCGATGGTTCATCCGGCTAACTTGAACTTAAACCCTGCTTTCGACCAGGCTCAAACTTTTGGATCTGTTGTCATGGTGATTTGGACAATCCAGATTCGGGGAACCGGAAAGTCCGGCTTAAGTCAGACTTCACCGAAAGTTATCCGGCTAACTCAGTTATCCAGGTACGGGGAACGGGGCCCAGGTCTAGGGTAATTCCTGCAAAGCTTGTTATAGGGCGCTAAGCTAATAACGTTAAATCGATTGGCGTTTCGGCCCTACACAAGCTACAGTTAAAAATCGAAATGATCGGTATCATGGTCCACCATGAATGCATGAAAGGGGGGGGGGGCGGGGGAAGTCGTTTCTGATTATTGATTACCAATAACGGCATTCGTTATTACAACAACATGCGCTGATTGGGGGGTTGGCTATGATAACAAGGCCCGATCAGGCTGAAATTGACGTCAAATCACTCTTACCTGTGGCCGGTTGGATTCCAAAAGGAATTTCCCAGTTATTGATCGCCATCTGGTAGATCGATATGTCCATTGGCTGATGCTATATTCCTTTACTGCATACTGAATTCGGCGTCGCAATAAGTATTGCGATTGAAGCGGTTAGCTAAATGTACCCGGAATGAAAGAAAAAGTTACACCAGGTCTGAAACAACCATTTCTCCATTCTCGAGACAGCGCCACTACCAGGATCTGGCCGGTAATGCACTTTTCCGAATCCCAAAGGCATTTTCCAGCCAACATCCAGCTCTGTGACATTGAGTAGGATATTAAAATGGAATATAAGCAAAAACAAGTCAATAACGTATATATATACGTTGTTGGCCCTTTAACCCATTCAGTGCCAACCACGAGATTAGTCGGGTTAACTCACCATGCGTTGAGTGCCAAGACCAGAGAAAACCAGAGAAAACTTTGGTTTTAATCGTTGTTTCTTTTATTAGCAATATCCATAAATGTTTCATCCATCCAGCCTGACGTTATCATTGGGAATGGGTCTGAGCTCGAAAAGGGCAAATACCGCCGCCTATCGTCTCCCGGATGGTATTGCACATCATTGGATTGGATTGGGTGGGACTGTGCATCAGAAAAAAACGGGCAAGCAGTAGCTGTTACCACATTCACTGGGGAGGCTCGGAGCAGCGTCGATTATGTGTTTTGGTACTATAACGTTGGATCAATAAACGCGATCAATATTTGGAATGGCGATCAGGAATTGGATTAATCTTTTTGCAGAACATCTGATGTGAGGTAAGGACTCTATTTTACCAGTCTTGGGTTAATCAGATCTTTTTTTCTCCGCCATCGCAGCGTGTGTGTGTGTGTGCGTAACGTTAGCACTGACCACGGCATGGATAATCGATTTTTCAGCCCGCTCCTCAAGCGTGCATAAGTAGACATATACTATCGATAATCTGGTGTTTATTTGAAAACTATTAATAAATCAGCCGAAAAATTACAACGTGTTTTGTGTATGGGCTATTATCGCGGATTTCTCTGGAATTACTAGAAATCTCCAAAACTATACTCGTATTCAAAACGGTATAAAACGGAAATGTACCAATGAAAAAGCGACGGGTGTATTAGACCCATAGCCATAATTTAAGATATAGTTTAAGCGTTCGCAAATTTCCCCGTCCTCCCATTGACTTCAGTGTTGGCACGCTAGCCCTAATATGGTCATAAGGGCATGGCTCTGAATAAGTTAAGCATGGAGCCCAATAACGTATATATACGTGGTTAACAACGAAAGTGTTACCCTTGAGAGTCCAAAGTCCTGTTTGCACCCGTCGGCCGAGAACAAAAGGATTTATAATTTCTCCCAAATGCTCAAAAAGTACCTCTTTTCAGAAATCGGTAAAAATAGAAAAATTACATTTTCGAGTGCTTTGAGATGTTATTGTTATATATATGTCTCCTTACTTGCTAAAGTTAATACGACTTGTAAATATGTTTAATTCTTGCTAGATGGTATGATTGTAATTATCTCCGTTTGCCAGAGAACTACATCGCGTCAAGAGCGGCGTGTGCGCTGTGAAAAGGTGTTAGACCCCGCAGAGGTGAGAGGTATCAGAGACTCGCTACCCCCCATCCAAATTCTAAACAACAGATTGGCTTTTCATAATATGTATGAATTATCTCTTGCAATAATATCCAAGGGACTGTGTTTAAATCCAAAATATTGATACATCCAAATGCCATTGTGTCTTCACGTGCAGTTAAATCCTCTCTACAAGTGAAACTGAAACTTACCAAGCCTATAAGTTGTTAAAGGGGCAGTAGTCAATTAATTTACTCAGTGGATGCTTGAACACAGAATGACACCAGTATCACTAACTACCACGGCAAGCCTATAGGAAATTATTCTATTTAATAATAATAATTATTATTATAAATGTCTCTCTCTCTCTGTCTATATCTCTGTATCTCTCTCTCTTTCATTCTTTCTTTCTTTCTTCTATCTATTATATTATATATTATATTACTATACTATTATATATCTAATGTATTCAGGTAAACCTCAATCTGTGTACATGGCATCAAATCAAAGTGTGTGTCATTGGAATAACAAATGCACAACAGACTATAAACTGGGCCTTTGTTCCAGGTGTGAATTGGTCTAGTGACATTGATCACATTGCATTCTGGGAGGGAGTGTAGTTCTCTTATCAAATAGCTGAATTCACTGAATCATTTCAAACCCTCCTGCTGCGACTTGGTAAGGATTTTACCAGCATGTTTCATAGGACATTGATTAAAAACTATCGGCTCGAATTTTACAATTGATGGCTTATTTTGAAGGTATGAACCTGTAGTTTCATATTCTGTTAAAAAAATAGAAAATTCTTAGGGAGGCGGAGCTCAAGATGACGGCACCGTGATGGGCGACCTGGAAGAGGTCGCCCATCTTCCAGGTCGCCCATCACGGTGACGTGATCTAGGGCGCGGTAGTCATGCTGATCCATCCTGTTTGGCCAGTTTTGGGCGGAAGGACACCATTTTTTGACACCATATTTGGAAGACCCATCACCACCATCACAGCAAGTATTAGTCTGCAGGTCTTAGAGGAACTATATAAATGGCTCCCGAAACGCCGGCTCTGTTTTTTTGTCAGGTTTTCCCAGAGCGTTCAAAGAATTAATTTCTCCGGGGAATCCGCGCTTGTTTGTGCATTTCGAAACGACCATGTAAGTACTGTTTATACTAATTTGTTGGACTTATTATAGCATTTGTTAACGTGTATGACCGTCTATAGTGTTTGTGAGATGTTTTTCCAGAGATTCTGGTCATATTTTCCACTCAAAAAGCTTGTTTTCAAAAGTACCGCTGTGTACTAATATTTTCACCCGGGCTGCCGTGCGTTAGCTGCTGAGCTAACGCGTGACACAATTGACGTATTTATTTCGCAAATGCAGTGTTTTCAAATAGCCACATTGCTGTGTTTAGTGTATTCATTAGTGGGTCATATTCGTATATGTAACATATTTCATTTTATCAACCTAGAATTGACGACAAGGCCTAGCTGCTGGACGCTAGCTCCCATGCTAGTGTTGGCTAACAACATCAGTTGAGAGCCAGGAAGGGCCAGGGAGAGCCATGCTACTTTTCTACCCAGGAAAGATGGTTCTAGAGCGGCAGAGAGTATGGAGGAAGACAAGGCTCTATGAAGAGAATGGGGTAAGTTTGAAGACAAATAACACACACATGAAACTTTTATAATTACCATCACAATACATTTGTTTTAATCTAATCTAGTTTCATTAATTAATTCATAACTTTTGAACAACAGATGCTATTTCTAATCTGTTCTATATTGCCAACAAGATTGTCTACATTCCATTCATTACACATACATCTAAAATAAGCAAGGAAAGTGCTTGAAAAACAATTTTTATCTTCCAAGTTTAATTTCAACAAGTTCAAGTGCAACTACATATGAACCATAATTATATAAATTTGGATGATAATCATACACTTATTTTATATCATTGGAAATCCCTAGTTGTTAGCTTCAAAATGGTACCAAATATGAGGTACTTTGAAATACCCAGTAACTAATAATCTATCACAAACCAATGCAATATCATGTTCAGGGATTTCCTAAATGGGCCAGATGACCCCAAAGAAAGGGGTTGTCATCACAGATGCCCAAGATAGGGCAATTGTTACGAGGAACTGCCCTCTATTGGGCACCTGTGATGACACTTTGGTACACATGTGGACAAGACGTGTGTGAACCAGAACATTATATAGAAAATAGGATTTTAAGAGATTCCCTACAAACACAAGATTTGCATCTCAAGATAATAGTAAAGAATACTTCAAACCATTGATTCAAGTTATTACAGTGCATGTAATGATACAAGGGTCTTCTTTCATTTAATCTGGGATATTTACATCTGGAGTTACAGTATAAAGTATGTAAACCAAAAATAGGCCCAATTCAGCATCTGCATAAAACGAATGTACCAGTGCAAATGGAAGTTGATTACTGTTACAAAGGGTCAGATTAAACCGAATATATATATTTATTGCCTGAGATCCCATGTATAATATTTGTATATCGTTTGATATCCCTTGTATATTCTTTGTACATATACACGGAATATCCCTTTACCTGGTACAGGACAGACCATAATATTCGTTCTCCTATTGGAAGCGATCCCCTAGGCGCCAGTGACTTACCCCCTAGAGCTGACTTGAAAGCTACCGACATGACTTGTCTTAACATGCCCGCTTCTGCCCATGAATACGGCTACCGAAATACGAATGGTACTATTTGTTCACTGTGCATATAAATAGGGCGCAAGAAATGTAGAATTCCTCTTAGTCCCTTGTCCCGTTCAGTCTCGTTCAGTTCCAGTTATCCAAGTGACGTCTCTCCCCATTACGCAACGTGGGCAGAGTAGGGCTCGTATTGCCTCAAATAGAGTCGTGTTTATCCTACTACGTTTGTTTAACGTATCGTTCGCTACTTACTAGTAAACGCCTTCATTACGAGTCAAAGACCACGTGAAGTGGGTAATTGTGTGTCTACATAGAGCACTTATTGCCGCGTGCTAATAAGGATAGTAACGTCAGGTTCAACTGTGAACTACCGCGCACCACGGAGGATACCTACACCGGTGATTGCAGAGCCACCAGGCAGGATTATTATTCTTCATTCTTCACCAAGCTGCTGGAGCAGAGAACCGTCTACCCCGCTGCTGTGGGATCTACACAAGCCCGTGAGGACATCACTCGAGCCCGTCTCTGTCGGAGCAGAGACTCCACGGCTTCATCTGTGGCGCGCACCCTAGGATTACAGCTGCTGCTTTCCCCGTTGACACAGGGGTGATATCGCCTCCGTGGACCCTTGACGTTGTATAGAGCATTGCCTCCCTCTGCTGGCTTACAACCGGTAGTACACCCCCATCCCAGAGTACCAGAGATAATTCTTAATATTCGTTATTGATTTGCCTATGCACATTCGATTTGCCTTATAAGCGCATTCAAGTAATGTAATATCCCACCTTTGATGTAATAAATATTCTAAACAAGTATTTGTGTGGAAACCGTGTTATTGTGGAGAAGTTCCCATCTGATATACCTGTGTACGGTACGGCCAGTAATGTACATAAGACGGTAGTAGTTTAATGATACTAATACTTGATTAATACAGTCAGGGAATTGTACCCCTCAGTTACAATTGGTCCTTCGAGCCCCGGATAATAATTAGCGTAATATTAATATAATATTAATATTGACATGGCCGATGACGAACACTCCACAAACGGTTCTCCTAAGCTAGATCGCCCACAGCGCAGACGGCAGCCACCTCCCTATCTAGAGGCATACGCTGTCAGTCCAATACCTAGCTTTAAAGGGAAATTAGATACGGATAAAATAACTAAAGCGGATAGTAAAATTATGTCCGACCCTACCAACCAGGCTACCCCGCCAACAGAGGCCCTAGTGGGTTCTAATGTAACTGACCAAGCTCACGGTGGGGACCAGGAGGGAACTGACACGACTTTACCCCCCGACAACGCCGACGAGGTAGTCCCCGGAGCGCTCCAGGATAAAGAAAGCCCTCCCGGGATGGAACCCGACCCACCACAGGAAGAGACGCGCACCCAGGAGATGGATCTCCCCGGTGCGCAACAGGAGAACGGGTCTCCAACAAGTACTGCCGGGAGCCGATCGCCCCGAACGGCGTCTTCCCCCAGCGTGGCGGACAAGATGCTGGCGCAGGCACTCATCGCCACCCTGGCAGCCTCCACCGAACGCGATCGACTTCAAGCGCAACAGACGCGCGAGCGCGAACATTTTGCAGTCGAGCGAGAGCGCTTCCAGGTGCAACAAAGGAGTGAAGACGACCGCATAAGACTGGAGACCAGACGCCTCCAGACAGAAGAGAACATTGAGAGAAGCCGCGCCGATGCACAGCACGCCGCCGCCAATGCACAGCACGCCGCCGCCAATGCACAGCGCGACGTCGCACATGCCCAGCGCGATGCCGCCAACGCACAGCGCGACGCTGCCCAGGCCAGCGCCAATGCGCAGCGCGACGTCGCCAATGCCCAGCGCGAAGCAGCGCGCGACGCCGCCCATGCCCAGCGCGAGGCAGAGCGCGACCGGCTGCAGGCGGAGCTGATGGACAAACTGGTTGCCATGGCGACACCCCCTCACTCCACACGGAGCTCTCAGAGATCGTCAAGACATGGGTCTAGGACACATTCCCCTACCCGACGAAGCGACCCGGGACCCCGCCAACAGGAGGACCCTGTCCACGTCTCCGAACCCCCTCCCCAGCCGGTCCATACGAGACCCAGCAACCGGGAAGAATCGGACCACGCCGAGAGACTGAACAGAAGACTCCAGGTCCTAGCAGAGGAAGAGGAGGAGGAAGAGGAGGAATGTCAAGCCGACCAGCAGCAACGTACTCTGGCCCAGGAGGCCCAGTACAGCCCCGACCAGCAGCAACGTACTCTGGACCAGGAGGTCCAGTACAGCCCAGAAGTCAGCCCCGAGGCCCTGCGCTACAAACCCCCGACTCAACTCACGGGTGAGTTTGACGCACCGCCAGCCCCGAGGGACAGCACCTGGGTACCCGACCTTCGGTACCCACCAAGTACCAGCCCAAGACGACACGCACGGGGAGACTCGCCTAGGAGGCCTCTTCCCCAACGCTCACCGATGTGTCAGTCATCCATGGCATCGTACCTTGGCGCACCGACGTTTCCAGACTTCACCCATGAGAACCGAGCACAGTACACGGAGCTACGGATGTGCTTAGAGACAATGATGGTTGATGTAGCTGATGAACGCCACAAGTATGCTACCCTATTGAAGCACCTCAAGGTGCCCCGAGCGCACAATATAGCGCTGGCCTATGCCAACTCTACTACCCCATACACAGCGGCTCTAGCAGCACTCGACCAACGGTATGGACGCGTATGGGACTACGTGATACAGGAGATAAGAGACATTGACCGTCTCCCCCCAGCCAGAGACAACAGAGCATTAGATGACTTGTCTATCAAGGTACAGTCCCTGGTAGGGATGCTGGGGTCCCAAAAGGAAAAGGGTATCTACGAACTGTACGCTAACTCCAACGTAGAGAGGATATTAGAGAAGCTCCCTCCCGCCCGACAAGAGCGCTTCAGGCGGCAGAGAGACTACCGCGACCCCAACGGTCCAGAGGCATCCCTCCTAGACCTATCTGAGTTCCTCGCCAGGGAGGTCAGTAGCCTACGACTCGACACGTTCGTATGGAGTGGACCAAGCCCAAGACTCGGACCTCGGGGACAAACAGATAACCGCCGGTTGGTGACCGTTATGCACCAAGCCGAATCAGTACCACACAAGAACCACAACACCCCCTCGACGAAAGAGGACCAGTGGAAGATTGAGTGCCAATACTGTGAGGGAGAACATCGGCTGTATCAGTGCGAAGATTTCAAGAAGCTGACCACGGATGATGTGAGTCAGTGGGTCAAGGACCACCGCCGCTGCTTCCGCTGCGCGCGCAGCCACCTAGCAGCTGAGTGCCGCTTGAAAAAGAAGTGCAGCAGGTGCAGTGGCACCCACTTGGAGGTCCTGCATGACATCAACAGGCGTCAGCCAGGACAACAGAGTGGGCCCGTCGCGGTAATGTACCATGCCGAGGCGGTGGCACCAGCACCAAAGTTCCACCAGACCGCTCCCTGGTGTCCCGACTGCTACGGCAGACACTGGGAGCCACGGTGCGACTCGCACCATATAGATTCTACGTCACCACCCACAGGAGTGCTCCACATTGACCAGCATAGCGGGACCCCCCGTGTGCTCCTCAAAGTGGTCAGAGTGCTCCTGAGCTACGAGGACAAGGTCCTGGACACTTACGCCGTCCTGGACGATGGGTCTGAAAAGACTCTCCTCCTCGCTTCCGCAGCAGCCCAGTTGGGCCTGCGAGGTGTCAAAGATACAATGACCATACGCACCATCAGAAGGGACCAGAAGACCATAAAGGGTGAAAAGGTCTCCTTCAAGATAGCAGCGGTGGACCAGCCCGAGAAGCAGTATAGTATAACTAACGTCTTCACCAGCCACGACATAGGCCTGTCTCAGTACACCTACCCCATCCCACAGCTGATGGAGAAGTATGTGCACCTACGTCAACTACCTATACCGCTTATCGACGGCGCCACACCGACCCTGCTCATCGGCTCCGACCACGCGGACCTCATTCTCCCAATTGAGGCGGCCCACGTCGGACCCAAAGGATGCCCAGTCGCGGTTCAGACCCGACTGGGATGGACGCTCCAGGGCCCCCTCTACGGACTTGACAGTCAACCCACGTCTACACGCTGCCTACACACAGAGGCGAGCGACACCGGCCTCTCCCCCGTACAGCAGAGGCTATTGACATTAAGCGAGAGGCCCGCGAGAGAACCATGGGTACCAGAGGGAGTTCGGAACTCCACCCCCCTCAGCTGCGCTCCAGACGTGGCTGACCTCGAACCCAGCACCCCAAGCGACTCCTTGACGGGGCGGCCGGGACCGGCCCCTCCTCAGATGGGGTACAGAGCAAACAAGAGAAACAGACGGAGGAGGAGAAAGCACAGCCAAGCACAGATCAAAGCAGTCTCAGGCCCGCTTCCTCCTAAGCCCCCCTTCATCCCGTCCAGTCGTCATGACCATAGACCAGTCACTATCCCGAGCTGCGTGGCCGGCCGGCCGCGTAAGCAAAGTGACCACTGGTGCCGACGGAAAGGTCAGAGTGGCAGAAGTGCTCGGCCAAGGGCGGACCTACAACCGACCCGTGGCGAGGCTGATAGAGTCGCCAAGGCTCCCCGACTCGCTTAATGACGACCATGACCCATGACTTTGTGAACTGACCGACCCCCTCACAACGGACATTGAGTAGTGGACAGTGCGGTTAATCTGTCTCTGCTTAGCTAATTAGGTGGGACTAATTAGGGGGCGGCTGTTACAAAGGGTCAGATTAAACCGAATATATATATTTATTGCCTGAGATCCCATGTATAATATTTGTATATCGTTTGATATCCCTTGTATATTCTTTGTACATATACACGGAATATCCCTTTACCTGGTACAGGACAGACCATAATATTCGTTCTCCTATTGGAAGCGATCCCCTAGGCGCCAGTGACTTACCCCCTAGAGCTGACTTGAAAGCTACCGACATGACTTGTCTTAACATGCCCGCTTCTGCCCATGAATACGGCTACCGAAATACGAATGGTACTATTTGTTCACTGTGCATATAAATAGGGCGCAAGAAATGTAGAATTCCTAGAAGTCCCTTGTCCCGTTCAGTCTCGTTCAGTTCCAGTTATCCAAGTGACGTCTCTCCCCATTACGCAACGTGGGCAGAGTAGGGCTCGTATTGCCTCAAATAGAGTCGTGTTTATCCTACTACGTTTGTTTAACGTATCGTTCGCTACTTACTAGTAAACGCCTTCATTACGAGTCAAAGACCACGTGAAGTGGGTAATTGTGTGTCTACATAGAGCACTTATTGCCGCGTGCTAATAAGGATAGTAACGTCAGGTTCAACTGTGAACTACCGCGCACCACGGAGGATACCTACACCGGTGATTGCAGAGCCACCAGGCAGGATTATTATTCTTCATTCTTCACCAAGCTGCTGGAGCAGAGAACCGTCTACCCCGCTGCTGTGGGATCTACACAAGCCCGTGAGGACATCACTCGAGCCCGTCTCTGTCGGAGCAGAGACTCCACGGCTTCATCTGCGGCGCGCACCCTAGGATTACAGCTGCTGCTTTCCCCGCTGACACAGGGGTGATATCGCCTCCGTGGACCCTTGACGTTGTATAGAGCATTGCCTCCCTCTGCTGGCTTACAACCGGTAGTACACCCCCATCCCAGAGTACCAGAGATAATTCTTAATATTCGTTATTGATTTGCCTATGCACATTCGATTTGCCTTATAAGCGCATTCAAGTAATGTAATATCCCACCTTTGATGTAATAAATATTCTAAACGAGTATTTGTGTGGAAACCGTGTTATTGTGGAGAAGTTATCATCTGATATACCTGTGTACGGTACGGCCAGTAATGTACATAAGTCGGTAGTAGTTTAATGATACTAATACTTGATTAATACAGTCAGGGAATTGTACCCCTCAGTTACAATTACATTTAATATTATAGTATCGTAACTCTAGTATTGTGATAATATCGTATCACATGGCCTCTGGTGATTCCCATCCCTACTAGACAGCACACAATCCTTTTCCAACCACACCTTAAAGCTGTAGTCTAAGGTCAGGGTCAAACTTTGGTTCCTTTGTAAAAATTGTTTCACTTTCAGAAATCGTCCCCCACCCCCCAAGCACCCCACCACAGACAGCAGCAGTCTGCCCCCCAACCACCACCAGCAACGACAGACCCACCACCCCACCCCGACCCAGCCCACCTCTGCTGATCATCACTAACAACCAGGTCCGAAGGCAGTTCTCCAAAATCAGCGTGAACAAAGCCAGAGGACCTGCGGACCAGGCGTGTGCTGGACAACTGGCGGCACCATTCCAGCACCTTTTCAACCTCTCCCTGAGGCTGGAGAGGGTGTCCCAGCTATGGAGAGTGACTCCCTAGACCCCCTGCAGTTTGCTTACCAGGCAAATATTGGGGTGGAGGACGCCATCACCTACATGCTCCACAGGGCCTATACACACCTGGGCCCTCATTTATCAATGGTGCGTACGCACAGATATACGATCATTTCTAAGCAAAGTGTGGGACTTATCAATTTGAACGTGTGATTGACTTTGTGCGTATATCTACGCACAGCTCAGAGCATGCGTACCTGGCGCCCAGCGGTAGAATATGAAGACTACAACGCGGAAATAAGCTTCCGTGCATTAGTTTCAACACTGGCATGTTCTGTATGACCCGTAATTCATTATAGTTAATTGTAAAATGGCGACAGTAGTGTAATTATAACGGGCTCACGCGCGAACAAGAGGTTTGCCTGCTAGTTTGGCACGGGGGGGGGGGGGGGGGGGGTGGGGGGTCAGACGCAGAACACCCACCTCCAAACGCGATTAAATATTGTTTAAAATAAAAAGCGAAATACTATTATTTTGTGTGTCATGTTTCCAAATAAGATTGGTCACAACGAAATACTTTCTACTTCAATTTGTTGGTTAGAATAGATTACCTCTGTTGAAACTTCACTGAGACTAACATAGTCTAGTTGTGAGCTCCCGCACAGACGTGATAATAATAATAATAGCTTCATTTTATATAGCGCCTTTCAAGAGACCCAAGGTCGCTTTACATAGGGGGGGGGAATAACAAAGTAACAAACATAGTGGACAGACACAACATATAAATATGATGATGGAATTCAAGTTCGCGTTTTTATTGATCACATAGGCAGGCTATACATGGCGTAGGCTACATGGCAGTGAGATTCATTGTTCTTGTACTCTCGTATTATTCTATTGTCAAGCAGGAAGTACATTATTAATAATAATAATAATAATTAATTATTAGTAATATATTGTAAACAACATGTCTGAGAGGAGGGTGGGGAAGCCCCAGGGAACCGGGGGGATCACCCCTCCTTCCTTACCCTTGATACAACCAAGTTGAACAGGTAACCCTGTTAATATGTGAACACACTGTTCATTGTCATTACAGGCTGAGAAAGGAATTCATTCCTCAATCATATGTCACTAAGCATAGCTTTATAGGTTAATTAACCCCCTTTGTTGTGAGTTCACGTTATATGAACACACATGTTCTCATCACAACTAACCAGATCATTTTTACACATGTAAAACAACAACCCGATTTCTATGGAGAGAGAAGCTATACCAGTGACAAGACAATTCACACACAACACGCGTCGTATCCTCAATGTATTGCAGCAACACACGTTTTGGAAAACATCGTTATTACAAAACATTTAGAAGGGAAGGAAAGAAGAAGTGTTTAAGGTCCGGTCGGGACCTTCCTACCCTGAACGCAGGCCAAGCGAACTGCAATCTGGCTAACGGGCCACCGAAGTTCAACACAGCATCCCTGTGTTGACGATGAGGGTAACGTCGTTGCGCCACCCAGCCGCTACGTTTCTCCATGTTTGACGCAGTCCTCGCTGGCAGGGCTCTGGTGTAGGTTCGACTAACATCCTCTGTCAAAGATGACGTCGTAGTCAGAGTGTTTATATGTTATAGTCATAAAAACGTTCAACAGTGTAGCATTAAGCTAACAGCCGATCGACTGATAGCAACAAGCTAACGTTTACTAGCCTGGTAAACACAGCGAGCTAACGCCGCAGCTAACAGCTGAATGGCTAACACCGTAGGCCACAACTAGCACGCAAGCTAAGCAGCTATCACCTGAACTGTACACACATAACAAGCCACACTTCAGACAGGCCGCTGTCCAAGTCCCTCCCCTAAGAGGAAAAAGAAAAAGAATGTCAGAACACAGTTGTCAACGGTGATCCAGACATGCAGCGGGGCCAGCACAGTTCCCATTTCGGGTTGCAGCCGACTTTGAGCATGGAACTCCCGATAAAGAAGATCCTATGCCCACATTTCCTCGTTAGGGTATACTTTCATTTGTATATGAAAGATGGGGCCTGCACGGGACAGAGAAGCATCCGCTCGAGAATCCTGGGATCACCAGGTCCTGGTCGGGGCCCACTAGATTGACCATCATGGGCGTCAGACCAAGATCCTCCGACCGCCGTTTAAGCCGAGCAGAGGACCCCAGCCTGAAGTCGGCGTTTTGTAAATTGTCAGCTAACCCCCACAGCATCAACAACCAGAGCTCGCAAGCAAAACAGTACATACCCAACCTGGAAACAACCGCTTCTCACAACAGTCGGTGCTTCCCACAGTCCAGCTGTGTGGCTGGAGGGCAACCCCATCCAGCCACAGCAAGGAGGACTGTAGCTGGGGAGCATGTCAGCGGCGTGAGCTCCTAATACGAAAAAGCCGTTGAAGGTCGGAATGACCTCCAGTAACGAAGACAATATCGCCGTATTTTCTCGAAAATAGTGAGAGAGAAAATAAAGATATGATGTCAACGTATCTTCTTTTGTTTTCCAACTTTCTTCTACTAACAACCTCGTCAAGTGGGGATCTACCGAAGGCACTTCCTTGTGGTGAAAGTCAGTGGCGAAGCCAACGGAAGCCAGGCCTCCCTATTAAAATACACAGCTTTTTGCAACCAAATATGTGTCTCGAATTTGCTCCCACGCGGCGCGCAAAATCGTGCAAGGAAAAATCGGACCAAAAATGAACCAATGCTCCAGCAGTATTAATGACCCTGATGTAAACAAGACAAACGTCTTTCTCTGGTCTGCATCCCCTTATACAATTGTGTCTATTGAGCCGTACTGTATTGTACCCATTCTGCAATCTGTTAAATAAATAAAAAGAAAGTTTGACTGGCCGCCGAGCCATACTGTAGTGTACATGGTGACTGATTGACTTAAAAAAATAAAAAAAAAATAAAAAAAATATTAATTAAAATATTTAATAATTTTTTTTTAATAAATTTGTTTTGGCTTCCCCTGTTATTTTACCCACGCGACGCCACTGGTGAAAGTGAAGAAGGAGGCGAGTAGGTGACCACACACCTGCTTATGAAGGTAAGCAGAAGGGGGTGTGGTCAGACGAATATGGGGATGTAACATGGTGGAATTTTTTATTCAGTGCTCGTGCACAAAGTGAGGTACAGTGCAACTGGTGCTGAGCGAAGCCTTAACGAAACAGAACAGTGGTTAATGGTCTTTATTAGTGTTTGCGCTGCCCAGGCAAACAGTTAATAGATATCATATCCGACATCACCGTAGCGTGTACATGTCTGTCAGCCTGTCGCGTACATTCTAAATTCTGTGCTTAACACATTCGGGGCCATTTGGATCCGTCTAATCTCACTCTATAAGGCCAGCATATCATAATAAGGTTTCATTGTGCGTGAGACTGTTTGTAGAGCTAAATCTATACTTTTTGGTAGAACACTTTCTACGCATTGTTGATAAATGAGGGCCCTGGAGAGGCCACGCAGCTCAGTGAGGATCATGTTCTTCGACTTCTCCAGCGCATTTTAATACCATCCAACCACTGCGGCTAGAGGAGAAGCTCACTGGGATGCAGCTGGACCGGGAAATGGTGGCCTGGATCACCGACTACCTCACCAGCAGACCTCAGGAGGAGCTAGCCAGAATGAAGAGCACATTCAGCAGACTCATCCCCCCCAACACACCACAAACCGCCTGGGCCGGTCCTTTATACCTTTATACAACAAAGGGCTTGGGCGGCCGGATCTGCTGCCAGAACTATGGGTTACTAACTATGCTAACACTGTCACAACTCTGGACTTGAATAACTAGCTCTCACATCACCGTACTGACTATCTTGTATTTTGCACTAGAGACTAATATCACTGGACTCTCATCACTGGACTATCTTGTGTTTGTATTTTTTTTTATATTATATATTGTATTTGTATCTATACTTTAACATCTTCCACCCGGAGCCTATTTTCTGAAAATCTGCCTAAAATACAGACCTAAGTAAATGGAATATTGCTCCACTTCTACAAGGTTAATTTGCATATTCTTGGTATCTAGGGACATCTATGGACCTCAGTGAATGTATTCCCAGTGTCATAAATATTGTGTCTATTACTAGGCTTGCTTAAATTGTGATGAAACAAAGGTTCATATGAATTATGATGTTTCTTTGCATCTTTCACACCATGCTAATAATGACCAATCATTAAAAACTGCCACTGATCTCGTTCAGTACCTTCTTGAGATCATGTGTACAAAAAAGGAAGCGAATAAAGGGAAGATGATTAAACAGAAGGTTCTGTGTAGATACAGTACTGAATGATCCCATCCGGACCAATGCAATTTGAAATATTATTATAGAATATAGAATAGCAGGCTTATAAATTACCTTATTATAACCAATTTGCACATTTATATACACAGGAAAAACTGGGGAGTCATTTTCCCAGAGTAATTATTACGGAGTTATTATTTTCCTCTCAAGTAGTCATATTTACTCCATTTGGGGCATAATCATTGCCTGTGGCCAATAGAGTGAGAGTAAAGTTCCAGAAGAGTTTCTATTGGAGTAATACAGCATTGGTCACGCCTACTATCCATATAATTCCCAAAGGTGCCGACGCCATCTTTCTCTCTCGCTTCAAGCTCAGGTATACCAGCAAGAGCGCAATACAGCGATATTTTCCTTTCTCTTGGATGCCAAATACCAGGTAAGATTATTATTATTATTTGTTAATTTATTAAACAGCAATGTGTGTAACTAATTTGCAACATTACAGCTAAGCCACAGAGCCATCTATCACGATGTTCGCATGTTAGCTGCTATACGTTTGCACGCACGCTATTAAATAAACGTTTTACAGTTGTATGGACAAGTATTCAATTATCAACAGTATTGCTATCAGGGACAGTGCACATTAATCAACATGTCGGTTTTCATGTAAAATGTATATGAGCTAGTGTATAGCCAGAAGCTAATTTCCACCTGTATAGGCCTGAGACCATACCTGTAGACCATGCCTGTAGGCTGTTGTTAAAAGTAGTGATATAACTATATCCATACAAAAACTGACTTATTAAGAACATACAAGACAAGTAGACATAGTACAGGAGATGGAACAATTATATGTTACATGTTGGCGGTTTTTGCTGAAACGGTGGCAGAGACAACGTGTGTTTTACTCTAAATAGAGTCACCGTACATTACAGCTAAGCCACAGAGCCATCTATCACGATGTTAGCATGTTAGCTGCTAGCACGCACGCTATTAAATAAACGTTTTACAGTTTTATGGACAATAACTTAAGAACAGGTACGTCGGTGCAACACGAGTATTCAATTATCAACAGTATTGCTATCAGGGACAGTGCACATTAATCAACATGTCGGTTTTCATGTAAAATGTATATGAGCTAGTGTTAGCCAGAAGCTAATTTTCACCTGCATGCGGCTATACCTGTATAGGCCTGAGACCATACCTGTAGACCATGCCTGTAGGCTGTTGTTAAAAGTAGTGATATAACTATATCCATACAAAAACTGACGTATTAAGAACATACAAGACAAGTAGACATAGTACAGGAGATGGAACAATTATATGTTACATGTTGGCGGATTTTGCTGAAGAGACAACGTGTGTTTTACTCTAAATAGAGTCACGTAAATTTGCCGCAATGTGCTGTAGGTTGACTGTTTTACTAGTGGTAAATGGACATAACAAGTTAATTTGACGCACTGTTCGGTTCAACAAGTGTTTATTTGAACCATTGTACTGGGTTGACTAATTTGTGTGTTCTGCCTCCATGTATAATATAATGGAAACTTGTGGAACTATCCTCACAGTAAATTTCACAGAGTAAATTTTACTCAAACTGAGTCAATTTGAGCCCAAGACGTGAGTAAAGTTTTACTCAGTTTGAGTAAAATGTACTCAGCGAAATTTACTGTATGGTGCTTTTGTAATATTTTCTAATTGTAACACTCCTCATAATGCATGAGTTGTTGTGCCCTATATGTATCATCTTAGTAACTGTTATTATTTATTTGCCATCAGATGCAGGCTGTACGTGTTAAACACGTTGACCGGCAGAAATTCATCTGTTTTG
Organism: Notolepis coatsorum; assembly: GCF_963971535.1. Classification (NCBI taxonomy): domain Eukaryota; kingdom Metazoa; phylum Chordata; class Actinopteri; order Aulopiformes; family Paralepididae; genus Notolepis; species Notolepis coatsorum. The sequence continues at coordinate 126,093,383 of NC_140167.1, forward strand.
AGGGCCAATTGACCTTCACAACTTTTTTGGAGTGTGGTGAGTGAAACATTTTGCACAGCGTGCCGTTGGTTCTCAAAATGGCGTCCGCCTTGATAGTTAGGAACCAAATGGACCCTTATTGGTCTGTAACTCTGACTGTGAACACATGGACCCCAACGTCCATTGTACACCGTCAAGAGTTAAATTAACATTGATTTTACAATATAAATTGGGGTCCCAAAGATACAAATGCCATTAAATGGGTGCCCTTGGAATTAAAATGGTTGAGAATCACTGCTAGAGCCGTACAAATATTGTCTTATGGGGGTCCATGGCACATCTTTTCAAATGGGGGGTCTGTGGGCTAATTGTCAATTTGGGGGGTCCTTGACATGAAATGTTTGAGAACCACTGCCCTATGCAACAACATACTGGGTATCAGTTTAGGCTTTCCCTGCATGTTAATTTAAGCTGTAGGCCTACAGTACAAAGCACAATCCATTTTATTTAGGATAGAGTGAACCAATCAATGTCTTACACCCCTTCCTGACAGGCAGTGACGCGAGCGAGCGTGATTGCGAAAATGATTAAAATGTATTTGTTTCAATCAGACTATCCTGACCTGCCGCGAGCGACAGCAAACTGAGCGGCGATGTCGTTCCCCCCTCAAATATTCGCTCGCTGTGTCTCTAGTTGAGCGATTACGCGGCCGAGTCACGCCCCTAAACACTTTTTATTGGTCAAGAATCGCAGGCTGCTTTGCCCCTGTGTGCTTCCAGGTAACACACACACAGACACACCCGGACACGCGGCGCCTCATATCAGGACAGTGTCGCGCACGATTTCGTCTCCAGTTCGCACGCTCGCTGCCTGTCAGGAACCGGTGTTAAGTATGTCAATTAAGGCTGTCAATCTTCCTCATATGATCACATTTTCAGTGGCTATTTTAATATCCCATTTTATGACATTTTAATTAATACAAATTAAATAAATTGCACAACAGATTTATCAATAAGCTTGTGCAATCTTGTTTTGTCTATAGTTGCCAAGAAATTTGAAATTCCTAGTACCTTGGACTTAAAGGTCTATGATGACTCAAACACTGAAGTCGACGACGAGGCGTTTCAATTTCTTCTAAAAAAACCAGACCTGGGTGTGTTGGAGATTTGTTCACCCCAAGACTCAAATCCTGAAGGTGAGTTGCTAACATGGAGCCTTATAGCCTCATCCATACAGTCCTGGCTGCTTGAAGCCTTTTTACAACATTTCCGGGTTCCCGTTTTTTTCGCTCTGATTGGCCAGGTCATGTGACATGAGCGGCAATCGTGGGACGGCAAGTTTCTACACTGGTTAAGGGCACTCTTCGAAGTTGGTTAAGGTTAGAGTTTGTCTTAGAGCATGGCGATAGAACGCCAGGTAGTTTGCAGGCTGTTCGACGCGGAAATGGGCAAACACGCTATTGGGCGCACATGTCACATGACCTGGCCAATCAGAGCGCCGGAAACGCGGATGCGTTGTAAAAAGGCTACACGTGTCCTGGCTAACCTAAAATGTCACACAGGTACTGTGTATTTTTGTACTTTGAAATGATCTTTGTATATATGCCCAATGTAACGTGTGAATCCTTCCTAATCTAATGTGGTCTTTTTACATTACACTTGTCACAAACATTCCTATCTAATCACACTTATATGTCTACATGATTGTTAGATTCAGTGAGGACCTCTGCAAGCAACTCCAGCAGCCAAAGCTCCGTTCTCAGCTCTGGTGCAGACAATGAGGGGGAGTCTGATGACACCATCATTTTGCAGTCTAGTCCTGCTCCAAGAAACGGTGCTGACCTGACTCGTATCACTCTGGTAAGCTTTGCATATGACTGTTTGAAATGGAGATGGTGACTCTGATAAAGGGGTAGCATGGGCATTGGGGATGGCCAAGTACAATTGGGGAGAAAATGGGGGGGGGGGGGGTCATGGTTTACATTTGTCACCTTAACCCTTTCACTGCCGCACAACAGCAGGTTAACCCTTTCACTGCCGCACTACAGAAGGTTAACCCTTTCACTGCCGCACTACAGAAGGTTAACCCTTTACTATCACATACTGTACCACATACTGTATACCACATACTGTACCACATACTGTACCACATACTGTACCACATACTGTATACAACATACTGTATACCACATACTGTACCACATACTGTACCACATACTGTATACCACATACTGTACCACATACTGTACCACATACTGTACCACATACTGTATACAACATACTGTACCACATACTGTATACCACATACTGTATACCACATACTGTACCACATACTGTATACCACATACTGTACCACATACTGTACCACATACTGTACCACATACTGTACCACATACTGTACCACATACTGTACCACATACTGTACCACATACTGTACCACATACTGTATACCACATACTGTACCACATACTGCACCACATACTGTATACCACATACTGTACCACATACTGCACCACATACTGTATACCACATACTGTACCACATACTGTATACCACATACTGTACCACATACTGTACCACATACTGTATACCACATACTGTACCACATACTGTATACCACATACTGTACCACATACTGTACCACATACTGTACCACATACTGTATACCACATACTGTACCACATACTGTACCACATACTGTATACCACATACTGTACCACATACTGTATACCACATACTGTACCACATACTGTATACCACATACTGTATACCACATACTGTACCACATACTGTATACCACATACTGTACCACATACTGTACCACATACTGTACCACATACTGTATACCACATACTGTACCACATACTGTACCACATACTGCACCATATACTGTATACCACATACTGTACCACATACTGTATACCACATACTGTACCACATACTGTACCACATACTGTACCACATACTGTACCACATACTGTATACCACATACTGTACCACATACTGTACCACATACTGTACCACATACTGTACCACATACTGTCCCACATACTGTCCCACATACTGTACCACATACTGTACCACATACTGTATACCACATACTGTACCACATACTGTACCACATACTGTACCACATACTGTATACCACATACTGTACCACATACTGTATACCACATACTGTACCACATACTGTACCACATACTGCACCACATACTGTACCACATACTGTATACCACATACTGTACCACATACTGTATACCACATACTGTACCACATACTGTACCACATACTGTACCACATACTGTACCACATACTGTACCACATACTGTATACCACATACTGTACCACATACTGTATACCACATACTGGTACTAGTGTGGCAGTGAAAGGGTTAAATATACTTGGCCACCAAATGACTGTCTATCCATGTGTGTCCTCCCCCCCCCCCCTTTTTACTCCCGCTTAGATGACTGAAAAGATTCTGAGGGACACAGCTGGAGGAGAGAGGATCATTGCCGATTATGCTCGGACGAAAACCCTAACGGATACCAAAAGACGCGACATGGTGAAGATATTGGTTGCGCACATGGCAAAAGAGCATGGGTAATTATGTTATCTAAACATTACGCACCCAATACACATTTTTGGTTTTTACTAAGATCCTCCTTTTTGCAGAATTGGTAAATGATAAATGGTTATCCAAAGCGCTTTACATAGATTGTGCAGAAGGCATTGGCACAGCAATACTTTTGTTTGGATCTCATACTTGTGTATGTGTGCACTGTAGGACGAGTCCTTCAAGGCGTGTTAAAGAAGACTACGCAAAGGGCATCACTGCCTTATTCCCATACCTGGCCGATCCCCAGGGCAATTTGGGATATGTAAGTACATCAGGGAAAAGTGCAGAGAGACATTTCATCGGCGACTCAGTGCATGTGTGTTCCTGTGGGTCGCCCATCTTGCGTGTGTGTTAAAACTGCATGACAAATAAAGACTTCTAGTCTAACAATTATTATGTTTATAGGTCATTCTTGTTATATAATTTCTAGGGATGTTCGATATTGGCTTTTTTTTACCGATATCCGATATACCGATATTGTCCAACTCTTTAATTTCCAATACCGATATCAACCGATACCGATATATGCAGGGTTTCTCCCCCCCCCCCCCCCAAAAGGAATCATTTCAGGTAATTAACATTAGGCTACATATCTCTTGTCGTGGAATTAACACAACATTATGCATAACATTATCCAATCACATGCATGGTACATAAAACACCAACCCCATTACTCCTCACTTCTCTGGAATTGCTTAAAAGGGCTGTGCGGAGTACGATTTCAACTAAATATTTGTTAACATTTCTGTATGCTGACCATTTCTCCTAACCTCAACAATTTAAGAACCACAGATGTCCTACCTGTTGACCTTGATTTTAGCAATTCTTCAGAGAAGGGCATGTGTTAAGTTTTAAGGAGAGAAATAAACACATTTACACATGCCCATTTAAACCAAATAACTTTTATTTTTTTCTCTTTACTTCTTGTGTTTTAGGAGCAGTATTACAATCCAGTAGATGGGAGTGGGTTTCTGGCATGGAGGGTGAAATCACTTCAAAAGATAGCATCAGAGGGACAAAAGAAGAGCCGTAATGTTCAGCCACTGATCGGTATGTAATTTTGATTGTCCCAGTCCACTGTTTATCTAGCAACTGTGAAGATGGATCATTATAGTAAATGCATATCACTGGAAAGTATTGCAGCAGTATGTGTGGTTTCTACACTGTTACAGGTGGTCCAAGTTCTGGCGACAGAGCCCCCTTCTCTGAGGAAAACCAGCTAACCACAGACACCCAGTTTCGTGAGGCCAGTGCACTGATGAAGCATACAACTGATGAAGCAATCATCAAGGAGAAGATGAAACAGACCTTCACCCATCGCCAAGAAATGATGCATGACCCAATCAAGTCCTCTGAAATATTCACCACCTTTCCACGATTCCTAGACATCACAGGAATGGTATGTGGCTTGCATTAAAGTCTAACTGAAATAAAAAATGACCTTTTTAAACAATTTAGATCACATCCCTGGTCATAGGGTGAACCTATTTAATAGGGCTGTCCCTGACTAAGGATTTGGATGGTCGACTAGGATTGTTAAAAAAAAAAAAAAAACTTTTTTTTTTTTATCATTCCATTTGGGCTGTGGGGGGTGCTTAATGTCTGAAGGAGTCAACTGAAGGCTTCTTGTCCTCTGCAAAAGCATACAATTGGTCCACTGATGAAATCCTCTTTCAGTGCCTCTGTGCCTGTTTTCGTAGGCAGTTAGCCTCTGGTATGCCTGCCATTAGCGTTAGCCACGCTTCTATGCCTCTTTTCTTTTGAAAAAAATTATAATATATATATTTTTTATAATATTATATTCGACTAAGAGGTTGGCCAGTCGACTATGGCCCCTTTCGACCGATTAGTCGACTAATCGATTAATAGGGGTCAGCCCTACTATTTAACAATGTATGACAAAAAAATTTCAACCATGTTTTATTCCATCTTGTCTGCAGATTGAGCAGGATTTCAGTCTGATGTTTGGTGATGACATCTCTGCAAAGTTCCTGGAGAAGTGGCCTACTTTCTGCAGGCAGAAAGTCCTTGAACAAAGCCGTGGCCTCACCCAGACCGGCGACCTTCAAGACCTGCTTCAGAATGCTGAATCCACAACAGACACAATAGAACTGAACAATGGTATGCTTGAATTAAAGGAATATAATAATGGAAGGGTGAATTGTTTTTTAAACAAATGGAAACACAGCTTTTAGTCAAATGTATTTCTGATTTTTTTTATTTAATTTTTTGTATTTTTAGCATGGGACAGTGAAATGTCCTCCCTCTTGCTTCTTGTCCACCTCCTGCCACCATCACCTCAGGGACGCAACAAGAGACCGGGAAAGCTCTCAGCCAGAGAAGCCATTGACTCCCTTGTGAAGTTCATAAAGGTAAGTGTAGGCTCAATTTGCCTATCTAAGCCAGGATACGTCTTCAACGCGCTCACACCACATTGACTTGGGCTGTCTTGTTACTCACTGTTTGATGTTGTTGATAGTTGCATCCGATGGGTTCGAACCGGTTGAGTTTTATGGAAGGAGTTGCGTAAAGTTTCAAACAATAACGGAGCAAACAAATGAAACAAAACAGGCTCCAGACTTGTACTAAAGGGGTTTCAAAACAAACAGGCGCAGCAAAAGGGTTTCAAATAAACTCATAATGATTCTAAACAAAGTCTTTCTTTTCAGTCTTTCATTCATTCAATCTGCGCTGTGTGTGTGTGTAGCAAGCGAGCGGTTGAAAAACTGTTTCTCGTCTGGCGTGCGTTTACACACAGCTGTGCCATAATTAATAGGAGAACCATGGTGCCATTTTACGAGGCGACCAGTGGCGGCGCTATTTAGTCAAAACTATTAAATCAAATGAAATGGCTCCTACATAACCGGCCCCTATTGTTATGGGCAGGCTCTAATAACAATACAAAATCAAAAAACTGCTGGAGCCATACAAAATGTTCAAAACAAAATAAATACTTGTGAGGTGGGAAACAGGCATGGTGTATAGGCCTGTTTGAATCTTCAGTACCTAATTTGAGTTTGGCACCAGCAGGCAAATCTTGCTGATGGGCCTTTCAAGTACACTGGTCTTTGTCTGAAGACGCACACTTCTCACAAGTCCTCTTGAGTCTGGCATTGTTTCCAGGACTCTAGCCAACATCCAGGATCCTCTTGGTGCATTCGTGTCAGCTATGATCACAATGTCTTCCTTTTCAAAGTTCCTGCGGATGCGGTTCCATTTTTGACGTACATTCATAAGAGGTAGGTCAGGTGTTATTCTATCTCTTGGCAGGTCTGCCATCTTCTGTTCTCCGACAGATCCATTGAGACGTCGACATGTCACACATTCAGAAATAATCTTTCTTGCCAATGAGTTGGCACAAGGAATCCAATACTTTTGTCTCAGTGAGGAGAGCATGTGGTTTCTCCCACTGTGTCCTACTTCCTTATGGATCTTTCTAAGAACGAGCTTTGACACATGATGGTCCTTTGGGAGGATGGCAGGGTGCTTTGCATCTTCTGGCATGGCTGCTCTGCTTAATCTCCCACCCACTCTTAATATTTCGTTTTCAAGTTTGGGATCAAGCTTGTAGATTGAACTGTGTTTCTGCACGTTCAAACTTCCTTTCTGCAATGTTTTGATTTCCTCTTGAAATCCTTGGGTTTGACAGAATTGAGCAACGGCTATCTCTGAAGTGTCCAGTTCATCCAGAGAGAGGTTGTGTGCCTTTACAGCGTTTTTGAATTTTTTCATCTCTACTTCAATTGTCTGTCTTTGTTTGTCTGTGTCTGGTTCTTGAATTTGCATCAGATCTTTCCTTTTTCTACTCAACTGCAAAAGGTGAGTTCTCAAATACAGCATCCATGCTACAGCTCTTTTCAATTTGTAGAAACTTGAGTAGTGGTGTATGAGAGTGCTAGTAGGATCTTGATCTGTCATCTGAATGGTATTGACTGTAACCTTCTCTCTTTTGACTTCCGGATCGTCGGCTGGTATGGGGGTGAGATCAGCAGGTAAGTTAGGCCATGTCTCTTCTTTTTCCTGTAGGAAGTCCGGTCCCTTCTTCCAGTTTTCACACTTTAAAAATGCATCAGCTGTAAGACCTCGGGACACATGGTCTGCAGGGTTGATCTTGATGTTCACTTGGGTTCTGAATGTATCTTCATCCACATTCCTGTTCACTTTCACTGCTAGTACTGCAGCAGTAAGTTCCATTCTGGGTGTTGTAACCCGTTTCAAGGGGGCGTCTCTTGCCTTTGCCATGATTACACGCAGTCTGCGTTTCTTTGGGTGGCGTACTCCATGGTGAGTCCTTCTTTTGTGAAACTCCACATCTTTCTTGAATTTCCTTTTTTGGATCATGAGGTCATTCAAATGTATTATTGATATGCGATTGCCGGAAATATGGGTTGGCTGCTTATGGCTTATTGTGGGTTTGTGTAGAAGCCCACTAACCACCCATCCAAGTCTTGTCTTTACAGCATAGGGCCCATTACCCTTGCTATTAATTACTGCCCACGGTTCCATAAACTTAGCTGCATCATTACCAATCAGGAGTCCAATATCTGCATCAATATATGGCAACTTAACCTCTTTTAGGTAGTTCCATTCTTGCACATCATCCTGAGTGGGAATTTGTTGCTTGGTTACAGGAATTTCTGTTTGAGTATAGAGTGGTGGCAGTTTTAGGAAATCATCTCCTTCAAGACTTGACACTTCCAGCCCATTGATTCGGTTAATACTTATGACCCTTTCTTGTCCTAGAGTACGAAGTAGGATTCGAGTTGGTGTCGCCTTAGCATTCAGTTGCTTCCTTAAAGCTTCAGTACAGAAGGTTCCAGTGCTTCCTGGATCAAGGAAAGCGTACGTTTGAAGTACTTGGTTAGAATTCAACAACTTGACTTGCACAGGAACAATTGACAGTTTCTGTTGGTCACCGGCCCTAGTATGGATAGGCCTTTTCATGGTGACTAATGCACTGCCCACTGACATGCTATCTGTGCTTGGACTAGTTTGACTTGTATCTTTTTTAAATTCAATGTGCAACACAGTAGGATGCTTCTTTGTACATATCTTACAAGTCACACGTTTTTTACAGTCCTTACTCATGTGACCCTGAGTCACACATCCAAAACATAAACCGTTTACTTTAAAGAACTCAACTTTGTCTTTGTGTATTTTCTTATCCAATGTCTTGCACAGGTCTGTGCTGTGGTTTTCTTTGCAAAAGAAACATGTTTTCTGTTGCACGGCTGCAGAGCTGCTTGTGCTTGACTGTGACTTTGGTTCTGAGGATTCGGTTACTGTGGCAAAACTGCTCTTAGTGTATGATGAAACTGGTATGTATTTCAAATTACTATTTCGGGGAGAAGGGATTGTCCTCTTTTCTTTCGGTTTTGTGTCTTGTATTTCTCCAAAGAGGGGATCAATGGCAATGTTTGCTTGCCTTTCAATGAAATTTACAAGTTGTGGGAACTTAGCTCTTCTGTGTGTACGCTCATAGTAACCATATGCTACTGTCCTCCACCTCTCTCTGTGCTTGAATGGCAGTTTTGACAAGACAGATTTCAAGTGTGTAGGATTGTTCATGTCTTGCAGAATTTCATTATTGCTCATAGCATTGCAGCATGTTCTCAAGAAGAGTGAGTATTTGTGTAAGGCTTTACCATCTTCCGATCGGATTGCGTCCCAATTCAGAATTTGTTCCTGATAGGCAGCAGCAATGAAAACCTCATTTCCAAAATGTTTGCGTAGCAGCCGTTTTGCTTTCACATAGCCTTTTTGGGAATCCATGTGAAGGCAGCTTCTCACAATTGCCTTTGGTTCTCCATCTGTAAATTGTTCAAGAAAGAGCAGTCAATCTCTGTTGTTACTTGTCTTGCTTTCTATACAATGTTCAAATGTACTAATGAAAGAGACATAACTTAATGGATCACCTTTAAAAACAGGAATCTCTCTAGAAGGCAAGAGTGAGAACCTCTGTTCTTGAATTAACATTTCTGTGATTTCATTTTGTTTTCTCAAAATGTCCATCATGGCTCCGCCTGGTTGAACATTAACCTGAGCACCATCTTGCAAGCCAAGGTTTGGGTTAGGCTGTTGGGGTTGTTGGTGAGCAACAGGCATTCGTGACCTTGTAGGCTGCTGAGCCATTTGTTTCTGTGGCTGCCGTAATTGGCCACTAGGGGCATGTTGAGACCTTAGTCTCAGTGGTGGATGGGAAGCTGCTCCTTCAAATTCATCATCATCATCATCATCATCATCATCATCATCATCATCATTATTCTCTTCATAGTCATCATCTTCCTCTTCATCATCCAATCTATAATTAACCTTATGGCTGTCCACTGGTAAGGATTGCATTGAGTCAAAATATTCATTGATGTGGATTAAGGGGTTAACATCAAGCCTGGTGTCTACATGTTTAGTTACATCCAGAACTTTTAACCTGGCATCAGCAGCTGCAATTTCCACTTCCAATTCAAATGCTTCCTTTCTTGCTTTGAGCTGTGCCTCCTGAAATTCAAATGCTTGTCTTTGCTTGAGATAAGCAGAACGTGTGGCTAGATCGGCTCTTTCGGCCTCTACCTGTCTTAATGCTGCGGTGCTTGAAGTGGATTTCATGCCAACTGATTTATTGCCAAATGATTTCTCACTTTGTGCTGGTGTCACTGCTGGTGTCACTTCTGGTGGCCTTTGTGCCATAGCTGCAGGGGCATTATTTATCCATTCTATAACCTTATCATGAAATTCACATATGATTTCGAACTTCGGCATGTACCACTGATCTTGTTCTTCTGCCGCTTCCTCTTCTGATAACAGCTGCTGTACTGTTTTGTGAAGTGATTTGAAGTCATTTGTTTTAGAATTAAATTCATTGTATTCTTGTTTAACCAATTCAACATTTCTGTAATCAACCATAAGTGCTTGTAACACATTTCTTTTGCTTGTGAGTTGTCCAAGTTTAGCTTTTCTTCGATTACATTGTTTTGTATAATTAGCCTCAAGTGCCCGTTGCGTGGGTTTCACTTGTCTCTTTCCCTCAACCACAGGCAAGTTAACATTTGTGTCAGAAGTGTGAACGGTGGTAACTTCAATCACAGGAGCTGCATCAGCACCTTCGGTCACAATCAAAGCAGCTGCATCAGAATGGCCCAATTCCTCTTTATCTTGCTCAGACATCGTTAAGCAGCATCTATTTATCTATTTATAACGGTGCACAGGTTTATTTGATGACGACATATATTCCTTCAGATCCACTTTAAATGCGCGTCTTTGGCGTTCATTTATCCACATGATATCGCACATTGCATTATCTTTAATAGAATCACACATCCTTTAGATTTTGATCCTCCAATTCTATTTTGAAATGCGCGTCTTTGGCGTCCATTTATCCATATGATATCGCACATTGTATTGTCTTTAATAGCATCACACATCCATTAGATACTTTGATCTTCCAATTCCATTTTGAAATGCGCGTCTTTCGCGTTCATTTATTCAATCATATTACACAGTCCATTGTTTTCAATAGCGTGACACATCCATTAGATCCGTTTGATGCCATTTTAAATGCGCATCTTTCGCGTTCATTTATCCAATTGTATTGCACATTCCATTGTTCTCAATAGCGTGACACATCCATTCGATCATTTTGATCCATCAAATTCCATTAATTGTGTCCGTATCAGAGAGTTTTTCAACTTGAATGTAGGCTCAATTTGCCTATCTAAGCCAGGATACGTCTTCAACGCGCTCACACCACATTGACTTGGGCTGTCTTGTTACTCACTGTTTGATGTTGTTGATAGTTGCATCCGATGGGTTCGAACCGGTTGAGTTTTATGGAAGGAGTTGCGTAAAGTTTCAAACAATAACGGAGCAAACAAATGAAACAAAACAGGCTCCAGACTTGTACTAAAGGGGTTTCAAAACAAACAGGCGCAGCAAAAGGGTTTCAAATAAACTCATAATGATTCTAAACAAAGTCTTTCTTTTCAGTCTTTCATTCATTCAATCTGCGCTGTGTGTGTGTGTAGCAAGCGAGCGGTTGAAAAACTGTTTCTCGTCTGGCGTGCGTTTACACACAGCTGTGCCATAATTAATAGGAGAACCATGGTGCCATTTTACGAGGCGACCAGTGGCGGCGCTATTTAGTCAAAACTATTAAATCAAATGAAATGGCTCCTACAGTAAGGTTACAGTTGCCTATATTATCGGCCGATATTGGCATTCAAATGTGATATAGGAAAATATCGGTAAAAAAAAAATTAATTATTCTTTTTACATTTCTATAACTAACTTTTATTTACCCAGGCAAGTAAGAACAAATTCTGATTTTATTTATTGTCAAAAGTATGCATAATGTTATGTTAATTCCACAACAAGACATATGTAATGTTAATTACCTGAAATTATTCAGTTTTTTGGGGGGGAAACCCTGCATATATCGGTATCGGTTGATATTGGTATTGGAAATTAAGAGTTGGACAATATCGGTATATCGGTAAAAAAGCCAATATCGAGCATCCCTAGTTACAGTTGAATTAAAGTATAAGAAGGATCACTGTTCTGTCTAGGGGTGCACGATATTGATTTGTTGACCCCGATATCGATACCAATAACTTTCTGCTCCTCAAGGTCGATACCGATAACCGATATATATATTTATTGTACTATAATTATACATTTTTTTATGTATATTCCTGTAGTTTTGACCTAACCAGATTTATCATGACATGAGCGTTACTATATGAACAAAACAAAGCCAAGAGAACAGTTTTGACTCTTCAAATAAAGTGACTATTTATTTTTCCAAATAAATATAATTTGAGTCGATCACAAAATTCACAATCCGTCAATGTCATTAACAATGTGTTTCCCTGAACAACTAAAAACCAACAGGTATTGTGCTTTGTCAGTAGGGATGCTGTTCACATTTGAACCGATACGGTACCGGTACCTGTGAATCGATACCGGTACCCAACGGTACCTTTTTCGGTACTTTAGTCTCTAAAAATGTAATCTACCTACCTCAGTTGTGAGAAGAAAAAAATCCAAACTTCAAATAACCACATTTTCGACCGTTTTTGGCTTGCCTTTGCCCCGACTGCTTTGTTGTTGAATCAAGTCAAATCCTAAATAAGCATATATAGTGCGTGTGAATGTTGACATGAAAAGAAAAAAGTAAAAAAAATATATATATTTTTTTTATTATCAGAGCTATCAATACTTTTATCGGGATGACGTCATAATTGCTGATATCGGCCTGATAATTATCGTGCATCCCTGATATTGACCTGCATGATTGAAATCATGCAAAGACCATGGTTTGCAAACCGTGACTAATTTTAATAGCAAGACTAATGAAGTTCTCTTGTCACAGACTGGGACCAGTATCCAGGGGCATTTGGACAGCATCACGAAGAGCCTTCAACCCTATCTGCTTGCTGTGGGGACCCAGAGGAGTGTGATTCACAAGTACTTCATTGTGATTGACAAACATGCAATCCCTTGTAAGTCACCAGACTCTCTTGCCTCTTTTGATGAGCTTTTCAAAGCTCATTTTGTCTTTGGTACCTCATACAACCGGGATCTGGCCAATATGTACAACTTCTTGCAAACCGCCATTTACAAGATCGATGCTGCTACCACTAATGTCAACCCCAGGGTTAAAGAGATGAGGGCTCGGATGCTGCACTGATTTCTTTTTTATACTGAGAGGATATTTTATCTCGGGCCTCTGATGCTGCACAGACTTTTGATACTGAGAAGATATTTTATCTTGAGGCCTCTGATGCTGCACAGACTTTTGATACTGAGAAGATATTTTATCTTGAGGCCTCTGATGCTCCAGTGTTTTTTGATAAGATGTTGTGTTTCATTTGCAAAAACTCTCAGGCAAATGCCAATTCACTGATGAGGCACTTAAGGTTGATCCACGGACTTTGTTCAGGAAGGACACTTCGTCTTAAATGTGGTCAGCCTGGTTGTTTACATGTCTTTTGCACTTTTTCTGGGTTTCGAAAGCATCTTAAAGCACGTCATCAACCATGTGATGATCCTGGTGAAGGCCGCTCTACAGCTGAACATTTAGCTGAAAGTTATGTTGATGACTTTCCATCAGGCAGTGCCCCTTCTGACCCAGTCCTTCCAGTCCTTCTTAATAATAGTCTTGTAGACAGCTGTGCTGCAACAGTAGCTGAACTTAAAGTGGCAGGTGTAGGTGAAACAATAATCAACTCTTTGGTAACTTCAATGGAAGTGATTGTTGATGATATCCATAATCAAGCAAAACAATATGTGAAGCAGTGTCTATCTTTACAGGAACCTATCAAAAGTGAGGTTGAGTGTAAAATTGATCAGTGTTATGAAGAAATTGAAAATCCCTTTTGTATCTTAAATTCTGAAACTAAGAGAAGGCAATATTTTACAGAGAAGTGGGGAAGGGTAGACCCAGTTGAATATGTCCTTGGTACAAGATTTGATACCCTGCGCAATCGGACTACTGGAACTTATGATCAGGCTGTTGTTACTGATAAATGTGTTTATATCCCAATTTTGAAAACATTAGACTTTATTTACAAACACCCTAATATAAAAGAGATGATGCAGAGTGATTCCAGTTTAAGAGAAGATCTTCTTAATGACTTGTGTGATGGAGAGTATTTCAAGAGTCATCCTCTATTTTCAAAACAGAAGCATGCAATTCAGGTGCAGCTTTTCTATGATGATTTTGAATGCGCGAATCCGTTGGGGAGTAAAAAGGGAATACATAAATTAGGAGCAATCTATTTCACCTTGCGTAATTTTTCTCCAAAGTACAACTCAATTCTGCTTAATATTCATTTGGTCGCTTTATTCCATGCCCAAGACATTAAAACACATGGCTTTTCTAAAATACTTGCTCCACTTGTGGAAGATATTAAAATACTGGAGAAGGATGGAATTAAGGTCCCATTGTATGATCAGCCAGTGTATGGAACTATTGTCCAAGTTACAGGTGACAACCTTGGTATTCACGGTTTGTTTGGTTTCGTAGAATCATTCAGTGCCAGATATTGTTGCCGCTTTTGTCTTGCTGAGAAAGAGGACTTTCAGACGGAATTCAAAGAAGATTCACCCAAGATAGTTATGCGAACTCGAGCACTTCATGCAGAACACTGCCACACAATGGAGACTACTATTGGTCTTCCCTATGTGATGGGAGTTAAACGTTCTTGCATTCTAAATTCCTTGCAGTACTTCAATACATGTGACAATTTCTCTGTCGATATTATGCATGATATCTTGGATGGCGTGGCACAATATGAAATGAAACTGCTAATACTACACTTGATTAAAAACTACACAACATCAAAGGAAATAGACTTGAGAATTAAGAGCTTTAACTATGGTTACCTGGAACAAAACAACAAGCCACCTGCATTGAAGTTAGTAGAGACCTCAAATGACTTGGGGTTAAATGCAATCCAATCTTGGTGTTTACTTCGCAATCTACCACTTATCTTTGGAGACTTGGTTTGTCCAAATGATCAACACTGGTATTTGCTTCTGCTGTTGCTTCAAATAGCAGATATTGTATTTTCTCCCAGGTTATCAACTGGCATTACTATTTATTTAAAACACTTGATTGCAGAGCACCACGGGTTATTCAAGCATTTGTTTCCCAACAGGAGGCTACTACCAAAGCATCATTTTATGGTGCACTATCCTACATGTATTCGTAAAATTGGACCACTTTTGCATGTCTGGTGCATGCGCTATGAAGCGAAGCATAATTTCTTTAAAAAACAACTAAAAAGCTTCAAAAATATAACTAAAACGTTGGCAAAGAAACACCAAAGTCAAGTAGCATACAATTGGCAGACATTTGATCCCAACAGACTGGTGCTTGGTCCAAGTAAAATGGTAGCATTAAATGTGATGGACAGAGGCTGTGAGATAGCGGAGACTCTTCAGGTACCAAGTGACACCAAGGTGTTAAATGTTAGATGGGCCAAACACCATGGAAATATGTATCGTCCAGGTTTAGTTGTTTGCCTTAAAGTTCTTAGTGAGGTTCCAGTTTTTCACAAAATCCACCGTGTTGTTCTTAAAGATGAGAGGTTACTGTTGTTTACATTTGCACTACAAACCGTGTCTCTGGATGACCATTTTTATGCATTTAAAGTTGTGTGTACTACAGATGGACCTCATGTAGTTGATGTCAAAGAGCTTTTGTTTTACAAAGCATTCGATATACAGATGTCATACAGTGATGACGATTCAAGCTCATTTATTGTTCCATACTGTTTCCTGTGATTTAAAAAAGGAAAAGAGAAAATCACTAAGCTCTTGAACTATTGCACTGGGGATGAACACTATTAGTTTTCTTTTATTTCTTTGGGGTGAACAGATGCTGCTGTCACTTTATATAGAGGCCAAAATGTAATTGATCGATTACTCTCCTCATGAAGCCTTAATTGAAGTCATGGTGATTTCTTTTTGTTGCATTCCTGAGCCAATAATTTGATGACTGGCTTGAATTATTGGCTCAGGAATGCGACAAACAAACAAATCTCCATGAATTCAAGGATTCATGGGGTGTGTAATTGGTAGATTTCTTTTTTTGGGTGAGCTATCCCTTTTTAAAAGGGTGTACAGATGCTGCTGTCACTTTACAGAGGCCAAAATGTAATTGATCGATTACTCTCCCCATGAAGCCTTAATTGAAGTCATGGTGATTTCTTTTTGTTGCATTCCTGAGCCAATAATTTGATGACTGGCTTGAATTATTGGCTCAGGAATGCGACAAACAAACAAATCTCCATGAATTCAAGGATTCATGGGGTGTGTAATTGGTAGATTTCTTTTTTTGGGTGAGCTATCCCTTTTTAAAAGGGTGTACAGATGCTGCTGTCACTTTACAGAGGCCAAAATGTAATTGATCGATTACTCTCCCCATGAAGCCTTAATTGAAGTCATTGTGATTTCTTTTTGTTGCATTCCTGAGCCAATAATTTGATGACTGGCTTGAATTATTGGCTCAGGAATGCGACAAACAAACAAATCTCCATGAATTCAAGGATTCATGGGGTGTGTAATTGGTAGATTTCTTTTTTTGGGTGAGCTATCCCTTTTTAAAAGGGTGCAGATGCTGCTGTCACTTTACAGAGGCCAAAATGTAATTGTCTTTTATTTATGACCTTTTTTCTATCGATTACTCTCCCCATGAAGCCTTGAAGTCATGGTGATTTTTGTATATAATGGAGTTGTTTGCAGAGGGGCTCACTGAATCTAACAATCACGTAGACATATACCAAGTGTGATTAGCAAGAGAGGAATGTTTGTGACAAGTGTAATGTAAAAAGATTAGGAAGGATCCACACCAAGCAAGTTCTTCCTCAGACGTGTTTTTTTTTTTTTTTTTTACTATGTTACATTACATTGGGCGTATAGAAACAAAGATCATTTCAAAGTACAAACATATACAGTACCTGTGTGACATTTTGGATGAGGCTAGGCTCCATGTTAATAAGCAACTTGGGGTGAACAAATCTCCAACACACCCATGTCTGGTTTCTTTAACTGAAACGCCTCCTTGTCGACTTCAGTGTTTTAAGTCATCATAGACCTTTAAGTCCAAGGTACTAGGAATTTCAAATTTCTTGGCAACTGAAAACAAAGATTGCACAAGCTTATTGATGAATCTTATTTTATTAATGACCTTTTTTTCTTTCTATCGATCGCCCCTTGAAGTCATGATTCTCACACGCTGTTGTAAAACTGTTTGCATCCCAACTGAAACGCCTCCTTGTCGACTTCAGTGTTTTAAGTCATCATAGACCTTTAAGTCCAAGGTACTAGGAATTTCAAATTTCTTGGCAACTGAAAACAAAGATTGCACAAGCTTATATTGATGAATCTTATTTTATTAATTTTTTTTCTATCGATTGCCCCTTGAAGTCATGATTCTCACACGCTGTTGTAAAACTGTTTGCATCCCAAAGGATATGCCTGCATGTTGCAAATAAAAGTGCATTGTTAAATACTGATTTCTGCTTTGCCCCCGTTTATTTTAAATGTATTATTCCAGAGTAAATTATTATTTAATTCTATATTGAGTGAAATATGATATTCTATATTGAGTGAAATCTATTCTATATTGAGTGAACTACAACTCCATATTGAGGGAATTACAACTCTATATTGATTAAAATACCACTCTATATTGAGTGAAATATGATATTCTATATCAAGTGAAATCTATTCTATATTGAGTGAACTACAACTCCATATTGAGGGAATTACAACTCTATATTGATTAAAATACCACTCTATATTGAGTGAAATATGATATTCTATATCGAGTGAAATCTATTCTATATTGAGTGAACTACAACTCCATATTGAGGGAATTACAACTCTATATTGATTAAAATACCACTCTATATTGAGTGACATATAACTTTAAGTATCTCTATATTGAGTGAAATATAACTTAAAATATCTCTATATTGAGTGAAATATAACTCTATTGAGTGAAAATATAACTCTATATTGATTAAAATACCACTCTATATTGAGTGAAATATAACTTAAAATATCTCTATATTGAGTGAAAAATAACTCTATAGATGTTAGAGTTGTTTTTACTTTATGCTAAATGGAGTAAGTTGGTATTTTGTAGAGTTAAATGTTAACACTAAATGGAGTAGAAATAACTCTGAAGATTTAACTCTGTGACAAGAGTCATTTTCACTCTATCTGGAGTCGGAGCCAATACTGTCTTTTTGGGAGTAAAATTTTACTCAATTTGAGTAAATTTGACTCTGCGAATTTTCCTGTGTATATATTAGAGGTGGGCATAGATTAATTTTTTTAATCTAGATTAATCTATCTGCAATCCTGGATTTAATCTAGATTAATCTAGATTAAAATGGCTAAAAAAAATAAAAAATAAAAACTGCCGAAGGCATTCAAAATATCTGTGTTCTACCCAAATAATGACCAGAAGTAAGTCCTTACTTTTTCTTTCCTCCTTATGTTTCTCAGGGCAGGTGGCCCATTACACCATGAGCCCATCTCCCGTTTCCAAAATGCATTACAGACTGTTTGAAAAAGCTGTTTTGCTATGATAATTGGTAATGAAATATCAAAATAATGTTCAATAAGATGTACTTGTGTTTAATAAGTTGTTATATTCAGAAGTTAACACAAATAAATAATATTACCAGTACAGTACAGTATCTAGCACTCTCAGGAGCAAAACAGAAAGAATCATTTCAAACTTGAACTATGTGACATAGCTTGAATCAACTGCTCCAGTGGAGTTGCTCAGTGGCCAATGGTGTCAACTGTGGTTGTACTGGGCAGTTCCCAGGTGTGAATGGAACTGTGTGAATGTGAAGCAGGGTGTTCCTGAAAAAGAGTATCTGTGCTCAGCGAACCTACCCTGGGTAAATAAAGGTAAAAAAAGAAAAAAAGAAAAAAATGTTTTTTTTTTTTTAGATTAATGCAATAATTATATTATCGCGCAATACTAGTATAGCGTTAATGCAGCACATTAGAGCTGGGACGTTATTTATAAAAAAAAATTTTTCACATTTTTATTTTTTTATTTTTATTTTAACTTTGACCAGACAGCTGGTTCTTTTATGAATGGGGTATAGATCGGGGGAAGACACTCTGAGAAAATACGGCGAGTCCGGGAGTCGAACTCGTGTACCCCAGATCCGTGACGCGCACGGTTGTCCCCGACGCCGAAATAGCGTCGAGATACGCGGTGAGCTACTGGAGCTCCCTACATTTTTTTTTTTTTTTTTTTTTTTTATTTACCCAGGGTAGGTTCGCTGAGCACAGATGCTCTTTTTCAGGAACGCCCTGCTTCACATTCACACAGTTCCATTCACACCTGGGAGCTGCCCAGTACAACCACAGTTGACACCATTGGCCACTGAGCAACTCCACTGGAGCAGTTGATTCAAGCCATGTCACATAGTTCAAGTTTGAAATTATTCTTTCTGTTTTGCTCCTGAGAGTGTGCTAGATACTGTACTGTACTGGTAATCATGGCCGTAGCCAGCTATGAGGTCACCGAGGTCCGGACCTCGGTAACTATTTGTAACTATTAAAAAAAAAAAAAAAAAAAAAAAAAAAAAAATTTTGGTCAACGACCGGCCCACTACTAGGCTGAGACATCGGCCCATTGGTACTGACTGACACTGGGCTGGCCCAATCACATCTCTTACTAAGCACCCCCCCCCGCCAGTCGTGCAGGTATATGATTGAGAGGGGGGCTGTGGTACATGACTGAGAGGGGGCTGTGGTACATGACTGAGAGGGGGCTGGTACATGACTGAGAGGGGCTGGTACATGACTGAGAGGGGGCTGGTACATGACTGAGAGAGGGCTGGTACATGACTGAGAGGGGGCTGGTATACATGACTGAGAGGGGGGCTGGTATACATGACTGAGAGGGGGCTGTGGTACATGACTGAGATGGGGCTATGGTACATGACTGAGATGGGGCTGTGGTACATGACTGAGAGGAGGCTGGTA
Source organism: Notolepis coatsorum (assembly GCF_963971535.1). NCBI lineage: Eukaryota > Metazoa > Chordata > Actinopteri > Aulopiformes > Paralepididae > Notolepis > Notolepis coatsorum. The sequence goes on from NC_140167.1 coordinate 126,113,501, forward strand.
CATGACTGAGAGGGGGCTGGTACATGACTGAGAGGGGGCTGGTACATGACTGAGAGGGGGCTGGTACATGACTCAGATGGGGCTGTGGTACATGACTGAGAGGGGGCTGGTAGATGACAGAGGGGGCTGGTATACATGACTGAGAGAGGGCTGGTACATGACTGAGAGGGGCTGGCTGGTACATGACTGAGAGGGGCTGGTACATGACTGAGAGGGGGCTGGTACCATGTATTGTGCATCATTGTAGGTCAAACCATTAAAAAGTAAATTTCCACGGCAGCCATTTTGGATTTTGGTCTCTCACAAATTTCCCCCGCCTTTTTAAAAAATCCATTGAGAAACGAAGTGCCACAGATGACCCAACTACTAGGTCCATATCGTATCATCATAATATAATTTTTTAAATCATTAGGATAAGGGTTCCCTTGATAAAGATGCATGAAAAGGCTGTATAATATACAACACCAGTAGCTCAACTGCAAAAACTTCTTTTTTATTTGATTAGATTTATTTGGAAATTAAAAACACATCATAAAAACAAATGATCTTGACCAATTTGTATTCCTGAGGATATCACCTAAAAGCATTCATTAACAAGCATTAACACTTATTTCCAAGGTGGTCCTCGATGGAAGACATAAAAACACAGCACATTATAGCCTACTCAACTGCAAATTTTTCCTCAACTGCAAAAATGTATGCCTACTTATGTATTAGCGGCCTACAGGGAAAAACACATTCACAACAGGCAGCAAAGTTTGTTTTCAGCCAAGTATGGTAATAAGGTAACTATATATATATGGTATGGATTACTTACTCTTAATAACTTATTACTATCTGTGGTAGCTCTAGTCTCCACCTACACAAATTGTTTTTGTGCTGTCCATTGATCATGCACCTTCACGTGGTAGGCACATAGGTCAAACTCCCCAAACAAACACACCATTGATTTAATTGCCATATAAGATGAATATAAAACAAGAAGGTGATCTATTAACTGTGTAAACCTTATGCAATATTCATCATTGATATTTGAATACTTGAAATCTGTATGAACTGAGTAGTTAGTATCAAATGAAATAAGATGGAACTGCTCCATGCATTCATTGAATAAACAACTATTTTCTCATTACCAGTATGGTATTGTTTAAATTGTACAGCTTTTTGCACATCTTTGTCAGGGGATTCCAACAATTCTGGACCTGAATGTACCAGTTAATTGTAATCATCTCTCTCCTTATGTCTAGTCAAGCCAGGTTGTGGAGGAGAGAGACAGGGATGAACAGGCTATAGACTACGTTGCCCATCCTGAGCCTGCTATGATGCAGGTGTTTTTACATCACCACCCAAAACAAGATTCAGCCAAGAGCGAGTGAGTACACTGGTCCACTTGTCCATGGCACTTACTACCCAGCTTTGTAATGGGTTGGGGGGGGGGGGGGGAATAGTACAGTAGGTATTTAAGGGGACCGTAAGGATGGTGTACTGGTGGGTGGTGTCCGACCGATTATAGTGGGCCGGTCTGGGCCAAAAAAATAAATGGACCTCCCTAATTTCTAAACCCTGGCTACGGCCCTGCTGGTAATATTATTTATTTGTGTTAACTTCTGAATAAAACAACTTATTAAACACAAGTACATCTTATTGAACATTATTTTGATATTTCATTACCAATTATCATAGCAAAACAGCTTTTTCAAACAGTCTGTAATGCATTTTGGAAACGGGAGATGGGCTCATGGTGTAATGGGCCACCTGGCCTGAGAAACATAAGGAGGAAAGAAAAAGTAAGGACTTACTTCTGGTCATTATTTGGGTAGAACACACATATTTTGAATGCCTTCGGCAGGTTTTTTTTTTTTTTTTTTTGAGTCATTTTAATCTATATTAATCTAGATTAAATCCAGGATTGCAGATAGATTAATCTAGATTAAAAAAAATTATCTATGCCCACCTCTAATATATATATATATATACATATATTATCTTTCAAATGTGTTACAAAGGGTCAGATTAAACCGAATATATATATTTATTGCCTGAGATCCCATGTATAATATTTGTATATCGTTTGATATCCCTTGTGTATTCTTTGTACATATATACGGAATATCCCTTTACCTGCTACAGGACAGACCATAATATTCGTTCTCCTATTGGAAGCGATCCCCTGGCGCCAGTGACTTACCCCCCTAGACCCGACTTGAAAGGTGCCGACGAACATGTCCCAACTAGCCCCGGTTCCGCGTAGGAATACGGCTACCGAAATACGAATGGTACTATTTGTTCACCGTGCACATAAATAGGGCGCAAGAAATGTAGAACTCCTCTTAGTCCCTTGTCCCGTTCAGTCTCGTTCAGTTCCAGTTATCCAAGTGACGTCTCTCCCCACTACGCAACGTGGGCAGAGTAGGGCTCGCATCGCCCCAAGATAGAGTCTCGTGTTATCCTAATACGTTTGTTTAACGTATCGTTCGCTATTTATTAGTAAACCTTCATTACGAGTCAAAGACCACGTGAAGTGGGTAATTGTGCGTCTACATAGAGCATTTATTGCCGCGTACTAATAGGATAGTAACGTCAAGTTCAACCGTGCACTACCGCGCACCGGAGGATACCTACACCGGACCAGCAGAGCCACTTTCTGGCAAGGATTATTATTCTTCATTGCTTTGACCAAGCTGCTGGAGCAGAGAACCGCCTACCCCACTGCTACTGTGGGATCTACACCTGCCCGTGAGACCATCACTCGAGCCCGTCTCTGTCGTACCAGAGGCTCCACGGCTTTCAACTACGCGGCGCGCACCCTGGGACCAGGCTGCCTCTCCCCGCTGCTCCAGGGAGTAAGATCGCCTCCGTGGACCATTGACTTTCATAGAGCATTGCCCCCCCCTGCTGGCTTACAACCGGTAGTACACCCCCCCTTCCCAGAATATCCCTAGATCTAATTACTTAATATTCATTATTGATTTGCCTGCACATTATTTGCCTTATAAGCGCATCCAAAGTGACAAAAGTAATGTAATATCATATTCTTAATGTAATAAATATTCTAAATGAGTATTTGTGTGGAAACCGTGTTATTGTGGAAGTGTTCTAATCTGATATACCTTTGTACGGTATTGGCCAGTAATGTACAGGACGGTAGTAGTTTAATGATACTAATACTTGATTAATACAGTCAGGGAATTGTACCCCTCAGTTACAATTGGTCCTTCGAGCCCCGGATAATAATTAGCGTAATATTAATATAATATTAATATTGACATGGCCGATGACGAACACTCCACAAACGGTTCTCCTAAGCTAGATCGCCCGCAGCGCAGACGGCAGCCACCTCCCTATCTAGAGGCATACTCTGTCAGTCCAATACCTAGCTTTAAAGGGAAGTTAAACACGGAAAAAGTAGAAAGTAAAATTATGTCCGACCCTAACAACCAGGCTACCCCGCCAACAGAGGCCCTAGTGGGTTCTAATGTAACTGACCAAGCTCACGGTGGGGACCAGGAGGGAACTGACACGACTTTACCCCCAGACAATACCGAAGAAATAGTCCCCGATCAGCTCCGGGAGGAAGACAACCCTAAAGAGACGCGCACCCAGGAGACGGATCTCCTCGGTACGCAACAGGAGAACGGATCTCCAACAAGTACTGCCGGGAGCCGATCGCCCCGAACGGCGCCTTCCCCCAGCGAGGCGGACAAGATGCTGGCGCAGGCACTCATCGCCACCCTGGCAGCCTCCACCGAACGCGATCGACTTCAAGCGCAACAGACGTGCGAGCGCGAACATTTTGCAGGCGAGCGAGAGCGCTTCCAGGCGCAACAAAGGAGTGAAGACGACCGAATAAGACTGGAGACCAGACGCCTCCAGACAGAAGAGAACATCGAGAGAAGCCGCGCCGACGTCGCAAATGCACAGCTCCACGCAGCCCATGCCAGCGCCAATGCCCAGCGCGACGTCGCCAACGCACAGCGCGACGCTGCCCAGGCCAGCGCCAATGCGCAGCACGACATCGCCAATGCCCAGCGCGAAGCAGCGCGCGACGCAGCCCATGCCCGGCGCGAGGCAGAGCGCGACCGGCTGCAGGCGGAGCTGATGGACAAACTGGTTGCCATGGCGAGACCCCTTCACTCCGCACGGAGCTCTCAGAGATCGTCAAGACATGGGTCTAGGACACATTCCCCTACCCGACGAAGCGACCCGGGACCCCGCCAACAGGAGGATCCTGTCCACGTCTCGGAACCCCCTCCCCGGCCGGTCCATACGAGACCTAGCAACCGGGAAGAACCGGACCACGCCGAGAGACTGAACAGAAGACTCCAGGTCCTAGCAGAGGGAGAGGAGGAGGAGGAGGAGGAGTGTCAAGCCGACCAGCAGCAACGTGCTCTGGCCCAGGAGGCCCAGTACAGCCCCGACCAGCAGCAACGTACTCGGGACCAGGAGGTCCAGTACAGCCCAGAAGTCAGCCCAGAGGCCCTGCGCTACAAACCCCCGACTCAACTCACGGGTGAGTTCGACGCACCGTCAGCCCCGAGGAACAGCACCTGGGTACCCGACCTTCGGTACCCACCAAGTACCAGCCCAAGACGACACGCAAGAGGAGACTCGCCTAGGAGGCCCCTCCCCCAACGCTCACCGATGTGCCAGTCATCCATGACATCATACATTGGCACACCGACGTTTCAAGACTTCACCCATGAGAATCGAGCACAGTATACGGAGCTCCGGATGTGCTTAGAGACAATGATGGTGGATGTCGCTGATGAACGCCACAAGTATGCAATATTACTGCAGCACCTGAAAGTGCCCCGGGCGCACAATATAGCGCTAGCCTATGCCACCTCTACGACCCCATACACCGCGGCTCTAGCAGCGCTGGACCAGAGATATGGACGTATATGGGATTACGTAATAGAAGAGATAAGGCATATTGACCGCTTACCCCCAGCAACAGACAATCGCTCACTAGACGACCTGTCTATAAAAGTACAGTCCCTGGTAGAGATGCTGGGAGCGCAACGAGAAAAGGGTATGCACGAGCTATACGCCAACTCTAACGTCGAGAGGATTTTAGAGAAGCTGCCGCAAGCCAGACAGGAGCGCTTCAGGCGGCAAAGAGACCACCGTGATCCTAACGGTCCAGAACCATCCCTCCTAGACTTGGCCGACTTCCTGGCGAGAGAAGTCAGCAGCCTACGATTGGATACGTTCGTGCGGAGCACACCAAGCTCCAGAGAGGGACCTAGGAGAGTAAACGATGGCCGAAGATCGGTGACTGTTATGCACCAAGCCGAATCAGTACCGCAGCACCAGAACCACAACACCCCCTCGACGAAAGAGGACCAGTGGAAGATTGAGTGCCAGTACTGTGAGGGAGAACATCGGCTGTATCAGTGCGAAGATTTCAAGAAGCTGACCACGGATGATGTGAGCCAGTGGGTCAAGGACCACCGCCGCTGCTTCCGCTGCGCGCATAGCCACCTAGCAGCTGAGTGCCGCTTGAAAAAGAAGTGCAGCAGGTGCGGTGGCACCCACCTGGAGGTCCTGCATGACATCAACAAGCGTCAGCCAGGACAACCGAGTGGGCCCGTCGCGGTAATGTACCATGCCGAGGCGGTGGCACCAGAACCAAAGTTCCACCAGACCGCTCCCTGGTGTCCCGACTGCTACGGCAGACACTGGGAGTCAAGGTGCGACTCGTACCATATAGAGTCTACGTCACCACCCACAGGAGTGCTCCACATTGACCAGCACAGCGGGACCCCCCGTGTGCTCCTCAAAGTGGTCAGAGTGCTCCTGAGCCACGAGGACAAGGTCCTGGACACTTACGCCGTCCTGGACGATGGGTCCGAAAAGACTCTCCTCCTCGCTTCCGCAGCAGCCCAGTTGGGCCTGCGAGGTGTCAAAGATACGATGACCATACGCACCATCAGAAGGGACCAGAAGACCATAAAGGGTGAAAAGGTCTCCTTCGAGATAGCAGCGGTGGACAAGCCCGAGAAGCAGTATAGTATAAGTAACGTCTTCACCAGCCACGACATAGGCCTGTCGCAGTACACCTACCCCATCCCACAGCTGATGGCTAAGTATGGGCACCTACGTCAACTACCTATACCGCTTATCGACGGCGCCACACCGACCCTGCTCATCGGCTCCGACCACGCGGACCTCATTCTCCCAATTGAGGCGGCCCACGTCGGACCCAAAGGATGCCCGGTCGCGGTTCAGACCCGACTGGGATGGACGCTCCAAGGCCCCCTCTACGGACTTGACAGTCAACCCACGTCTACAAGCTGCCTACACACAGAGGCGAGCGACACCGGCCTCTCCCCCGTACAGCAGAGGCTATTGACATTAAGCGAGAGGCCCGTGAGAGAACCGTGGGTACCAGAGGGAGTTCGGAACCCCACCCCCCTCAGCTGCGCTCCAGACGTAGCTGACATCGAACCCAGCACCCCAAGCGACTCCTTGACGGGGCGGCCGGGACCGGCCCCTCCTCAGACGGGGTACAGAGCAAACAAGAGAAACAGACGGAGGAGGAGAAAGCACAGCCAAGCACAGATCAAAGCAGTCTCAGGCCCGCTTCCTCCTAAGCCCCCCTTCATCCCGTCCAGTCGTCATGACCATAGACCAGTCACTACCCCGAGCTGCGTGGCCGGCCGGCCGCGTAAGCAAAGTGACCACCGGTGCCGACGGAAAGGTCAGAGTGGCAGAAGCGCTCGGCCAAGGGCGGATCTACAACCGACCCGTGGCGAGGCTGATAGAGTCGCCAAGGCTCCCCGACTCGCCTAATGACGACCATGACCCCTGACTTTGTGAACTGACCGACCCCTCACAGACATTGAGTAGTGGACAGTGCGGCTTAATCTGTCTCTGCTTAGCTAATTAGGTGGGACTAATTAGGGGGCGGCTGTTACAAAGGGTCAGATTAAACCGAATATATATATTTATTGCCTGAGATCCCATGTATAATATTTGTATATCGTTTGATATCCCTTGTGTATTCTTTGTACATATATACGGAATATCCCTTTACCTGCTACAGGACAGACCATAATATTCGTTCTCCTATTGGAAGCGATCCCCTGGCGCCAGTGACTTACCCCCCTAGACCCGACTTGAAAGGTGCCGACGAACATGTCCCAACTAGCCCCGGTTCCGCGTAGGAATACGGCTACCGAAATACGAATGGTACTATTTGTTCACCGTGCACATAAATAGGGCGCAAGAAATGTAGAACTCCTCTTAGTCCCTTGTCCCGTTCAGTCTCGTTCAGTTCCAGTTATCCAAGTGACGTCTCTCCCCACTATGCAACGTGGGCAGAGTAGGGCTCGCATCGCCCCAAGATAGAGTCTCGTGTTATCCTAATACGTTTGTTTAACGTATCGTTTGCTATTTATTAGTAAACCTTCATTACGAGTCAAAGACCACGTGAAGTGGGTAATTGTGCGTCTACATAGAGCATTTATTGCCGCGTAAAAATAGTAACGTCAAGTTCAACCGTGCACTACCGCGCACCGGAGGATACCTACACCGGACCAGCAGAGCCACTTTCTGGCAAGGATTATTATTCTTCATTGCTTTGACCAAGCTGCTGGAGCAGAGAACCGCCTACCCCACTGCTACTGTGGGATCTACACCTGCCCGTGAGACCATCACTCGAGCCCGTCTCTGTCATACCAGAGGCTCCACGGCTTTCACCTACGCGGCGCGCACCCTGGGACCAGGCTGCCTCTCCCCGCTGCTCCAGGGAGTAAGATCGCCTCCGTGGACCATTGACTTTCATAGAGCATTGCCCCCCCCCTGCTGGCTTACAACCGGTAGTACACCCCCCCTTCCCAGAATATCCCTAGATCTAATTACTTAATATTCATTATTGATTTGCCTGCACATTCTTTGCCTTATAAGCGCATCCAAAGTGACAAAAGTAATGTAATATCAAGTTCAAGTTCAAGTTCTTTAATAGTTGTCATACAGAAGTACAGAATACTTTCATACAAAATGCTTCTTACTGTTACGCTCCAGAGACTGTGCTAGACAAGATAGTATCAAATAACATAATAACATAATATAGCATGAATTTAGAAGAAGAAAATGAGGTCACAGTGTTCGGTATAGACATATGTACAATGTTCTGAGTTACCATATAATATACAATACACAATACTATGCAGTGTACTAATGTACAGTACTATCTAGTGCAAAGCAGAAATGGGATGAGGTACAATTTTAGGTACAATTTACAGTAAGGTGTACGAGTTGTAGTGCAATCCTTCATCCATAAATATAAAGTGTGGGGAGTGGGTGCTACAGTGTGTTTGTTTAAAGTGGGTGTGTGCTATAAAGTGTGTGGAGTGGGTGCTACAGTGTGTTTGTTTAAAGTGGGTGTGTGCGTGTGGATGTGTGTGCTATGTGCGTTTGGTGGTTGTTGTTGTGTAGTGTTCATTCATTGTTCGTTTAGCAGCCTGATGGCCTGGGGATAGAAGCTACTTCTGAGTCTTTCTGTGCTCGCCTTGAGACTCCTGTATCGCTTGCCTGACCGCAGCAGTTCGAAGAGGCAGTTGTTCGGGTGACTGGAGTCTTTAATGATTCTCTTAGCCTTGCCCTTGCAACGCTTGTAGTAAATGTTCTGGAGGGTGGGGAGCCCCCCTCCAATTGTGCGTTCGGCTGAACGTGTCACTCTTTGTAGTCTGCTTTGGTCTTTTGCAGTGCTATTCCCAAACCAGGAGGTGATGTTGCCGGTCAAGATGCTCTCTATTGTACATGAGTAGAAGTTCTTAAGGATCTTCTGGCTGACTTGGAACTTCCTTAGGCGCCTGAGGAAGTAGAGGCGTTGTCGTGCCTTCTTCACCACACTGTTAATGTGTGTGGTCCATGTCAAGTCCTCGGATATGTAGGCTCCGAGGTACTTGAAGCTGTTGACTCTCTCAACCAGTGCTCCGTCGATGCTGAGGGGGCTGTAGTCCTTGACCCCCGACCTCCTGAAGTCCACAATCATCTCCTTTGTTTTGCTGACGTTCAGGGAGAGGCTGTTTTCCTGGCACCATCCCGCCAGGACCTTGACCTCTTCCAGGTAGGCCCTCTCGTCGTTGGCAGAGATCAGGCCCACCACCACTGTGTCGTCAGCAAATTTGACGATTGTATTGCTACTTTTTTGGGTACAGGGATAATAGTGGACTTCTTCAGGCAGGTGGGGATGACAGCCTGTTCTAAGGACAGGTTAAATATGTCAGTGAATACTGGGGCCAGTTGGTCGGCACAGACTTTTAGGACGCGGCCGGGGATGCCGTCCGGACCTGCTGCCTTCCTGATATTCACTTTTTTAAAGGTCCGCCTCACCTCATGCTCTGTTACCCTGAACACTGCGCCTCCATCAGCAGCCGACCCCCCCCCCCCCCATTGCCGAGGCTTGTGAGCTGGTGTTGTTATTACCAGCATCAAACCTCGCATAGAAGGTATTGAGGTCGTTTGCTAAGGAGATGTCACTGTTCAGTTTGAGGGAGGCGCCTTTGTAGTCTGTCATCGTTTTGAGCCCCTGCCACATAGCTCTAGAGTCAGCTTGTTCAAACTGGAGTTCAATTTTATCCCTGTAGCGCCGTTTGGCCTCTGACACTGTCCTCCTTACGTTGTGTCGCGCCACCTTGTGGTCATTCATGTTGCCTGCCACTAGGCCGTCATTGTATGCTTTGGTGCGCTCTCTCAGAGCTTCACGGACGGATTTGTCTACCCAGGGTTTTTGATTTGGGTAAACTTTCATTTTGGTAGTGGGGATTGTTTCTTTCACCCTAGTACAGACATAGTCCAGCACTGTCTCCGTGTAGGCATTAATGTTATCTGTGTCGCGGAACACAATCCAGTCTGTGTGGTGAAACACTGACCGGATCGTCTCTTCTGACGTCAGATCCCATTTCTGCACCTCTCGCGAGACTACGGGAGTACTTTTAATTCTCTGTCTATACTTTGGTGAAAGGAAAATGGATGCGTGATCTGACTTGCCAAAGCCACTATCAGAATGAGCCTTGTAGCCACCTTTAAATTGCGTGTAACAGTGATCTAGGATGTTACCGCCTCTGGTGTTGCAAGTCACATGCTGATAGAAGTCGGGCAATACCTTTCTCAGATTGGCGCTATTGAAATCTCCCAGTACTAAAATGGCGGCGTTAACGTTAGCCACTTGTATTCTATTTACCTCGTCGTGTAGTCTGGAGAGCGCAACCTTGTTGCTGGCTTGCGGTGGAATATACACTCCGACCAGGACGATCGCCGTTAACTCCCTCGGGAGGAAGAAAGGACGACACTTGATGGTTATATATTCCAGTTCTGGGGAGCAGTGGTTGGATAATTCCTTCACGTTCGTTGGATCACTCCAATTTTTGTTAAACATGAAGGCAATACCTCCTCCACGTTGTTTACCGGACTCTGATGATGTCCGATCCTTTCTATGGATAAAGAAGTGATCCGCTGGTTGAATTGCGTGATCTGGAACCTCCGGTGTGAGCCATGTTTCGGTGAAGCAAAGGATATTGCAGTCCCTAACGTCTCTTTGATATTGAATCCTTGCTCGGATGTCATCCAGTTTATTGTCTATTGATTGTACATTGGCTAGCAATATACTGGGAAGTGGTGTACGGTGGCGTCTGGATCTCAGCCTGTTTCGGATCCCAGCCCTCTTTCCTCGTCGTCTTTTCCTGGGCTCTGGGAACAAAGGGTCTGGTCCTAGTCTCCGGAGAATTTCTTCAGGCCATTGGTGTGGTTCGGAAAGCTGATCCAGCGAGTAATCCAGTTGGTAAGTTTCCCGTAATCCAATGTCTATGAGTGACTGACGGTCATATACATTAAATGCACCAACAGTTGGTACGCACAAAACTCTAAAAACTATAAATATTAACAAAAGTAAACACAGTCTCGACGGAGCGAACAGAGAGGCAGCCGATCGGGGCGGCGCCATCATCATGTCCATATTCTTAATGTAATAAATATTCTAAATGAGTATTTGTGTGGAAACCGTGTTATTGTGGAAGTGTTCTAATCTGATATACCTTTGTACGGCATTGGCCAGTAATGTACAGGACGGTAGTAGTTTAATGATACTAATACTTGATTAATACAGTCAGGGAATTGTACCCCTCAGTTACAAAATGCCCGAGTTCAATTTGGATTTAGTATCACCAGGCGTGCATAAGAACAGATAATGAAATCTACTGTAATCTACTGTACTTTTTCACCACAGTGCAACCGTTTTGAAACAAATTTCAGATCTAATTGTTGCTGCATGCTAACAATAGGGAAGAGAAACTAACTGCGTTTCAATATTTGTCAAAAACGTTACCTTGGGCGGTCAGGTGGCGTAGCGGAGATTGTGCTCGTCACCAATGCAAGAGGCTGCGGTCTCGACTCCCGGAGAGTCAGCATTGCCTTGGCTCGGGCTGATCGCTATACTAACTCGTTTGGCTGAGTTAGGGGGAGGGGAGCCGTGGGTGGGTCCTGGGCGTTGTGGACAGCGACCCCTACAGTTTGGTCGGGGCGCCTGCTCAGCAAGGGTAGGATCTGGAGAGAGGTAGTGCGACCTTCCACATGTTACACTCTCCCGGTGAGAATCTGCGCGGCCAGGCTGCGTGAATACTTTGGGCAGCCGAAGAGTGCTTCCGCGTTGGCCTGATTGGCCGACGCCCGCCTACCCCCATTTCGCCCTACGCCGGTAACGCGCGCATGCGCATTCGGTTCCCATCAACACATAGGTTAATAGGTTTTGTCGTCACTACATTGACGCGATTCCGCCAACACATAGGTAATATTAATAGGTTTTGCTATGCATAATAATAATAGCAATACTTAGAATAATAATACTTAGAAAAACGCACCCAATTGGCACCAGTGTAAATTATGCATTCGTCACTACATTGACGTGATTCCCATCAACACATAGGTAATATTAATAGGTTTTGTCGTCACTACATTGACGCGATTCCGCCAACACATAGGTAATATTAATAGGTTTTGCTATGCATAGAATAACAGAACAGATTGACAGGTGGTGACGAATCACTTTATGCATTCGTCACTACATTGACGTGATTCCCATCAACACATAGGTTAATAGGTTTTGTCGTCACTACATTGACGCAATTCCGCCAACACGTGTAATATTAATAGGTTTTGCTATGCATAATAATAATAATAGCAATACTTAGAATAATAATTAAATTATGCATTCGTCACTACATTGACGTGATTCCCATCAACACATAGTTAATATTAATAGGTTTTGCTATGCATAGAATAACAGAACAGATTGACAGGTGTGACCAAGCACTGGGCATTTATTTAAAAAACATACATACCCTAACCACATAACAGATATTTAAAAGGTAATTAACAGGCATGTTCTGCAACATATATCCACTCTTGAACAATGAAAAACTCCTTTTTCTCCTATTTACAAATAAGAGACGCGGTAATTAACAGGCATGTTCTGCAACATATATCCACTCTTGAACAATGAAAAACTCCTTTTTCTTCTATTTACAAATAAGAGCAGCTCTGAAGGCTCACGTGTCCCATGGGATGTTGCACTTGAGCACCACAGGTTTCACAACGCAATTATTGTTATTATTATTTACAAGACTGGGCATTTATTTAAAAAACATACATAACCTAACCACATAACATATATTTAAAAGGTAATTAACAGGCATGTTCTGCAACATATATCCACTCTTGAACGAACATGGTACAGTAAGTGGGGAGTGTAAACATTTATAGTTAAAGACAGTAGAGCTTGAGTACGTTCGATAGGGCTTTGATTCAAACCGGTGCATGAGATGAGGTTCTATATGTAGAACATGGTACAGTAAGTGGGTGAGTGAACAGTGATTCAAACCCCCTCAATGTACAGTGATTCAAACCCCCTCAATGTACAGTTTCTGACAGCTGGGCTGTGTTGGCGAAATAACGTTATGAGTGAATCTGGTAGTTGTTTTGATAAATATGTTGTTTTGATAAATATGTATTCTACGGATTCGAACATAACATTACATTTCCGCGATTAGCCTCGCTTGGCGTGAGTGCCGTCAAGCGTGTATTAACCTGGGGGAGCCTCATGCGCATGCGCGGCAACGAGCACCTGGGGGGAGCCTCATGAGGGGGTAAACGAGCGTAGAGCGCTGGTATTCACGAAGGAGAGCGCTGGCCAATCAGAGAAAGGCGGAAGCGTTCTTCGGCTGCCCAAAGTATTCACGCGGCCAGGCTGGCTGCCGGCTGGCTGCACATGCGTCGGAGGAAAGCATGTGACAATCTCCGGCCTCTCGGACCAACAGTAGGGGAAGGTGCGCAACAACCAGGAAGGGGGATGGGAGAAATCGGAAAAAGAAGGAGGGGGAAAAAGATATATAAAAAAAAAAAACGTTACCTTTTGTGGTAGAATTATCCCGAATAATAGCAGTTATTGAAATAATTCATACAGTAGTATGAACCTTGAACCCCATAGAATCTTACAGGAAGTGTCGTTTTGCAAAATTCCAACGCAGAACCAGACCTCTGGAAGTCCGCTACAAAATGGCCACAAAAAAACTACAATTCCCATTCCCCCGGTTTTACAAAATGGTCGCCTCTCGCGGAATATACAGACATTTATAAGAGGAAAATATATCTATTAGTGCTGTCAATCGATTAAAATATTTAATCACGATTAATCGCATGATTGTCCATAGTTAACTCACGATTAATCTCAAATTAATCACCCTTTTTTGTATCTACCTTAAACAGATCTTTTTCAAGTTCCAAGTTTTAATACTCTTATCAACATGAGAGTCAACAAATGCTTGCTTTATGCAGCCATTTAACACACAAGGATGACCCGCACCTCATGCATTGCAAATTTGCATAAAATTCTAAACAGAGAACACAAAATAACTTAAAAGAAAATAATCATTTAAAACAATGAATAAAGTGTGCATGAAATAATAGGGGAAAGAAAACGTTAGGAACTTGTTACATTCACCCACACAAGGGCTGAGTAATCACACAACCCCCCTCTCTCTCACACACACTCTCTCCCAGCTCTCTTTCTCTCTTGCCCCTTCCTCATCTCTCTCACCCCCCTCTCTCTATATATATATATCTCACACACACACACACACACACACACTTCAGAATAATACACCTGAGTGAAGTCATTGTAAAAAAAAAAAAAAAAAAATTCAGAAAGAGAATTTCTTAACACATTAACTGCCACGCTTATATCCATCAATGTTTAACACTGCCAGCACTGTAAGTCTATGGAGATGTTTACCTTCTTTGCAGGGCTATAACTTTTTTAATTGTATTGCTAAATTGACATTACTATGGCCCATTCAACATCGATTATCTATCGTTCAGGATGTAGGAACGTTTAACTTTTTCATTCACACATTCATACGAAAATACAGTCTAGTGACTCTAGAGTATAAATATGTTTTTATCGTTTTCTGCAGTAATTCCTAGAACGTGAGATATAGGCATAAATGCATATATTAGATTATCAAATGCCGTTTGATACAGATCGACACTATATTAAAAATTTCAACTGTACATGGTCCTAAACATTATGACTGATCATGCGCGGGTGAACTGGGGGGGGTCGTTTATAATTCCGTGATCGTCGTTAAATGCTTCATGTTTGTATGGATAATAATAAACAAAAACGCTGAAACTCACGGCAGCTTCCTCTTAGCGTTGGGCGATGATACTGGAGCAAACAGATCCCAGTTATGTGATGGGGATCGAGGCGAACCACATTGCCCAGCATATTGTTGGCCAATGTGCAATCGATAGGAAACAAACTGGACGACATCAGAGCACGGATCCAATTCCAGAGGGACATTCGGGATTGTAACGTCCTCTGTTTCACAGAAACTTGGCTGAGTCCAGATGTCCCGAATCACGCAATAGAACCGGCAGACCACTTCTTCGTTCTCCGCAAGGACCGGACGGCAGAAGAGTCACTAAAGAAGAAAGGAGGCGGCATTGCCTTCATGATAAACAAGGAGTGGTGCGATCTAGGCAACACAAAGGAACTGTCTAACCACTGCTCCCCAGACCTGGAGTTTATCACGATAAAATGTCGACCCTTCTTCCTCCCAAGAGAGTTAACGTCCATCATCCTCATCGGAGTGTACATTCCACCACACGCGAACACTGGGGTCGCACTTTCAAAACTTCACGACGAGGTAAACAAACTCCAGACAGCTAATGTTGACGCTGCCATTTTGGTTCTGGGCGATTTCAACAGCGCGCGCCTTAAAAAGGTGTTGCCGAATTTCTATCAGCATGTGACCTGTCCCACCAGAGGCGAGAACATATTAGACCATGTATACTCGCAATTTAAGAATGGGTACAAGTCACAGGCTCTTAGTCCATTCGGTAAAAGCGATCACGCCGCCATCTTTCTTTTGCCAAAGTACAAACAAAGTCTCAAGCGAACGCCGGTGGTCTCGCGAGAGGTTAAGCGTTGGGCCGTGACATCAGAGGAGTCACTCCAAGCTGTACTGGAATGCACAGACTGGAGTGTATTCCGTGATAACACAGCCAATATTAACGAATACACCGAAACGGTGATTGACTATGTCTGTACTATGGTAGAAGAAACAATCCCCTCCACCAAAATTAAAATCTACCCAAATCAAAAGCCCTGGGTAGACAAATCCGTCCGTGAGGCTCTGAAAGTGCGCACATCAGCATACAACACCGGGCTGGTGACAGGCAACATGGAAGAACACAAGATGGCAAGATACAACGTCAGGAGAGCAGTAATAGAGGCAAAACGGCGTTACAGGGATAAAGTTGAACTTCAGTTTGAACAGGCTGACTCTAGAGGCATGTGGCAGGGCCTCAGAACAATGACAGACTACAAAGGCACCCCCCTCAAACTGAACAGTGACATCTCCTTAGCAAATGATCTCAATTCCTTCTATGCAAGGTTTGAGGCTGTGAATAACAACACCAGCCTACAAACCACGGCAATGGGGGGGGGGGGGGGTCTGCTGATGGAGACTCAGTGTTCAGGGTAACAGAGCATGAGGTGAGACGGATCTTTAAAAAAGTGAATATCAGGAAGGCAGCAGGACCGGACGGCATCCCCGGCCGCGTCCTAAAAGTCTGTGCCGACCAACTGGCCCCGGTATTCACTGACATCTTCAACCTGTCCTTGGAACAGGCTGTCATCCCCACCTGTCTGAAGAAGTCCACCATCATCCCTGTACCCAAAAAATCTACGCCCGCTTGCCTCAACGACTACCGCCCTGTAGCCCTCACCTCCATAGCCATTAAGTGCTTTGAGAAGCTAGTGAAGGGCTACATCTGTTCCTCCCTCCCCATCAACCTGGACCCTCTGCAATTTGCATATCGCCCCAACAGGTCCACGGAGGACGCCATAGCCCATGTGCTGCACACAGCAGCATCACACCTGGACAAGAGGCAGGGGAACTATGTGAGAATGCTGTTCATCGACTACAGCTCAGCATTCAATACCATAGTCCCCTCCAAACTCATAGCCAAGCTCAGGGACCTGGGCTTGAACTATGACCTCTGCCAGTGGGTCTTGGACTTCCTGACGGGCAGACCCCAGGTGGTAAGAGCCGGCAACTGCACCTCCTCATCCATCACGCTCAACATAGGGGCCCCCCAAGGCTGTGTTCTGAGCCCCCTCCTCTACTCCCTGTACACACATGACTGCGTAGCACAGCGGAACAACAACACCATCATCAAATTTGCTGATGACACAGTAGTGGTGGGCCTGATCTCTGCCAACGACGAAAGGGCCTACCTGGAAGAGGTAGAGAACCTGTCACAGTGGTGTCAGGAGAACTGCCTCTCCCTGAATGTCAGCAAAACAAAAGAGATGATTGTGGACTTCAGGAGGTCGGGGGTCAAGGACTACAGCCCCCTCAGCATCGACGGGGCACCGGTTGAGAGAGTGAACAGTTTCAAGTACCTCAGAGCCCACATATCCGAGGACTTGACATGGACCACACACATTGGCAGTGTTGTGAAGAAGGCACGACAACGCCTCTACTTCCTCAGGCGCCTAAGGAAGTTCCAAGTCAGTCAGAAGATCCTTAGGAACTTCTACTCATGTACAATAGAGAGCGTCCTGACCGGCAACATCACCTCCTGGTTTGGGAATAGCACTGCACAAGACCGTAGCAGACTACAAAGAGTGACACGTTCAGCCGAACGCACAATTGGAGGGGGGCTTCCCACCCTCCAGAACATTTACAACAAGCGGTGCAAGGGGAAGGCTAAGAGAATTATTAAGGACTCGAGCCACCCGAACAACTGCCTCTTTGAACTGCTGCGGTCAGGCAAGCGATACCGGAGTCTTAAGGCGAGCACAGAAAGACTCAGAAGAAGCTTCTATCCCCAGGCCATCAGGCTGCTAAACGAACAATAATCGCTAAACGAACAATAATCACTATGCAACAACCATCAAATGCACACAGCACACACACCCACACGCACACACTCACTCAAACAAACAACACACTGCAGCACCCACTCTCCACACTTTAGATCACACAAACACACTTACACTTTATATTTATTGATAAAGGATTTGCACTACAACTCGTACACCTACTGTGAATTGTACCTAAATTGCACCTCGTCCCATTTCTCCATTTCTGCCTTGCACTATATAGTATTGTATATTAGTACACTGCACAGTATTGTATATTGTATGGTAACTATGTCTATTCTGCATCGAACATTGTACATATGTCTAAACTGAACACTGTGACCTCATTTTTTTACTTCTAATTTTACTATGTTATTTTATTTCATACTTATCTTGTCTTGCACAGTCTCTGGAGCGCAACAGTAAGAAGCATTTTGTATAAAAGTATTCTGTACTTCTGTATGACAACTATTAAAGAAACTTGAAACTTGAAACTTGATCCATTTCCGGTTTGTATGATAATAATAACAGCCCAAATCATGTGGATTATTGAGTTATGGCAGCGATCCATATCCACAGTGTGTGGCTAGAGTCCTGGGATGATAAACGAGTGGCCGGACGGATTTAGGCGACGGACCGAGCTCCAACGGGCATATCCGGTTTGGCAACTCGCCGATCAGCCACCAGGTGGCAGTATTGAAGCGTTGCAGAGTTGTGCCGGCTCAGACAGCATCAGACAAGGATCCGTGAGTGAAATATGAATACCATGGCGAAAATATGAAATATGATCAGAATAACGTTGTACGCCGTGATCTGGCAGAATTCGCATGAACTTGAAACCCGTTCTATGACGTTATTGGCGGAGAAAGTGTTAAACGTTAATCGTGAGTTAAAAAAAATAGTGGCGTTAATAGAATCGGGCGATAACGCGTTAATACCGTGTTAACTTTGACA
This sequence comes from Notolepis coatsorum, assembly GCF_963971535.1. Taxonomy (NCBI): domain Eukaryota; kingdom Metazoa; phylum Chordata; class Actinopteri; order Aulopiformes; family Paralepididae; genus Notolepis; species Notolepis coatsorum. The sequence continues at coordinate 126,131,889 of NC_140167.1, forward strand.
GCCTTACTATCTATATAACACTTTAACCTATTCCTAAACTAACGTATTGATGATAATATACATTCTAAATGCTGTTGTGACATGGTTATGATGTTTATACTTGAATACGTTTGGAATAAAAATCACTAGTTTTATAGAACAGTCTGGAAATATTGATTTATGGCCAGATGTTATTTGCGGTCCGCCGACGGACTGCACGGCCGGAAGAGGTTAAGTGTACCTATAGTGTATATAGGACTGTGAAGCTATGCATTCCTCCCCTCCCATGCTGCTTTGACACCCGAATTTCCCCAAGGGAAATAAAGGATCATCTTATCTTATCTTATGCCAAACTCACCCTCATACAAATTACCATTCTCCCCATGTATGGTGACATAATATGCAGGTCTGCATACTGTACTTAATACTCTTTACCATTCTACCATCCGGTTTGGATAACTGGATAAACGTATTCCCATGTCTGCCTTCAAAGATGCCATCTCAGACATTCTCACTGATTACTGCAAATATATTTTCCCCCATAATGTTTTCCTGTGCCTACATTTATTTGAGCTGTTATTATTATTGTACTTTTAACATGTTTTTTTTCTTTTTTCCAGCCCATCTTCCCTTCCCTCACGTGACTCTTGCCTCTTGCCAAGTCGCCCTTGTAAATATGAATATGTTCTAAATAACTTATCTTGTGAAATAAAGTTGTTGTTTTTTTCATTGCACTTATTCCACCCACGTGTAGCAGCCAGGGAGGACAAGTCCAGACTGAAGAGAAACACTTGACTTGACTGAAGAACGTTCTCCATGCTTCACAGAGCGTGTTGTGTTGAAGGAGAGGGGGGGCAGAGGGGGGGAGTGTCTGTACATCTCATTGAGGCAATGAACTCAGAAAAAGACAAAGATCAGTAGCCCACTGAGCTGAAACAACACAGACACAAACTACAGACAGTAGCTTACAATTACTGTATTTTTGTCACAAATGTATTAATCATTGCTCATATGGATTGAGCTTCCTTCTGTCTTACTGGGCTACTGGGTGAGAAGTTGGAGGCGATGCAAGTAGAGGCCCCCCTGGTGTCCTGGGTTGTGGACTATCTGATGGGCAGACCACAGTACGTGTGCCTACGGAGCTGTGTGTCAGACAGACTGGTCAGCAACACCGGGGCCCCGCAGGGGACAGTCCTGGCTTTGGGTTTTGCGGGCGGCCACTCCCCAGTAGGTTAGTACTAGTTTGGTATAGAGTGGTCGGCGGCTGGGGGGGTGCACGGTCCTCATCCATTGCTTGGCTTCCTACTGGGTCTAGAGGCAGAAAAGAGAACCATTATGGGCTCAAGGGACCACTCTAGTTTCCAGATTTGTTTGTGCTGATGTTCACCCGTACCCCTGAGGAGGTATGAGGGGTCACGTCGTCATCTAGTTTTTAACCTGATGTGCATCCATACCCCTGAGGAGGTAGAGGGGGGCACAGTTATTTTAATAATTCATCTCTTTGTAATATAAGTGTTTCACATGATGTGCTTTCATACCCCTGAGGAGGTAGAGAATTTAAGTCGTCACATGATGTGCCTTCAAACCCCTGTGGAGGTAGAGAATTTTATTCATTATTTGGTCCATTCTTTTGAAGCGGGATGGCGCCCTCTATAGGTGGTTTTTTGGTATTTATTTTTTATTTTTTAATAATTCATTTTTTTGTAATATAGGTGTTTTCACATGGTGTGCTTTCATACCCCTGAGGAGGTAGAGATTCTAAGTCGTCACATGATGTGTCTTCATACCCCTGAGGAGGTAGAGAGTCTAGGTTATTTATACCTAGATAGATAGGTAAATAGTTAGTTAAGGTCGGTTGTTTGTAGTTACATTGTTTTTGAATGGTTTCTGCTTTTCTACTCCTGTGGACCAGTTACGAGGAAGTTACACTCTAGACCAGGCTTAGGCTTAGGTTCTGGCTTTGGGTTTTGCGGGCGGCCACTCCCCAGTAGGTTAGTACTAGTTTGGTATAGAGTGGTCGGCGGCTGGGGGGGTGCACGGTCCTCATCCATTGCTTGGCTTCCTACTGGGTCTAGAGGCAGAAAAGAGAACCATTATGGGCTCAAGGGACCACTCCAGTTTCCAGATTTGTTTGTGCTGATGTTCACCCGTACCCCTGAGGAGGTATGAGGGGTCACGTCGTCATCTAGTTTTTAACCTGATGTGCATCCATACCCCTGAGGGGGTAGAGGGGGGCACAATTATTTTAATAATTCATCTCTTTGTAATATAAGTGTTTCACATGATGTGCTTTCATACCCCTGAGGAGGTAGAGAATTTAAGTCGTCACATGATGTGCCTTCAAACCCCTGTGGAGGTAGAGAATTTTATTCATTATTTGGTCCATTCTTTTGAAGCGGGATGGCGCCCTCTATAGGTGGTTTTTGGTATTCATTTTTTATTTTTTAATAATTCATTTTTTTGTAATATAGGTGTTTTCACATGGTGTGCTTTCATACCCCTGAGGAGGTAGAGATTCTAAGTCGTCACATGATGTGTCTTCATACCCCTGAGGAGGTAGAGAGTCTAGGTTATTTATACCTAGATAGATAGGTAAATAGTTAGTTAAGGTCGGTTGTTTGTAGTTACATTGTTTTTGAATGGTTTCTGCTTTTCTACTCCTGTGGACCAGTTACGAGGAAGTTACACTCTAGACCAGGCTTAGGCTTACGTTCTGGCTTTGGGTTTTGCGGGCGGCCACTCCCCAGTAGGTTAGTACTAGTTTGGTATAGAGTGGTCGGCGGCTGGGGGGGTGCACGGTCCTCATCCATTGCTTGGCTTCCTACTGGGTCTAGAGGCAGAAAAGAGAACCATTATGGGCTCAAGGGACCACTCCAGTTTCCAGATTTGTTTGTGCTGATGTTCACCCGTACCCCTGAGGAGGTATGAGGGGTCACGTCGTCATCTAGTTTTTAACCTGATGTGCATCCATACCCCTGAGGAGGTAGAGGGGGGCACAGTTATTTTAATAATTCATCTCTTTGTAATATAAGTGTTTCACATGATGTGCTTTCATACCCCTGAGGAGGTAGAGAATTTAAGTCGTCACATGATGTGCCTTCAAACCCCTGTGGAGGTAGAGAATTTTATTCATTATTTGGTCCATTCTTTTGAAGCGGGATGGCGCCCTCTATAGGTGGTTTTTTGGTATTTATTTTTTATTTTTTAATAATTCATTTTTTTTGTAATATAGGTGTTTTCACATGGTGTGCTTTCATACCCCTGAGGAGGTAGAGATTCTAAGTCGTCACATGATGTGTCTTCATACCCCTGAGGAGGTAGAGAGTCTAGGTTATTTATACCTAGATAGATAGGTAAATAGTTAGTTAAGGTCGGTTGTTTGTAGTTACATTGTTTTTGAATGGTTTCTGCTTTTCTACTCCTGTGGACCAGTTACGAGGAAGTTACACTCTAGACCAGGCTTAGGCTTAGGTTCTGGCTTTGGGTTTTGCGGGCGGCCACTCCCCAGTAGGTTAGTACTAGTTTGGTATAGAGTGGTCGGCGGCTGGGGGGGTGCACGGTCCTCATCCATTGCTTGGCTTCCTACTGGGTCTAGAGGCAGAAAAGAGAACCATTATGGGCTCAAGGGACCACTCCAGTTTCCAGATTTGTTTGTGCTGATGTTCACCCGTACCCCTGAGGAGGTATGAGGGGTCACGTCGTCATCTAGTTTTTAACCTGATGTGCATCCATACCCCTGAGGAGGTAGAGGGGGGCACAATTATTTTAATAATTCATCTCTTTGTAATATAAGTGTTTCACATGATGTGCTTTCATACCCCTGAGGAGGTAGAGAATTTAAGTCGTCACATGATGTGCCTTCAAACCCCTGTGGAGGTAGAGAATTTTATTCATTATTTGGTCCATTCTTTTGAAGCGGGATGGCGCCCTCTATAGGTGGTTTTTGGTATTCATTTTTTATTTTTTAATAATTCATTTTTTTGTAATATAGGTGTTTTCACATGGTGTGCTTTCATACCCCTGAGGAGGTAGAGATTCTAAGTCGTCACATGATGTGTCTTCATACCCCTGAGGAGGTAGAGAGTCTAGGTTATTTATACTTAGATAGATAGGTAAATAGTTAGTTAAGGTCGGTTGTTTGTAGTTACATTGTTTTTGAATGGTTTCTGCTTTTCTACTCCTGTGGACCAGTTACGAGGAAGTTACACTCTAGACCAGGCTTAGGCTTAGGTTCGGGCTTTGGATTTTGCGGGCGGCCACTCCCCAGTAGGTTAGTACTAGTTTGGTATAGAGTGGTCGGCGGCTGGGGGGGTGCACGGTCCTCATCCATTGCTTGGCTTCCTACTGGGTCTAGAGGCAGAAAAGAGAACCATTATGGGCTCAAGGGACCACTCCAGTTTCCAGATTTGTTTGTGCTGATGTTCACCCGTTCCCCTGAGGAGGTATGAGGGGTCACGTCGTAATCTAGTTTTTAACCTGATGTGCATCCATACCCCTGAGGAGGTAGAAGGGGGCACAATTATTTTAATAATTCATCTCTTTGTAATATAAGTGCTTCACATGATGTGCTTTCATACCCCTGAGGAGGTAGAGAATCTAAGTCGTCACATGATGTGCCTTCAAACCCCTGTGGAGGTAGAGAATTTTGTTCATTCTTCTCCCTTCCTCTTCACTGTCTACACCAACGACTTCCACTATCGGTCACCAGTCCTGCCACCTTCAGAAGTTTTCTGATGACTCTGCGATAGTGGGATGTATAAAGGACAGTGAACCGGGAACTGGTAGTGGACTTCGTCACATGGTGCGATAAAAACCACCTGCAGCTAAATGTGGCGAAGACCAAGGAACTGGTTGTGGAGCTGGGGAGGAGGAGGAGTGCACCTGTGACCCCCGTTTCCATCAGGGGAGTTGATGTGGACATGGTGGAGGTGTACAAATACCTCTGTGTGCACATCGACAACAAACTGAATGGGTCAAAACATGCAGAGGCACTATACAAGAAGGGCCAGAGCCGACTCTACTTCCTCAGAAGGCTGAGATCCTTCGATGTCTGTACAAGGATGTTGAGGATGTTCTATGAGTCGGTGGTGGCGGGCGCCTTCTTGTATGCTGTGACCTGCTGGGGCAGCGGACTGAGAGCAGTGGACACAACCAGGCTGGATAAGCTGGTCAGGAAGGCCAGCAGCGTGGTTGGGGTGGAGCTGGACTCTCTAGCGAGGGTGGCGGAGAGGAGGAGCCTTGCTAAGCTCCAGGCCATCAGGGAAAACCCCACCCACCCACTATACACAGATTTGGCTGACAGGAGGAGCATGTTCAGTGCTAGGCTCACACTACCCAAATGCAGCACTGAACGGCACAGGAAGTCCTTCATTCCAACAGCCATCAGACTATACAATGCATCACTGTGCCTCACTCCATTACTGAGCACAGAGCGGCAGCTCAATAGTGGCAGGAGGCCGCGACTAGCGGCCTCCAGGCTCCAAAACAGGGGGCAGCGACGGCTGCCAGACATTGACCTTGGATTAATAGGAACCCAAGGAGGACAATACACTACCTGAAGCATACTGCACCTTATGTGACACTGTGAATACTGTGAATTTATATTTCATTTAGTTAGATAGTTAAATTATATTGACCAAATTGTTTACACTGCTGTGTTGTTTTTTACTACCTGTACCCCCCCCCCCCTTCCCCCATGCTCAGTATATGTTTACTGTATTTATTTCTGTATATTTTATTACATTTTTATTCTATTTGACTCTACTCTTATCCTAGGTAACTTGATTGATTTGTGTTATTATTCTAATTTGTGACCTGTCCTGTCTAAATGTTTAAATGTTGAGCGATTTGCAGTGTCAAATTTCCCACGGGATAATAAAAGTATTTCTATTCTATTCTATTCTATTCCAATCTACTTGGGACCAAGTAAGGTTTCGTCGATAATCCAATGTACAGTTACCCCCACCCTGCCTACCAAACCCCCCACCACCTCCAATGTACAGTTTCCCCCCCACCTACCAACCTCCTACCTACCAACCTCCTCCAATGTACAGTTTCTTCGTCAAATGTATATACTCTCTTTTTTAGACTCTTCTTGTATCAAAAACAGTACTGTATTTGTAAATCTGGTATGTCATAAATGTATAGATGTACAGTAGCAGTACTGTCTATCTGTATGTCATATATGTTATGATGAATTGAAAATGGGGGACCCTGATGTAAACAAGATGAAAGTCTTTCTCTGGTCTGCATCCCCTTAACAATTGTGTGTATTGAGCTATACTGTATTGTACCCATTCTGCAATCTGTTAATACAATTTTCAATCAATCAATCATGAAGTTAGTCTGAATTAAATTCAGGGACCCTTAGGAAGGTCATGCCCAGTCAGTAATTCAGGCATGGTCACACTGAAAGGCAGTTATAGATGAACAAACAAAATACAACACTGTCTTCTGTCTTAAACATCTAAAGATATCTAAATGACTGGTGATTACCGCTTTTTTACTTGCATGTCCCTCAGTAATTAACTATTATTACTTAGTATTTACTAGTCATTACTATGTAATTAAGGGTTACCTGTTTATAGTATTCATGTTTATAGTAATCAGGGTAACAGAGCATGAGGTGAGGCGGACCTTTAAAAAAGTGAATATCAGGAAGGCAGCAGGTCCGGACGGCATCCCCGGCCGCGTCCTAAAAGTCTGTGCCGACCAACTGGCCCCAGTATTCACTGACATATTTAACCTGTCCTTAGAACAGGCTGTCATCCCCACCTGCCTGAAGAAGTCCACTATTATCCCTGTACCCAAAAAATCCAAGCCTGCTTGCCTCAACGACTACCGCCCTGTAGCTCTCACCTCCATAGCCATGAAGTGCTTTGAGAAGCTAGTAAAGGGCTACATCTGCTCCTCCCTCCCCATCAACATGGACCCCCTGCAATTTGCATACCGCCCCAACAGGTCCACGGAGGACGCCATAGCCCATGTGCTGCACACAGCAGCATCACACCTGGACAAGAGGCAGGGGAACTATGTGAGAATGCTATTCATCGACTACAGCTCGGCATTCAATACCATAGTCCCCTCCATACTCATAGCCAAGCTCAGGGACCTGGGCTTGAACTATGACCTCTGCCAGTGGGTCTTGGACTTCCTGACTGGCAGACCCCAGGTGGTGAGAGCAGGCAACTGCACCTCATCATCCATCACCCTCAACATAGGGGCCCCCCAGGGCTGTGTTCTGAGTCCCCTCCTCTACTCCCTGTACACACACGACTGTGTGGCTCAGCGGAGTAGCAATACAATCATCAAATTTGCTGATGACACAGTGGTGGTGGGCCTGATCTCTGCCAACGACGAGAGGGCCTACCTGGAAGAGGTCAAGGTCCTGGCGGGATGGTGCCAGGAAAGCAGCCTCTCCCTGAACGTCAGCAAAACAAAGGAGATGATTGTGGACTTCAGGAGGTCGGGGGTCAAGGACTACAGCCCCCTCAGCATCGATGGGGCACCGGTTGAGAGAGTCAACAGCTTTAAGTACCTCGGAGCCTACATATCCGAGGACTTGACATGGACCACACACATTGACAGTGTTGTGAAGAAGGCACGACAACACCTCTACTTCCTCAGGCGCCTAAGGAAGTTCCAAGTCAGTCAGAAGATCCTTAAGAACTTCTACTCATGTACAATAGAGAGCATCTTGACCGGCAACATCACCTCCTGGTTTGGGAATAGCACTGCACAAGACCGAAGCAGACTACAAAGAGTGACACGTTCAGCCGAACGCACAATTGGAGGGGGGCTCCCCACCCTCCAGAACATTTACAACAAGCGTTGCAAGGGCAAGGCTAAGAGAATCATTAAAGACTCCAGTCACCCGAACAACTGCCTCTTTGAACTGCTGCGGTCAGGCAAGCGATACCGGAGTCTCAAGGCGAGCACAGAAAGACTCAGAAGAAGCTTCTATCCCCAGGCCATCAGGCTGCTAAACGAACAATGAACACTACACAACAACAACCACCAAACGCACATAGCACACACATCCACACACTCACTTTAAACAAACACACTGTAGCACCCACTCCACACACTTTATAGCACACACCCACTTTAAACAAACACACTGTAGCACCCACTCCCCACACTTTATATTTATTGATGAAGGATTGCACTACAACTCGTACACCTTACTGTAAATTGTACCTAAATTGTACCTCATCCCATTTCTGCTTTGCACTATATAGTACTGTACATTAGTACACTGCATAGTATTGTATATTATATGGTAACTCAGAACATTGTACATATGTCTATACCGAACACTGTGACCTCATTTTCTTCTTCTAAATTACATGCTATACTATGTTATTTGATACTATCTTGTCTAGCACAGTCTCTGGAGCGTAACAGTAAGAAGCATTTTGTATGAAAGTATTCTGTACTTCTGTATGACAACTATTAAAGAAACTTGAAACTTGAAACATACTGTACCAAGCCACTAATACGTTTTTAGTAGGGATGTTCGATATTGGCTATTTTACCGATACCGATATTGTCCAACTCTTAATTTCCGATACCGATATATGCAGGGTTTTCCCCCGCCATAAAACTGAATAATTTCAGGTAATTATCATTACATATCTCTTGTCGTGTAATTAACACAACATTATGCATACTTTGACAATAAATAAAATAATAATTTGTTCTTACTTGCTTGCCTGGGTAAATAAAGGTTAAATAAATGTAAAAGAAATTAAAAAAATAATTGAAAACCGATACCGATATTTTCCGATATCACATTTTTATGCCAATATCGGTAGGCCGATAATATCGGACATCCCTAGTTTTTAGCTTTTATGGGCTACTGCAACGATATGAAAAGTGGTCATAGAAAGAAAGAAATAATGTTATAATTGGTTTCTGAGTCAGGACATTTCTCAGTACATCACTCTACCCTGGAAATCCACTTTCACCTCAGGGTGTCGAATTTGTCACCACTGGCAGGCAATAGCCACCAGGTAGACAGACATAACAGGAGTCGATAGTCTCAAGTTGACATGTGACACTTTTACATTACAACACTTACCTGGATGCAAACAAATCTTCCCTATACCGTCATGTCTCTCCACCTGACACCCAAGGGCTTTTCACAAAACATTTCCCTCCAAAAACCGAGCTTCCTCTCCCCCACTCTAGAAAACACCTGCTGCTTTTAATGGGATATTGATTAAAAATGAATTGAGTGCATCCATGGAAACTAGGCAAAGTACGAATATTACAAACTACTTTGTCCGGGCTTAAATGAAGGCTTGATCAATAAAGGATTAATTGCGCTCCTCTCAGAACACAGTGGAATAAAAGCTTTGGATGTTAAATCTTATGCTTAGGCAGCTAAAAGCTAGAGGCAATGCACTGTGGCAAATCCATGGGATATTGTCCTATATTACCATCTAATAATACACACGTCGGTACACATAAATCATTACAATTAGCCTTGTATTTCCTGACGCACTTAGTCAAGAGCTTGAAAGGGCCAAATGATTTAGTTCTCAAGGCCCAAACTTAAGCAGGATGCACACGTTTTAAAACATAAATTGTTTTAAATGGTGTCATAATCACAGCACGGGCATACTTCACTCCCCCTCCTTTTCCCCTCACGTTCTCCACACGCTCCTCTTCATTCCCCTCTCCATCCACTACACACTCCTCCTCATCCTCTCCTTCTCCATCCACCCCTCCATTTACCCTTATACGACCAGCATCACTTAACTTCACGCCACTTAGCCCGGCTGCACTCCATCCCCCTAATTCACACGCGGTCAGGCACCTCACTCTTCACAGCTGCACCCTATCCTCCCCTGATGAGGTGCCTACTTCTACTCCTCGACGCTGACCAGAAGTCGTCGTGGTATTAATTACCACAACCCAGGACCACCGTCCCTGCCTAGACGTTTCCTGTCCCCGAAGAGGAACACTTGCTCACCCGCTGCAGCCCAGCAGCTCCCAAGACAAGAACAAGGACCACTTGCTCGCTCGCTGCGGCCACGGCAGCCACAAGACAGAACATAACCCGTTCTATTCCCCCCAATTCCTGTGTTGCTCATTTCATTAAAAGCCTTGAAACCGCTCCTATCTCCTCTCCTGTGTATTCAGCAATTGGGCTGTGTTCCAGACCACAATCTCACAAATGGCCGAACACGCACCAGAAGAGTTGTGTGGCGCATCAACCTGCCTTGATCAACCTGCCCCGACTCTCAACTTGTTTAGATTTTGGAGCATAAAATGAGGACCCAGCGACCAAATCAAGGCTGTTCGAGGAGATTACTTGACTGTTTGTTTGTGTACATGATCCTTCTGTAAATGAAAAAGGGCTGGTTGAGACTGCAGTAATCACTGACCTGTTTGTGGATTTATGCAATTATGGATGGATATTTTGTTCAGTTACCCTGACATTTAAACAAGCTTATAACAACTGCCTCTCCTAACTAGTGGGATAAATGTCACAGTTGAGACAATCAAACGGCTAAGGTTTATAATGTGTCCACACTAAGTCATATTACATAGATCCAATGAAGATTTGAATGTTCACACTCAGAATTAGGAAGGAGAATTTTCCAAATGGTAATCATTAGGGCATAAAACAGCAACGATCTAACCTGAAAGCTGGATTTTCCCACCAAATTCCAATCACAGCATGATTGAACTGGTACGGATGTATGTACTGTCCTTTATTTGCCTCATAAAAGATTGCTTGCTGTGCCCATGTGCAGGGCAATGATTTCTCTCCAAGTAGAAATGTCTCTCCCAACATTAACACAATAGTATGCTGCTAAAGCACAGCCACCAAAAGTATCAACACTAGCCCAGGGCCTTGAAAATAAAGAATATCAGATGGACCGTATTGGTGGTGGGAGCTACATTTGCGAAAGCCATGTCCTCCGCTTGCACCATTTTCATCTGTTAAAGTCAATCAGTTTTCACTGTTTTGGTGTCTTGTTTTCTGCAATCATTGTCCACATGCCATGACCCAATGTTTACTTCATAGAACTTGCAGTGTGGTAGCCTACTATTAAAAGCTGCTGATTTTTTTTTATTAGACACAGTGAGGGTTAAAGTAGAGAGAGTAAATGTTCTGCCATAATGTGATCTAATGGGAGCTCCGCCCACACTGCTATTCAGAATGCAGTTTTGGCCCAAATAAATGTCAGCCACTCTCCTCACAAAAAGCCAATGTCGCAAACTATACTTTCAACTGGTGGAACTGACAAATACTCAAATTGTAGTCAATCCTTGTGTACAATGGTTTTTGTTGTTTGGAGAAATGCCTCTTAAAATAAATTTTTCATTTAAAGGGCTACTCCCCTAGGAGCCAACCACAAGGTGTTTGCATCCAAATGTAAAATTGGATTATTCTTTCCGTTTGGGATGTTCGAATTTTTTACCAAAAGGCGATGGGTGTGCCGTCAAGTATTAGGAATTCAATGCGGCCAAAGTGCCAGAGTTGAAGCACTAGAGCTGCTATTTACAATCCTCTGTGGTAACAAGGAAGCCGTTCTGGTTTGTTTCCATGACAACAGTGACCTATCCTCTTCCCTGTAATTGTACGGTGGGAACAAGAAGTTCAGTCAATGGGCAGCCTTTGTCGGAACACCGTGGTACACGCTCACCTTTTTCACCACATATAGTTTAACTCATTTACAGAGCCATCTCCCTCGGGTCTCTTAAGCATGGGAGACAGGTCGCACATCTCTGCTCTGAGGGTACTTTTCCGAGGACACCCACAAAGGTCAGTCCTCATCTGTCACTTGCCGGACAAGCCGCAGGACCGGGTTGACCGCGGGTTAAGACCTGTCGACTGCGCTCCGGAATATTGAGTGGTCTCCGGAGAGTCGGAGTCTCTCCGTGCGCTGGAGAGGTGGGTGAATTAGAGGACAAGGATGTAAATGAGGCGCACATGCCTGGCCTCACGGGGCAAGAGGGCCCCTCGCTAGGTCGCTCAGAATTCCGGGTGCTAAGTGACTTTTAAAATGCTGCCAACTTTCTATGATGAGGGATGCACAATGCCTTGTGTGGAATCAAAATAATTACTGTACGCATATAGCCCATAACGTCAATAACAACTGTACTATAAATCAATGTACAACAACAACTGTAGTTTGGCGGCTGCATGTGACTGTTTCAAACACTACGTATTTTTTGTTGCTTAGATTGGTGCACTGTGCAGTTTGGAGAGCCTGCAATTAGTTAACAAAACACATGTAATACAATAATTCTATTTTATGTAAAAATCATTTTGAGGCACTGTGAACCAAACACAAGCCTAGAATATAGTATTTGTAAACTAAATTGATGGCTCTGTCTTTGTGAAGAACAACAACAACAATGTGAAACAACAACAGTGAAATAGTAACAGTAACAGCAATAGTTTGTTTATTTATTTATTATTTTATTGAAAATATACCTTAAAAAAAACAATAAATACACAAACTGCATTCTTTAAACGTAGATAAGAGAATATTCCAAGTTGTGATTTAATGTCATTCATGGATAATTACATAAATCAAGTTTCCTCTCGATGATTAAACGATGATTCCTGAAAATGACCCTCTTTGACAGATGCTTGTGTGTGTCATAGCACTTCACATAATGACTTTTGTCATGTATTTTGCAGATACAACAGCAGAGAGGATGACCACCTTGGGACCAGTTGCAGGACATTCTTTCCAAAAACCGAAAGGTCAATGTAGGCATTCTGACTGATGCATGTGGCTGGTAGTGATGGGCAGCTTGCGAAGGACTCGGCTCTTTGAGCAGATTTTTTTGGATTAATGATAGCAGCCGGCTCATGCTCACCTTAAAGGGACAATTATATTTACATAAAATAAATGAATACATGTTTTATGATCCTGAACAGGGGACAAATGGTCGGACAAGAGCCCATGACAGCTGATTTGTATGATAGTGGAGTGTGTGCGGTCAGGACACAAGGGTCTGGCTGCTGTATTCATTTAGATGTAAGTGATTTTTTTTTTTTACTGAATAGACTAATGTGTGTTGACTAACTAGTGTTGGTATATCAGGTTTATGTCTTGTCATAAACCCAATTGCATTTATATAAATATTTTTACATTTGTTATAGACTGTTTCAAAGTGGCAACAATAACATTCTAAAATGTCCTTTTTGCTATTGTAATAGTTGACAGGAAATACATTTGAGTCCATAATCCAAATATTGGATTATAAATCAGAATATAGCTGATTTTCACTTAATTTAAAATGACATGCAGCCAAACAATGACTTTGGGAGCTGAAAGAACTGTGTTATGGTTTGTAAGCGACCCCAATAGCACAACACAAGACAGGTATGAGAGTTAGCCAAAAACAGGGCATAAGGGGAGCTCCCGTAGCTCACCGCATATCTCGGCGCTATTTCTGCGTCGGGGAAAACCGTGCTCGTCACGGATCTGGGGGACACGAGTTCGATTCCCGGACCCGCCGTCATTTCTCAGAATGTCTTCCCCTGCTCTACATCCCATTTCAACCTGTTTCTGTCGGTCATGCTTGACCAGAAAAGCGATAAACGCTAAAAAATTAAGTAAAAAAAAAAATAACAGGGCATAATTTATTACACAGGAAAAAAGCAGCACTGTCCCTTTAAGGGCGAACGAAAAAAAACACAACCCGAAGGTGAATACACTAGAGTCCAGGAATAAAGTGAATGTTCTGAGTCTAGTCTTGTTCAAGACTCACCAGGGGCAACTGCTGACGGGCAACTAAAAAAACGAGGGTCCACGGAAAAAGAGAGAGTACACAGGAATCCTCCCGGGGGAAATAGGGAGCGACAACGACGTCTCACACCAAGAACAAGGAGCCACGGAGAGAGAGAGAACGCACATGCACAGGAATCCTCCCTGTGAAAAATGGGGAGTGACACGACGTCTCACACCGGAGAAGTGGCAGTACGCTGCACCATACGGCAGTAGATGGCACGACGTCTCACACCGAAGACGCGGCAGTAGGTGGTCGAATACAGATGTAGATGGCACGACGTCTCACACCGGAGACGCGGCAGTAGATGGTATCAACAAAACGACCTGGCAATGAGTGGAAGGCAGTCGGCAATAATAATAATATAATACATTTTATTTATAAAGCGCTTTTCAAGAACCCAAAGACGCTGAAATATACTGGGCAATACTTGTACTCTCCCGACGAGCTCATTGCCAACCACTCTCAGGTGCGTGAAGCTGACTGTTTGCCCCCCCCCCCCGTTGGGAAGCGTGCAGTGTTTACCCAGCCCTCACAAACTGACTCTTCTAGAGGGTTTCGGTGGAATTGTGTTGCTAGGGAACAACCTGGACAGCAGTTTTAAATTTAGAATCCTGATCCCAGCTCTTGCAATGGCCACTGAATTTCCACATTGTTGTCAAGGAAACATTATTGTCAACATCTAGACCTTTTTTTCTTTTCTTTTTCTCCTAAATACTTCAAATATAGTCCATTTAGAACTTTCATGTTGTCAGGTTGAAACCGTTGGATCTAACTCATTGGAAAGAGCTGGAGTGTCCATCACTATATATGATATGATATGATATGATACATTTATTTATATTGCGCCCCTCAACCAATAGTTACATCGGCTCGGGGCGCATCCCGGGAGAGAAAAGATAAACAAAAGAAAAGACAGGAACAATACGAAAAAAAACTGACAAAATACAGGCAGTCCAACCAAGCAGATAGAAAACAGACAGACATAATACACCACGCATACAACAATACAAAAAAAACAAGCTCATGTATCGTTTATGGCGAAAAGGTGGGTTTTGAGCATGGCTTTAAAGGTCCGTAGAGTGCTTGCAGATTTCAGGTTGAGTGGGAGCTTGTTCGGTGCTGCGACTGCGAAAGCCCGGTTTCCCTTTGTCACCAGTCTTGTGTGGGGGACTTTTAGGCAGATTTGGTTGTTAGAACGGAGGGATCTGGAGCTGGTTGATTGGACCAGGAGTTCTTTTATGTAGGCTGGGGCGAGACCGTTTATGGCTTTGTATGTGAACATGAGGATTTTGAAATGTATTCGTTGTTTTACCGGGAGCCAGTGTAGGTGATAGTATAAAACTGAGTTATTTGGATTGATCTGATGAGCCAGCTGGACGGAGAACGAAGGTGAAGTCAATCGATGGTCTTTATTGACAGGAACACAGAGAACGAGGAACAGTCCTGGAGACCACAGCCCTCCATGGGGGCTGTGTGGCTCCAGAATGTTGACACAACCATGCTTTTATACTATGTGGGTTCCAAATTTAGCAAGCCAATGGTTAAAAATGATTATCAGACAGGCCTGGTCGTATGGTCACCTGTGGGGTTATATGTGAGCTGTTGCTGAATCTGATAATATGTCCATCTTTGCTCCTCCTCAGTGGCCTGTGGCCGGAGGCCGATATAGCCAAGCATTAGGTCACACAGGTCACACAGGTCAATGTATTCCTATTCCTAAGTGCCTGCCTGGGTGCCTTCTGGCACATTCCAGGGACCCATGTACTCATGGTGAGGAGCTGGATATAAAATATTAGACATTAAATGAACTGAATATATCATAGGGATACAAGGACTGGGGAGATGTGGTCCCTCATCTTGGTGCCCGTCACGAGCCGGGCGGCTGCGTTCTGGACGAGTTGGAGGCATTATACAGCTTTTCAGCTCCTGACAGAGGGCAGTTCAGGCAGGTACATTGGTTTCAATAGCTAGTTGTTCTTGGTCTGAGATTTGGGGACCAGCAAAGGGGTAGCTTCACTGAACTCAAATTTGGATCAGGGGAAATATAAAAATACAATACAAACCTTTATTTTAATCTGTCAACTGCCTGCCTATCCTCTTACTTTAATTAAGGCATGCATGGAGCACACACACACATTCAAATGCACAAGTACAGATGTATGCAAGCATGTTTTCATGAATTCAATAGTCAATAGTCTTTTTGTCAAATTGTATTTATGCATATTACGCTATTAGCATAATCTGTCATGTGTGTAACTAACTTGAACTATCATTTCATGATTGTCTTAACTGTGATTACAGTCACCCACATTTCTAATTGGCAGTATTTTAATTGCCACCTTTGCATCATTATTATTCCTTTTTTATGCATTCTCTGTCATCACATACAATATAATTAGGAATGTATTTATTGTCATATTCCTCTGAGACAAATGCTGACGTCTTCCACAGATTGAATATGCAGAACATGATTTCAGGCTATGCACACTTTGCACACAGCAATAGCGGAGATAATAACATAATACAGGATACTGTCACTCAAGCGACAACACAACCACAACTACTGTATGCTCTGCAGCGAAATCCGCCATGACAACAATCTTTTTCTGTGTTCATATTTGTGAATACATGTTTTACAAATTGAGTAATGGACATAGTAAATCTTTAACCTCTTAAACCCTAGCCATATTTTCAGAAAATTTGCCTAAAAGTACATACCCAAGTAAATACATATCCATTTGCATGTTCTTGGTATCTAGATGTGGACTCGAGTCACACATTTTATGACTTTAGACTTGACTTGACAAAATAAAAAAATACTTGCAACTCGACTTTGACTTTAACTAATTGATTGCCAGCTATTAGACAGGGCCTGTTGTAGCAATGCCACGCTTTAAAAGATAGGAGTGTGTCACCTTGTTTGTAGAGCTATACTATACTATATTATAGCTATGTATCCATTGTCAATTGACAGTATGAACCTTCCGTTCAATATGTCATAGTCACGGCGAGAGCCTTCTTCACTCCTCCTCCTCCTCCTCCTCCCACACATTCACGGCGGAAGCCTTACTCAGCCCTTATCCTCTCACACCCTTATATGGTCAGCATCCGTTCCCCTGATTCACACGCTGCCAGCTCATTAATAAACACGGCTGTGACTCATCCCCTCATCAACGAGATGGTACTTCAACCTGCAGATCCTGTCCTACCCTGTTGTAATGGGGAGTTTAGGAGAGGTGTAGGATTCAAACGCAGGACAGTGTAGGGTGAGAGAGACGAGGCAACGAGTCGACGTTCCAAAATAATTTACTGAGCAAGACACGACGATACAAGTTACAGGGGAATCAAACAAAACCGAACTTCAAACACGTTACAATGTACAGTTGACAGCTGGGCTGTGTTAACGTTACAATGTACAGTTTCTGACAGCTGGGCTCGCGAAATAACGTTATGGCGTTATGAGTGAATCGGGTCCTCGTTTGGATAAATATGTATTCCATTTCCGCGAGTCGCGAAAAATAAAATGCGCATTGCGTGCGTTACCGGGGCCAATCAGGCGAATGCGGAAGCACTCTTGGGCTGCCTTTAATATAGACGCATGCTAGACTGTCGTGGATGAGGGTGGAGGAGAGACTAGCATGCAGTTTGATTAGGTTTTTAAAGAACATTTGTACATTGGGTAAACCCACTCAATTGTATTCTATGCTTTTATCCACCAATGATAGACATGACCATAATACCAGACATGCTTCAAGTAGTCGCTTCACCCTACCTCTCCCTAGAACCAACGCTCTAAAGAAAACGGCAATGTATAGAGCCATAACATATTGGAATAGGATCCCATTACATATTATACGGACGGAAAACAAGGACAGTTTCAAATAGAAACTTAAAGGAGCCATAATCCGGAAGGAAATTAATATATGTCATGCATGAGTGTAGCTGCAGCCATGTTATCCAAAACTTCTTCTGTTTACTTTGTGTGTTTTTTTTCTTTTTAAAGGTATGGTGAAATAGATGTTTTAGTAACATTGATGAGCATTCTGAAAGCAATTCTTAAAAAGATTCACTTAAATTGTATTTAACACTGTAAAGTATTTAGTTTTTTTTTTCTGTTTCTTTGCTTGCATGTAATTTTAGCCATCTTAATTGTTAGTTTCATTGTGCATTGTGTGTTGAGTACTGACTTTTAATAATTCTGTTTTGCAATAATAATTGTTTTTGTATGTTTTTTTGTGTGGACCCCAGGAAGACTAGCCGGTTGCCATGGCACCAGCTAATGGGGATCCGTAATAAAATAAAATCAAATACAGAGGTGGTTTTTCAGTATGAAAATAGACCCTGTGAGAGGCAAGTGGAAGCGGCTGAAGGTCCCCACGTCAGTACTGGGGGACCTTGCCCACTGGGGGGGGCCTGGGGCCCTCACCAGCGGGGTATCCATGGGCAGCAGGCTATCACACGTCACGGTCTTCACCGACGCCTCCCTCACGGGATGGGGGGGACGTGTCGGACCGACGCAGTAGGGGGCAGCTGGCCTGCCCGGTCTGCACTACATATCAATGTGTCCATAGGGGGGGGAGAGAGAGGGGGGGAGAAAGAGGGGGGGAGAGAAAGAGGGGGGGAGAGATAGAGAGGGAAAGAGATAGAGAGGGAAAGAGAGAGCGAGAGAGAGGGAGAGAGCGAGAGAGAGAGAGAGAGCTCGTGCTGCTGCTGGGAATTCCTTTGGTTCTATGGAGGGCTCCGCGCTGCAGTCTGTCGTCTGCCCGCTCTGAAGTCGGAGTAGGTGTGCCAGGCCAGGCGCGCGATCTCGCACGGAACCCGCACGTGAACTTCGTGCGCGTTGTGTGTGCCCGGGGCGTAAGAAACACGCTCTACAGTGTTGAGGCATACTAGCTTAGCAGGATAAGAAACACTGCTCTACAGTGTTGAGGTGTACTAGCTTATCAGGATAAGAAACACTGCTCTACAGTGTTGAGGTGTACTAGCTTATCAGGATATTGTATATACAATACAATATAGTAATATAAAATATAATAATACAATAATAATAATAATAATAATAATAATAATAATAATAATAATAATAATAATAATAATAATAATAAAGTAATATAAAAAGTAATATAAAATAAAGTAATATAAAATAGTAATATAAAAGTACAAACACAAGATAGTCCAGTGGTATGAGTCTCTAGTGCAAAGAATCAAGATAGTCGTCGTTGATGTGAGTCTCTAGTTCTCAGGTCCCGAGTTGAGACAGTGATAGCTCTGGCAGCAGAACCGGACGCTCCGGCTGCCAGAGCCATTTATTGTAGAGCCTGATGGCTGCCGGTATAAAGGACCGGCCCAGGCGGTTTGTGGTGTGTTGGGGGGGGATGAGGCTTAGGCTGAACGTACTCTTCATTCTGGCTAGGTCCTCGTAGAGGGGGTGAGAGGGGTTCTCCAGGATGGCTTTTTCCTCATCCTCCTCTCAGCCACCACCTCTAGGTTATCCACTACTGAGCTAGCCTTCTTCACCAGCTTGTTCAGCTTGCTGGAGTCCCTCGAGTTGATGTTGCCCCCCCCAGCACACCACAGCAAAAAAGAGGACGCTGGCTACAACCGACGGTAGAACGATAGCAGCAGTCGGCTGCACACGTCGAACAACCTGAGTCTCCTCAGGAAGAACAGTCTACTCTGTCCCTTCCTGTAGATGACCTCAGTGTTGTCCGACCAGTCCAGATTTTTGTTCATGTGAACTCCAAGAAACTTGTAGGACTTTACCATCTCTACCTCCTCCCCTCCAAGGATTATGGGAGAAGGGGGACCCTTCCTACCTCTCCGATAGTCCACCACCAGCTCCTTTGTCTTGCTGACATTGAGTTGGAGATGGTTACTGTCCGACCATCCTACGAAGCTCTCCACCAGAGCCCTGTATTCAGCCTCATCGTCGTCCACAATGTAGCTGACGATGGAGGAGTCATCGGAGAACTTCTGCAGGTGGCACGTCCTTGTGTTGTAGCGGAAGTCGGAGGTGTAGAGGGTAAACAAAAAGGGTGACAGCACGGTACCCTGGGAAGCGCCAGTGTTGCTCACCAGCACCTCTGATTGGCTGCCCTGAAGTCTCACGTACTGAGGTATGCTGGTGAGGTGATCCAGGCCACCAATCCCCTGTCCAGCTGCATCCCAGTGAGCTTCTCCTCTAGCCGCAGTGGCCGGATGGTGATAAATGCGCTGGAGAAGTCGAAGAACATGATCCTCACTGAGCTGCGTGGCCTCTCCAGGTGTGTAGGTAGCATGTAGGTGATGGCATCCTCCACACCAATGTTTGCCTGGTAAGCAAACTGCAGGGGGTCTAGGGAGTCACTCACCAGGGGCTTGAGGTGCTGCAGGACAAGCCGCTCAAAGGTCTTCATGACGTGTGACGTCAGAGCGACCGGCCTGTAGTCATTGAGGGAACTTGGGTGCCCCTTTTTGGGCACTGGGACAATGCAGGAGGTTTTCCATAGCTGGGGCATCCTCTCCAGCCTCAGGGAGAGGTTGAAAATGTGCTGGAGTGGTGCCGCCAGTTGTCCAGCGCACACCTTGAGCACTCTGGGGTTGGTGTTGTCAGGTCCTATGGCTTTGTACACGCTGATTTTGGAGAGGTGCCTTCGGACCTGGTCGTTAGTGATGATCAGCGGGGGTGGGGTGGTGCGCCTGTCGTTGCTGGTGGTGGTGGGGGTTGGGGGACACTGGTGCGGATGGGTGGGTGAAAAACCGGTTCAGCTCATTTGCACGTTCAAGGGGCCCCTCCACGGCCGTGCTTTGTTGTCGATTGTGTTGATAATGATGACTGCAATTCATTTTATCATTAAGCGCCAAGAATAGTGTGTATGTGTTGTGTATGTTTATGGCAAATATGAATTAATAATTAATAAAGAATACCATAGTTTTCTAAATGTATTGGCCTTTCTAGTTCACGCCATAAGTCGGTAAGCTATTCGATCCCTTCCCAAGCTCTTCCTCCATGGTTGTGACTAGACTCTTGGCATGTGTTTGGTTCAAGATCACTTCTCTTCATGTTTGAGTGAAGAGTAGACTTCAGTCTCAGTCCTCTTCAGTTTCCTTGATTGTCCTCTGCCAGTGCTTGGATCAAAGGGGATTATAAACAACAAAGAAACATAGGACACTGCTGAAGTAATGTCTTCAAAAGACACACATGCACACACAGATACTCACACAGTGACTGCTGTTCCATTTTCTTGTGTGTGCATGTAGCAAATGTGTATGTGTGATTAAGAAAGGCAGTATCCGTACAGTATGTGTGGATTTGCATTTACAGTATGTTTGTACATGTGTGTCTATGGTGTAGCCAAGGCTATGTGCAAGTATACACAGTATAGGCTACTAACCCTTTTCTGTGAAAATAACCTATAGGCTTACCTGTCAGCCTGACATCCAATGGAGTTATATTGGTGGAGTCACAATACAATCACTTCCTCTTTGCAGTAGCCTACACATGCCTCCTCAACTACCACATCACTGGAGTGTGCATGTGCTTGTACACGCGTGCACATGGGCCTTCCTCCAGAGGGACACGCGCTGCTACTGCTTCTAAAAGACAGCATGTTGTTGGCCATATAGTCGGCGATACATTCATCTTTTTAACATTCTGAATGACAGCCAGGAGCTGCTGTTTGGTCTTGTGGAGGAAAAGTGGTTATTTCTCGAATGCAGCTGAGTAAATATGAATAGCCTACCGTATAATTATGTAAATACTGGTGCTGAGTATATTATTTAATTTTCTTTGTTTGTTTGTATTTATTGCATAACAAACGGATACAAATGTATCTCAAGCATGTGCATAAACCAGCATGTTCTTATACTCTCTAGGTTTTATTACTTGGTATGTCAGTTTACATCCAGACTGAATATCTGTCACATGTTAGCCTTGTTTTCTTTGTTATTAGGCTTACTGATTTTGTAAATACTTTAACACACCCAGGCAGGCAAAATATACTTTTGTTGGCAAGCTAATATTTGTAATATCATATTAATTTTGTTCAGGGGCCTTGAATATCCATCCTGAGATGGGAGAGCTTGTGAATTCAATTTCCGTACAGGTGTAGTGATAGATTCAGCATCAATTGCATTTCCAAAGAAGACGTCTCCAATATCAGGACCAGTGCTGTAGTGCTATTATGTAGATAATGCACTGTATATTATGTAGTGGAAGTGGGGGAGTCTGACTATGATTATAGAGTGTAGACTGTGCCTGCAATTCGTTTATCGTTTGAACAAGGACACACAGTGTCATAGATGCGAAACGTTCAATACAAACGCAGCTAAGAACGACAGTAACTTAATACTTAGATAACGTAGCAACAGTAAAAACGTGGCTCAGAATGATCACTTCCAAATGAGTGATTTGGAAGCAACACAAATATAATAATTTTCACTCCCTTTAAATGGTGGCAACTCCCTTCAGTGATTGCATTTAAGTTACATAACTCTTTTCTTGTGTTTTATTATTATAAACCTCATAGCTGAGACAGACAAACCAAAATAGTTTTAAATGTGCTGTAGATAACATTCACATACTCTACATAAAATGTTTACCTTTTTTATTGAATATCTTTTCCAAAATCAAAACGCACTAATTGCTCAGCCAATGACAATGCATCTTTGTTATTATGCTTACTTGATAAAAAATATTAGAAAATATATGTGACATCATGAATAATGTTATTTTTTTCTTTCTGCCTTGGCTAGCTATTGTTTACGGGAGTAATCATGTCACGCTATGTATTGTTTAATGCTAACTAGCCCCAACTAATCCCAACTGCCCATGCTCCCTCGCCCCAGTCACTTTCACTAATGTCATCGGCGGTGGATAAGGTTGCTTGTTCGCACTCCTCTCACACACTTCCCTCTGTCTGGCCTACTCTACTTACTGAGGAAAACAGCTGCAGTAGTCCCTGATGTCTTTATCTTAACACTAATTCGCTGTGCCCTTCACGTTCGACATCTTTCCTTCCCCCTGGCTGTTTGTTATTCCAGTCATAGACGACTCTCTCCCTCTCTCTCTTTCTTAGGTCTGGCCTTGCCCCTCTCCTTTCTTCCATCCCCTCTCTCTCTATTGCTCAATCTCTCTCTCGCGCTCAATCTCTCTCTAAAGATAAGATAAGATGACCCTTGGTGAAATTCGGGTGTCAAAGCAGCATGGGGGGGGGATACATAGCATCTCTCACTCAATCGCTCTCTCTTTCTTAGGTCTGGTCTTAGTTGACCCCCTCCTTCCTTCAATCCCATCTCTCTCTCTTTCTTAGGTCTGGTCTTAGTTGCCACCCCCCTTCCTTCCCCTCTCTCTCTCTCTCAGGTCTGATCTTAGTTGCCCCCCTCCTTCCTTCTGTAGTAGATTTTCACAAGCTCAAACGCATAATGTATTTCCCTTGGAGCAGGTACCGCTACGGGACGCTGCTGATATATAGTGGGATCAATACACAACACAATTTTAGAATAGTACAGTGACTGACTATAGTAGGCACTATGTGCTCTCCCCTCTGCAACCCCCAAGACAAGATTTGGATGATCGACCAGCTATTGAAATTAGAACAAAAGAACTGTTTACCAAAACAGGACGCTGAATAGAAGCTAGCAGCAGACGCCCCGTTGTTATAATTTACAAGCGGCAGCTGGCTATAGAAACTCAGGACGGTCACCCAGTTTTGGGGGTCGTATAGATAGTCACACCGAGCTTCAAAGGAGGTAGTAACGGACAACACACAACGCAGAGTAGCTTAAGCTGGTTCTTTATATCAGAACCATAGACCCTTGTTACTTCACTTCCATCCCCTCTCTCTCTCTCTCTCTCTCTCTCTCTCTTTATTATGTCTGGTCTTGCCTCCCTCCTTCCTTCCACCCCCCCTCTCTCTCTCTCGCTCTCGATCTCTCTTTCTTAGGTCTGGTCTTGACCCCCCTCCTTCCTTCCATCGCCCTCTCTCTCACTCTCTTTCTTAGGTCTGGTCTTGCCCCCCTCCTTCCTTCCACCCCCCCCCCTCTCTCTCTCTTTCTTTCTTAGTGTAGCAGGGTGGATTATCCCTGCTTCGTGGGAACGGGTGTGCACAGCCACTGGGTAGCGAGACACAGTAGATCTCTGTCCGACTGCACCTCCGTCTTTGGGTCTGGAGCACCAACTGGAGGCTGGCACTGGGAGTGGATGGGGCCCGGGATTTACCAACCTGGTCTGGTACACTGGTCTTCCTCTCCCTCTCAGGGCGGTCAGCAGTACTCCCCAACACACTCTCACCTCCCCCAATTACTCCTTTAACCCTCCCACACCTAGTGACTGAATTGTAAATAAATAACTTGGTTCCCCCAGCAAGCAGTACCCTCCCTCAGTGACACTAGAAACCTTACAATAAAAAGGGAAAGGTGGAATAGGAAGGGGTTAATTATAGTAGCGTTACCCACACCAAAATAGCTAATACTGTGCACAGTAATGGACACGCACACAGAATCCCATCTAATGTTTTTATGTTAATTGGTACGTTTGAGTACAAAAGTTTAATAGGAGTGGTCCAATGGAATGAAATCCTACTACCGCTCAGTTGTAACTCAATACCTTATGTACACGTATATTCTACACACACCTCTGTGTTAGCACCAGGAATAATATACTTTAATGTATTTGACTAATCACCCACGTCTGGGTCAGTACCATGTATAATACCTCTATCAGGCTTTAATTATATGGTAGGAATAATACCTCAGGTCTGTAACCTCCCCACTGGGAAAGGGTTGATTAGATGGGAAATTATTATTAAAGAACCAACATGTTATCACACTCAAAGGAAATCAAAAATGTGGGCAGAGGAAGGAGCAGCGGGCTGGGAGCGTGTGCTGGATGATGGCGCCTCTGCTGGACGGGAAGAACTCCCGTGCTGGGCTGAAGACCGCCGGTGCAGAGCAGACATCCACGCCGGCGAAGACTGGTTGTTGACGGCCGGGGCTGGATAGACGCGCAGCAACACCCTGGCCCTACCTTAACTGAAGCTACTCTTAGGGTCCCAAACAGCCCTCCTGCTAGCCGTGATATATAATGACGCAGGGTGTCTAAACACCGGTCTTCTTCAAGCCACGCTGGCGGGGCACCTCACTAGAGGGAATATCTTTAACTTAAGCCACACTTGGCTATACCGCATTTCTTCTAGGATAACTCGTTGTATCACTAGGGTTATTCAGTGGGGAAAACATGCAACGCTCCCCTACGGTTACTTTTCTAGGATAACCCGTAATATACTCAAGTTCAATACGTTCACCCGTGTGGTACACCACGGGGCTCCGTCAAGACACGACCGATCACATCCAGGTCCACTGTCGAAGAGGCTCGCTCCTCCCTCTTCCGTCTCAGTTGGCTTGCTTCCTTCTCCGTCTCTCTTGTACGCTCTCTGCCTGCCACCGCCGCCCCTTGCTGGTACCGCCTACTAGCCCCACAGGGAAACACTGGGTGGAAGAATATGATCCAGTGTTATTGTTTATAATCCATATTCCAGACGGTAGGATAAGGAGAAACCTGCGTCATTGATCGAGGGGATATTAATGGAAACTAGTTAATACGTCTTGGTGTACCAGGGGAGATAAAAGGCAAGTCAGCACTTCTGAATAATAGCCATATTTTCAGGGTGCTACATTAGGTTTGGTCTTGCACTGTTTGTCTCTTCCGATGGTCTCATCTCTGATCCTGGGTGGAAGTCATAATGAAGGCGTAAACCATTTGGATGAGGAATGTCTTCATAACGTCTCAACGAGCGGCCACTTTGCATTGTGTGCCAACGTGTTACCCTTGTCTGTGCCCTAGGATATAAGAAGGTCTCCAGACAGACCTAGTCCTCATTGTCCTACAGGGACACTTTGTCATAGTTCAAGCCCCATTCACCAGCTGTTTGAACACTGTCACCCCAATACTGCCTTTGTTTATGGTTTGATTCACACTTTTTTTTTTCACTCTCAAATGCATTGACTGAGTTTGTGATACAAAGTCTGACAGTATGTGACAGCTATTGCATGAGGGTTATCTGTATTGAAGAGGTAGTTCACATTTGAAGCCATCTGATGTGTAATGAACTGGGTGTTTCAGTTCATCCAAAAAGCACTCGCACCAATGTTTTAGCATTTCTTCACACACACACACACACACACACACACAGAGCTGCCTCTACAGCCTGAAATAGCTCTGTCCCAAGTGCCTGATAACTGTACAAATCTACTGACCTCTTTGAGAAAATTAGTTTGAAAGGAAAATGCACATAGTATTGCAAATAACCATACTGTATATTAAGCTTGTAAATCACTTTGGATAAAAACATCAGCTACACGTTTATGAGTTTATACAGTGAAACAGCTATGAGTTTCACAGAAGGAATGCAGACCTTTATGGCTGCATTCTGCATTCATTGTTGTTTCCAAGAGAACTGTCTTCTTCTTGGCCCCTTAACTCCAAGCGGAGCATAGGCCATCGACGACTCTTCTCCATCCAGCACGGCTTTGGGAACTGTGGGAACTGTGCGACCAACTAAAGTCAAGCTTGATAAAGTACCTCAATATTACAAAAAAAAATTTAGTTTAATCATAAAATAATTAGTGTATAATATTGAGATCCCATGCTTGATTTTACTTGACAGTATACAATTCACTTGATGTTATATAGTACTTTCATATTAGTACTTGATCCTGCAATGTATTCTCATGAGCGATTCATAGCATTTCCTATGAACATTTTTGCACCAATTTATTATATCCTACGAACCGTGAAACGCCGTTTTCCCATGGATGTGTAAACATTTACATATTAAAAGGAGTAGCAGTTGTATAATTTCAAATCCTGACCCCTGACTCTATGTTGTTTGCAACATAATAGCCAAATTAGGGAAGGGTAAACTAATTACAAAATATATTATAGATCCTCAATCTGAGAGTCATTTAATCTAATCTATACTACTATGAATTTCAATCATACTCTATTTAGAAAAGGTGGGTAAACTGGGTTTAGGTGGGTTTACCCTCCACTACATTCCTGGCTGGTTTTGTATAGGGTTTAAAGACATTATTCAAAATAAATATACCTCTATGAGACCTGAATAATGAACAGTTTGAACACACATCTAAACACGTCCTTAGCCTAGCTTAGCATCATTCACTGGAAGTAGGTTACACATTTAGCCTAGTTCCCAACAGTCACAAAATACAATCAAAATACAACCCCAAAACATTCCTGTAAACATGTTGTGACCTGTGTATTTACCACATGGAGAAATAAAAAAGAATTATTGAATTAGACATTTCTGTTTTCTAAGCAGATATACTCCGAATTAGTTTTTGCCGAACCACTGCTGTCTGGGCGCAGTGATTTCACGTGACGCAGTGCTACTTTCTAATGTTGCGGCCAGTGTTTACATTTTCGTTTCATTCAAAAGATCCGAAGCGATTGAAGCTACTTGCTCTGAACATAGTTTCCAACACACCAATGGAAATAATCAAGAACGCGTGTGTTTGCTCAGAGCATTTTGCACAAGACTATTATGAAGAAATGCTACCTAGTCAACCATGCGTAACAGCGGTCTTTTGAGTAGAATAGACAAAAGTAAAGTAGCTGCCTACGGTCCATACGTTATGGAATAGAAGTTATCGAAGCTATTCACTTACCAGTGGCAGAACCCTGCATCTTGCAGAAAGTTGTTGTCCTGTCTTGCTATGGTGAACCCTCCTCTTTCCACTGCGATTGGAAACAGTTCCCCGGCAAAGCGGTGTAGTAAACTCGAGTGTCCTGGGACTTTGAGAGCCCCTGTTTTCCTCTTCACAAAACGCTTCTGTGACGGGACACTTCGCGATTCTCTCACGGATGCAGGATGATCCACACGTACCGTTTTTGCGAAATCGGAGTGCTGATTTGATCCATGGAGTCGTTCTTCCCCCTCCCTCTCTCTCCGAAAAGAAGTCTCCTATTTCTCCAAGTCGTCTTGTGCAAAATGCTCTGAGCAAACACACACGTTCTTGATTATTTCCATTGGTGTGTTGGAATCTATGTTCAGAGCAAGTAGCTTCAATCACTTCAGATCCTTTGAATGAAACAAAAATGTAAACACTGGCCTCGACGTTAGAAAGTAGCACTGCGTCGTGTGAAATCACTGCGCCAAGACAGCAGTGGTTAGGCAAAAAGAATTTCCGCGTATATCTGCTTAGAAAACGGAAATGTCTAATTCAATTATTTTTTATTTCTCCATGTGGTAAATACACAGGTCACAACATGTTTACAGGAACGTTTCAGAGTTGTATTTTGATGGTATTTGGAGTGTATTTCGTGACTGTTGGGAACTAGGCTAAATGTGTAACCTACTTCCAGTGAATGACGCTAAGCTAGGCTAACGGTGCGGCTGTTCTCTAAGCCTAATGCATGCACAGAGACGAAAAAGGTATGTATCTTCTTGTCTAACTCCAGGGTAGATGGCAAATAAGCTAATTTCCCAAAATGTTGGAGTGTTCCTTTAATAGACCACAAACTCTGCTGGAAACCACACATAAAATATCTATGCTAAAAAAATTGCGAGAAGCTTGGGAATTATGGGTCAAACGAAATACATCTTAAATCAGAAATCACTGTACACTCTGTATTGCACACTCATTGTACCCTACCTGTCATATTGTGTTGAAGTTTGGGGAAATACATATAAAACCAACCTACAAAAGATATGTACACTGCAAAAAATAGCTATAAGGATTGTACATCATGCTGGTTATAGAGATCATACCAACTGTTTATTTGTTAAAAGTCAAACTCTGACATTTAAAGATTTGGTTGAATTCAAAACTGCACAATTCATGTTTAAAGTAACACAAAATATAGTCCCGGACAACATACAAAAAATGTTCATGGGCAGAGATGGGGGTTATAATCTAAGAGGGGAATTGAATTTAAAACAACCTATTGTCCATACTACTCTCAAAAGCAAGTGCATCTCAGTTTGTGGGGTATCCATTTGGAATGGCCTTGATGTAGCAATAAAAACAAGTACTATTGAAATGTTTAAATGCAGATATAAACAGGAATTCTTGGATAAGTTAGAGGAGCTTGAAAATAACGTGAACTAGTATTTTAGTAATTATTTATCTTTTGCTATAGTGGATAGGTATATTATTTTTGATATTGATAGATAACTTATTATTACATATTAATATGATATTGTAAGGAAGGGGCAGGACCAGATAAGCTTTGCTTCTTTCTGTCCCTTCTCGAACAAAACCAATTGTCTTGAGCTATGTTGACAATTGCTTCCATGTCTAGGAAGATATATTTAATTTTATTTGTATTTGTATTTAATTTAGTTTTTTTTATTTTATTTTAATTTTTTAGTTTTTGTTATTTTTTGTTATTTCAAATTTGTGTGTTTATGGTTGTTCCAGATAAATAAGGATCAAATCAAATCAAAACATACTGAGAGTTGTCTTTACTCAAGAGTGGGTGCGCTAAAGGGGTCCCCACACGGCGAGCGATTTTAGCCAGGCGACCAATTTTTTTAGCGAGCCGACCGGCAGAATTGTATCGCCTCCATTGTTATGAATGAGAGAACCCGGCAGGAGATTTTGAAGCGACAGTCGCGCAGATATTTCTGTCGCCTCGCTAAATATCGCCTCTATCCTATTTTTGGAGGCGACGGCACAAGGACAATGAGGAAATAACATGACTTCTACAGTAGAAGTACTGCAGAAGTTCTACTGGTGTATCATTTGTACACCTTTAATGTATCAATACATTCATTGATCAATCTACGTATTATTACCATGCTACATAAGGTTATGTTCATTATTATTAACGGGAACAATTTAAATAAATAACGTTAGTTTGAGAAGCTATAGTGGCCGGCGGCCGCTTGTCATTACTAATAAATGAACAATGCCCCACGATGCACCTACTAGTGTTTTAATACTCGGGTAACAAAATAAGTTGTGGATGTTGACAGAGTTTAATGTCCAGGCTGCAGCTGATGTAGTTTGTAAGGTTTATTGTCCAAAGAAAATTATGGTTGAGAATAAAACAGTTTGCGTCTTCCGTGAAAAAAAAACACTTTCAGCAGCTGCATAACAATACTTGTCCAATCGGTGGTAGTGAACGTATCGTAGCGATCAGGCATGCAGTAATGTCAGGAAGAAGGAGGAGAGGTTGTAATCGTATATGGTGGTTTAATTCCAGCTCAATATGGGTTTTACAGGTTAATACTCTCTCGTAACGCACAACACAGCTACCTGCTAATTATATATACGCTCGCTTCACGACAAACTAACGTCCGGTCCCGGCCGGCGGTCCGTCCTCCTATATCTCCCGGGGGGAAACACCCCCAGCTAAACAGAGCGACACATAGCTTATGCATCTCATTATACCTGAGAACGGTCGCCTCTGGTGTGGGGGGCTAAGCGATTGTCATTGAGCGACAGGTGATCACATCGCCAGGCGACGTCGGTCGCCCGCCGTGTGCAGACCACTTAAAACAACAAATCAAATGATATATCTGAGGCTGAGGAAAAGACACTCCTGACATTCCACAGTAAGCTTTTTCTGACTGGATTAACATTGTCGTGCTGGTTCTTTAAATAATTTTGGCTGGCCCCCATCCTATTATTAATTTCAAATGGCCAGATGTTGACCTTTGGAGGATTTCTAGCTCTATCCAGTGATGCAGGCAGAATAATGCAAATGAAGATATTTAAGCCAGTAGTACAGCGGGTCTGACATTCAACCCCCTCTGGGAGACCATGAAGGACATGGAAAATCAGATATTGCAGGGATTTCACTCCAGCTACCACCACACCACGTATGGCGATTTTCATTTTGCTTCCTCAGGCGTAGCATACACGTTCTGTCAGGAGGACAAAACTTTTTGGAAGGGTTAGGGGTATTAGTCTCACGTAACCAGATCTAGCTTTCTCTACACAATGTTGGCACTCTTCCAGACGTCTGACAGAACCCATTATCATTACGCACAAGGGGGGGAGAAAACATTCCAGTTTGTTTTGTATTTCTCAAACCAATCCCAAACGTCTGCACTGCATGGAGTGTATAGATTGCTAACTCAAATATGTGTTGTTGTTGAGCTGAGAGAAAGGGATATATGAAACAAAAAAACTCAAACTAAATAGCAAGCGGATAAGAAGATTTTTGTTTGGTCAATGGAAGTACTCAATGGTAGGTGTATACATGCTGTCAATATCCTGTAAGTAAGACTAGGTTTTAGATTGTGGCCCTAAACAGGCCCCTGGCTGTTATTAAGCCTGTCCACGAACCCCCGACACAAGCGTTGGCCATTTTGCTCTTACTGTATGTCATGCTCAGGATGGGATTCCTTATCAGAGTAGAAATGAATCCTATCCTGAGCATGACATGAGCAAAATGGCCACTGTGTGAATATGGTCAATAGCCAGAATGTGAGCTTTGACACCAAAGATTGTTTTTAATTTGCCATTTTCAGGTTATTTAAACTTATTAATAACTCTAGGCTTCACAAGAAGAAATAATCTAAACGAAAGACATGGCTATATATTTGGCTTTTTGTTTGGGAAAATAATTCATTAGGATAATGAATCTCAGGATTACTTCTTAATTACAAAGCTTTATTACAAATTAAGTTCAGTTCACAGAAATGTGAATTCTCATTTGACTTCATGCCTGTCCTAAGCTATACTCACACCATGATGTCAGATCTCTTACAGCAGGGAGGAACCATTCGGTCGGCAGACCAGCAGGGACGCGAGAAGGGGGGGGGGTGCGGCAGGGGCTGCAGCACCCCCTGCTGGATGGGAGTGTAACTGCAACTGCAAGGTTGTTTTGGATTTTATTCCAAATTTGTAACCGAGGCTACTCATGTCACAGAGCGGAACGGCACTGCAGATTTACCCTACTCTTGGAATTCATTCAGATCGTCATAGGGGCGCTGTCTCGATAATGCAGTGTTATTATTAACAGCGTGTAACCGACGCATGAACCGGTTGGGATTCGAATAGATGCGGCCTGGAAGCGTCAACGCGGAACTGGAAATCCGTTGGTAAAAAAAATAGACACAGCGGCTGGGATAGTTTTGGACTTTTGGGACGCTGCATTCGCAGTAAAGGAATATATGAACAAGCCAGCAGAAATATCCGAGCCCCCGGGAGGGTGATCGAAGACCTTTTGCATCATGTCGGCGATCATGTATGCGGGGAACGAATTGCAGAGGGAGTGCGCAACACTGGTGGGGTAAGCTGGGCTGTGATGTGTGCATCAGAACGGTTGGTCAGCGGTTGGGCAGCGGTTTTGATTGAAAAGTTTGATTGAAAAGTTTATT
This sequence comes from Notolepis coatsorum, assembly GCF_963971535.1. NCBI lineage: Eukaryota > Metazoa > Chordata > Actinopteri > Aulopiformes > Paralepididae > Notolepis > Notolepis coatsorum. The sequence goes on from NC_140167.1 coordinate 126,163,967, forward strand.
AACAGATTGCAGAATGGGTACAGTACAGTAGGCTACAACTCAATACATACAATTGTTAAGGGGATGCAGACCAGAGAAAGACTTTCGTCTTGTTTACATCAGGGTCCTCCATTTTCAATTCATCATAGTATCCTCTAGTCAAGTGAACGAGAGTGTTGGTTATGACATGACAGACAGTGGAGCTGTTTGCAGATAGCGAGCATTTTGACGTGTTGCGTGGTGGCGATGTCTCGCAGACAATACAACTACAAGTATAATTATATAATATATATATTTTATATAAAAAAAAATTATATAAAAAAATAAAAATTAATCAAAAACGATCGATATCTCAGCACCCCCACTCCCCGCGGACTTCTCGCGTCCTTGCAGACCAGGGAGAACAGAGAAATAATCTTTCTGAGCATCCATGTTTTATACTTTTGCAATGAAATCCCTCCTGTTTTCCCCCTAATCACAAAATGATTGGCTTAATCAATGGTCCTCCTGCCCACTCAGAACCCACTCAAAATACTAATCCTATCTCCTGTTACTTCAAAGGAATTGGTAAGGTCTTTCAGGCCTCTGAAGATAAGCAGATGACTCCTTTTCAGCTGACTCCCTCCAACTGCTCCCCATTGTCTACTTAACATGGGGCCCTGTCTCTAAGTAGAGGACGCCTGACACTGTAATATTAACCATTAACTTTAACCTCTTAACTGGCGCCCAGAAAAGCCATTTTTAAACTTGAGGACTGCATACTTCTTTTGCAAAGCTGATCTTTATACTTTATACTTATAGCACATGCATGAGCCTGGTCTCTTTTGAAAGATAACATTCTGACGTTTCTGATACAAATAAGAATTCACTTTTAGGGCTAATGAAATAGAGTAACATAGGTCTGAACTTGAGTTGTAGAAAAACTTGTTACTCACGTTTTTCTGTAGTAGATTCTCATTGACTTCAATTCATTCTGTGGTTTTTTCTCTTCCTGTTTTCGCTCGTGAATTTTCACCTAGATCCCTGATTCGCTCATATTAACTCATTGGTTACCACCCTGTCCAATTATTTTCAAGATTGCCAAATGATTGACAGTTAGAGCCTCGGGAGTGGTAATAATAAAAAACAAAGCTCTGCAGTGTATTTTGGCGCACACCTCACATATCGGAATGTAACTTGAGAACCGCTGAACGAATTTTACAATATATATATTGTATTAATAAATATGCACACCCGAGCCGCTAGAGGTCGCCAAATTGGCGTGTCGTGCCGGTAGCCAAATCGTCCTCAAAACATCCCTGGGCCGGGTCGGTGCCAGTTAATACTTTGGCGACCAGAGTCCCGCAGCGATTTATAGTCCAGAGGACCGAGCTTTGTCAACAAACCGATGTACTTTCTAACAGCTATATATATACTTTATAATATTGCTATCTGTCCATTCTCATTGTCACTTGAGCGCATAAACGGTGCCTTCATAATGGCTTAAAGAAAATAAAGATCCATCGGTTGGTTGTCATTTTATAGCGTCGTGAATATAAGCATTATCGCAGTTTTCGTCTCGTTTTTTTCTGGGGAGCTAGATATGAGGCTAAAGGCTAGTCACGTTATATCAAACGCCATTTCTGTTGTATATATACGAATGAAATAAAACAAACTGCGTAGCATCCGGACTATTACAGAGCATCTATGGATGAAATGGGGGCGGCGGGGGACGCCGATCAGTATTATTGATTAGCAATACAGTGTGCGTTCAAGTAGCCATTTTCACTCATCGATCGCTTGCGTGTTACTACAATGTCCAATCCGGATGTAATTTGGGGGAATAGTATCCTACCGTCAGCCCATGTGATCGCCGGCAGCATTTCGTCATTATACATCGGAATCTGGTAGATCGATATGTCCATTTGCTGATCATAAATCCCATTATTCCAGGCTGAAATCTGCGTTCCGTAAGGTGATCAAAGATGGAGGATGTTCGTTTGGGATCCAGCCTCATATGAAACGCCCACAGACAATAACATTTTTTTTTTTCCCATTCGGCCTCAAGATACTGCAGTGGAGCGATGGCGCCCCTAAGCGGATCTGGCCGGTAAAGGGTCCCCCCTTGGGTGCGATTGCCTCGTTGGTAGTGTCAGGGTGAAATATCCTGGCTCCGCGAGATGCCCTGCTCGTGCGGATAGCCAGTCCAGGGTTGGCAAAGCACAGCGGGTGGGACCGGGCCGCCTATCTACGGTTCCTGGCGGACCAGCGCCATGTGGCGGCGGGTGCGCTTTGGGATTATCATCGCATATGGCTACAGCAGTGCCGTATGTCGATGTGGATGGGGAGAACGTTGAGGCGGGGACTTGTGTTGCAGTTTGCACAACCCCACCCTCCGTTTTCTGTGCGTTTTTCAGGGGTCTCTGGTTCCCCCTTTTTCGCACTTTGATGGAGTTGACTGCCTCCCCCCCTTCGTTAGGACGGGCGGGTGGACGGGACTCCCCTCCTCCCTGGTTGGGGCTTACGGGCCCTCAGGGTGTACACTTGTTGGGCCACGCGTCTGCTCTGCCCCATATCTCATAATGGCGAAGAGCGAGACGCGATGGCCAGTATGATCATATAACGAAAGGTTATCCTATAATCTAGTTATATGAATACTGGCTGAGCGTCTCGCTCTTAGCGCCCTGAGGTCCCTTGGTTGGGTGTTCAGTGTTGGAAACTTTTTCTGAGGAAGGTAGAGTGTGACCATGTCCAGCGTCATATAGCAGGACGCGGGCGTGTCCTGGTCACGTGCATGTGAGTGCAATTGTTTGTTCGTGAGCACAGTAGGTGCTAGGAGATAAGAGATATCTCATAATGGCGAAGAGCGAGACGCTCAGCCAGTATTCATATAACTAGTGTGGTAACATTGACTGTGTATTTCATAACAAATATGTGTGTATAATTAGAAAACTATAATGCAAAAAGCTCTGTGTACTGGAAAAGCAAAGTGGTTTCAAACAACCCCAGCTGTGTTGAACTGTATTCAGGAGACAGTCAACAAAGATGGAGGATGTTCGTTTGGGATCCAGCCTCATATGAAACGCCCACAGACAATAAAAAAAATTATTTTCCCATTCGGCCTCAAGATACTGCAGTGGAGCGATGGCGCCCCTAAGCGGATCTGGCCGGTAAAGGGTCCCCCCTTGGGTGCGATTGCCTCGTTGGTAGTGTCAGGGTGAAATATCCTGGCTCCGCGAGATGCCCTGCTCGTGCGGATAGCCAGTCCAGGGTTGGCAAAGCACAGCGGGTGGGACCGGGCCGCCTATCTACGGTTCCTGGCGGACCAGCGCCATGTGGCGGCGGGTGCGCTTTGGGATTATCATCGCATATGGCTACAGCAGTGCCGTATGTCGATGTGGATGGGGAGAACGTTGAGGCGGGGACTTGTGTTGCAGTTTGCACAACCCCACCCTCCGTTTTCAGGTTTGGTACAGACCCTATTGTCAGGGTCAACAGCGGTGACAGCTCTGGCCGACGAGATCCAATCTCTGTTGGCGAAGCAAGCCATCGCTGTGGTCCCAAAGGTGGACGCAATGCATGGCGTTTCCTCCCGGTATTCTCTGGTGCCCGAGAAATCGGGGGGGGGGTGTCAGACCCGTACTGGACCTGTCCCATGGAAGGTTCAAAATGTTGACCGTCTCCCACCTGTCAGGTGGGGGACTGGTTCACCTCCATAGACCTGTAGGTTGCGTATTCGCATCCCGATCTTCCATCCTAGGGCTTACCTACGCTTCCTTTGCAGGGCTGGCTTAGTGTACGGGTACCAGAGGCTGCCGTTCGGCTACTCTCTGGCTCTGCGCATCTTCGCCAAGTGCGTGGTGACCGCGCTGGGGCCTCTGCGTCGTCGGGGGTTACGAATTGTATTCTACCCTGGACAACGTTCTGGTCCTTGGCCGGTCAGGGTAGATCGCCAGGTCTCATACCACGCAGGTGGTGTCTCACCAGCCTGGGTTTTGCTGTAGACTGGAAGTGGAGTACTCCTCTTCCCAGTCAACGGGTGGAGTACTTGGGCTTTTTCTAAGCTCAAGGTCTATATGGGCATCCCTCTCAGAGCGGCGCCGAGTGGTTGGTTCTCGACGTGCTCGGGAGGTTCCGTCCTAGGACGGTTACGCCGCTGTCCATGATGCGCCTGCTGCTGTGGTCCCTCTTGGCCTCCTCTTCATGAGGAGGATACAGAGGTGGTTTTTTCCAGTATGGAAATGGACCCGGTGAGAGACATGTGGAAGCGGCTGAAAGTTCCCATGTCAGTACTGGGGGACCTTGTGGTGGGCAGGCATGTTTTGGTCAGGACGGACAACAGGGACAGGGAGGAGAGACAGGGAGGAGTGCGCTCTCCCCGTCTGCACCGGGCGGCGGTCGGGCTCTGGCTGTGGGCGTTCTCCATCTGCGCTGCCTGAGGGCTCTCCACATCCCCGGCAGGGAGAATGTGGGTGCAGGTGTGATGTCGCGGGGGGTCCTCACCCTGACGAGTGGGGACTACGTCCAGACATAGTCGGGCAGGTCTGGGACCGATTCCGTGGCCGCCCTGGATTCTGTACGCATTCCCCCCCTTACACCTGATAGCTCAGCTGTTGGGGCGGGTACGTCGGGAGCGCGGGACTTGGTCCTGGTCGCGCCGGGGCTCAGCTGTGTGGTCCCCGGCCCTGATTCGCTCTGCGTCTCAAGCCTGTGGAACGTTCTCTGTCTCCGAGTGGGACCTCCAACTATTGTGGTTCAGGCGTTTGTCCGCCTCCTCACGCTAGTGAGTTGGAGGCGGGCCTTCACCTGTCGTGTCCTATCCGTGCACTGGGGGTTTACCTCAGGACTCTGGCTCTCGGGGCTTCCGTTCAACTTTTTGTTTGTTACGGTGGCCTTTGCGCGGGTGAGGCGCTGTCCAAGCAGCACCTGTCACATTGGTTGTGGGGGGGCGTTGCCTTTTGCTGCACGTTGGCTGGACAGGTCCCCCCTCGGGCTGCTGCCCTGTTAGGGGGGGCCTCGGTGGAGGACATCTGTGCTGCGGCCTCCTGGTCCTCCCCAGGTCCCTTCGTTAAGTTTTAGCTCGTGGACATGACTGGGGGTTCTGTCTCCCAGGCGGTTCTGAGGTCTGGGACCTCTCCTGCATCCCGCCTTTTGGTGGTCTAGCAGGGGTGTGTAGGTGTGTGCCACGGGGTGATGTGTCACACGTGGTCCCGCCTGTGCTGTGCGTTTTTCAGGGGTCTCTGGTTCCCCCTTTTTCGCACTTTGATGGAGTTGACTGCCTCCCCCCCTTCGTTAGGACGGGCGGGTGGACGGGACTCCCCTCCTCCCTGGTTGGGGCTTACGGGCCCTCAGGGTGTACACTTATTGGGCCACGCGTCTGCTCTGCCCCATATCTCATAATGGCGAAGAGCGAGACGCGATGGCCAGTATGATCATATAACGAAAGGTTATCCTATAATCTAGTTATATGAATACTGGCTGAGCGTCTCGCTCTTAGCGCCCTGAGGTCCCTTGGTTGGGTGTTCAGTGTTGGAAACTTTTTCTGAGGAAGGTAGAGTGTGACCATGTCCAGCGTCATATAGCAGGACGCGGGCGTGTCCTGGTCACGTGCATGTGAGTGCAATTGTTTGTTCGTGAGCACAGTAGGTGCTAGGAGATAAGAGATATCTCATAATGGCGAAGAGCGAGACGCTCAGCCAGTATTCATATAACTAGTGTGGTAACATTGACTGTGTATTTCATATGAAATATGTGTGTATAATTAGAAAACTATAATGCAAAAAGCTCTGTGTACTGGAAAAGCAAAGTGGTTTCAAACAACCCCAGCTGTGTTGAACTGTATTCAGGAGACAGTCAACAAACCCTCACACAAACAGATGTACTCAACTGCTTAGAACAGAAGGAACAGTCACTCAACCCCCACTCAAGCAATGGCTAATCTATAGAACAAACAATACCTTTCCACAGGGACAGTTGCACCAAAAAGCAGAAGGCTAAATGAAACAATTATAGATTAGAAACACACTGTTACACCATCACTGAAAACTGCAAATATCTGTGTATAATGACTCATTCAAAACAAGATCATATTAATTAAACTGACTTATTAGATAAAAGGTATTTGAATGTCATTTAGAATGTCAAACTGATTATGAAGGTAATAGTGTCATTTCACTCCTGGTGTAAACCATATATATAAAATAAGTCTCAATTACAAAGGTTTAGTCTGGTAAATCCACGTATCATGTTTAAAATATAGATAACTCCACTATGAATGGGGATAATGCTGACAATAAAGGTACAAATTTAGAAATGGTTCTAGTGTTAAAAACTGTTAAACTCATCAAGAGCCACAGACCCCCTGGACTGAGAAGACCACAGCCCAAAGGAGGGGGCCATGGCCCCCTGGGGCCACAGACCAGACCCCAAGGAGGAAGACAGGGGGCGGACCGCCCCCCACAGAAGATCATCTGATTGGAATGCAAGAAACAGAAGAACGCCTGTTTTTAGAATCAAGAACCAATTGGAACAGAACGCCAAATATATAGAAATAACTGATTGGCTATGGACCAAGTCAACTTATGACATCATTTTGAGTATAAATGAGAAACGCATTGGTAGAGAGAGCAGGCCAGACACCAGGGGGTTCTGCGCCTCCGCCTCTCCACCAGAGAATACTGTGAGCTGTTGCATGTGAGTAAATCATGGAAAAACCACTGTTGTTTAGTTTAGTGTAACATGTACAGATCCCTATCTGTTGACCAGGTTTACTCATGTGTAATGCTCAGTAGATTCTCTATTTCATTTGATAAACATGACTATTGTTTTATGTACTGTTATGGTTTGTAACCGACCTCAAACGCAACGGCACAGACAGGAAGTTCAGAGTTAGCCAAGAGTCACAAGATGGATGAGGTACAGTAATCAAACAAACGGGGATCTGGCATGTGACGATGTAGCGGCTCTGCAGATACTCCCAGTAGATAGTGGTGAGGAATTGGCATGTGACGTTGTAGCGGCTCTGCAGATCCTCCCAGCTTTCACTCACGGTGGAAAACGGAGAGAGAGAGAAATCAGAAACAGCCCAACGAACACACAGAGGCAGAGAGGTGACTGAGTCCAGTATTAATCCCAAGTGACTTGATCTTCGGTGTACCACACACAAGTTAGCGGAGTCCAGTGAAAAACAACACAGTATTCTTCAGTGTTATTCTAACACACAAATTAGCTGAGTCCAGTGCAAAACAAAACGGAATTCTTCAGTGTTATCCTAACACACAAATTAGCTGAGTCCAGTACAAAACAAAAACCGTATTTCTTCAGTGTTTACCAACACACAAAAAACTGATAATCCAAAAGGACTGTTTTCCAAAAACTCACCAGAGCGCAACGGGTAAAGCGGGCAGATAACGAGGCGCAGCTCCAAACGGGGAACCAGGTTCTCCACAGCGGTTCTCCACAAAAAAGGTTCTGGAGAGAAAGAAGACAGGAACAGCGACGGGGAAAGGCAGGTATATGCAGTTGTATTCCAGAACGACCCAACATTGAAAGCAAGGAGGTCTGTGTATATAAAGCCTTCAGGGGCGCTAATTACAAACTGTGACAGCTGCGGGATGAGATTGACACTTGCTCCAAAAGCGTGTGGCGGGGAATGCACCAATCAACACGGCACCTTAAAGGAACGGAGCGCGTGGCGGGGAATGCATCAATCAACATAGTACCTTAAAGGAACGGAGCGTGTGGCGGGGAGCGGACCAAACCTCACAGTACCCCCCCCTCCACGGGAGCCACCCGGCGACCAGCCCGACCCGGCTCGCCCGGATGGGCACGATGGAAGTCGGTGATCAGGCCGGGATCCACGATGAGCTGGCGGGAGACCCAGCTCCGTTCTTCCGGACCGTACCCCTCCCAGTCCACCAGGTACTGGAACCCCCGACCCCGCCGTCGAACGCCCATCAACCGGCGGACCTGCCACTGGGGGTGACCGTCCACCATCTCGGGAGGAGGTGGTTCCGGAGCAGGAGGCATTAGGGGACTGAGAGAGACAGGCTTAACCCGGGACACATGGAAAACGGGGTGAATGTGCATGGACGCAGGAAGCTTAAGACTCACCGCCGCCGGACTGAGTACCTTCAGAACCTCAAAAGGACCGACGAACCGGGGGTTAAGCTTCTTGGCCGAGGACCGAAGTGGAAGGTCCCTGGCGGAAAGCCACACCCTCTGCCCAGGGTGGTACGTCGGCGCAGGAACCCGGCGCCGGTCAGCCCCACAACTGGCGCGCTCCGATGACCGGAGCAGCGCAGTCCTGGTGATCTCCCAGACCCGACGGCACCGGTCGAGGTGGTCCTGTACGGAGGGAACTGCCACCTCCGACTCCTGTGCAGGGAAAAGAGGGGGTTGGTAGCCCAGGGATACCTCAAAGGGTGAGAGGCCGGTGGCGGAACTGACCATGGAGTTGATGGAGTACTCGACCCAGGGAAGGAAACGGCTCCAAGAAGCGGGTTTCTCGGCAGCCACACACCGAAGAGCAGACTCCACACTCTGGTTCATCCTCTCCGTTTGTCCGTTAGTCTGGGGATGATAACCAGAGGAAAGACTGACCGTTGCCCCCAATCCCTTGCAAAAAGCCTGCCATACCTGGGAAGTGAACTGGGGCCCCCGGTCCGAGACGACGTCCTGGGGAAAACCATGGAGGCGAAACACGTGGCGTGTCAGGAGGTCCGCCGTCTCGGCCGCCGAGGGAATCTTGGGAAGGGCCACGAGGTGAACCCCCTTGCTGAACCGATCCACCACGGTTAGTAGGCACGTGTTCCCCTGGGAAGAAGGAAGACCTGTGACGAAGTCCAGCGCCACATGTGACCAAGGACGGCTCGGAATGGGAAGCGGCTGCAATAGCCTGGAGGGCGCCTTGTGGGAGGCCTTGCTGCGGGCGCAGACTGTGCAGGCCAGTACAAAGTCCTTGACGTCGTTCCTCATGGTGGGCCACCAGAATCGACGAGCCAGGAAGGAGAACGTGCGATGAACGCCCGGGTGGCAGGCGAACCGGCTGGTATGGCCCCACTGGAGGACCCGGGACCGGACCGAGTCGGGGACGAAGAGACGATGAACCGGTACATTGCCTGGAGCGCGATGGAAGCGTAGTGCACGCCTTACCACCCCCTCGATGCCCAAGGTGACTACTCCTACCACCCTGGCCTCTGGGAGGATGGGAGTCGGGTCCTCAGTGGTTGGAGCCCCCTTGGAGTGTAACCTGGACAGGGAGTCGGCCTTCGTGTTGCGGGAACCAGGGCGAAACGTCAGCGAGAAGTCGAACCGACTGAGGAAGCTGGCCCATCTTGCCTGCCGGCCATTGAGGCGCTTGGAAGCACGGATGTACGTCAGGTTCTTGTGGTCCGTCCAAATGGTAAATGGCTCCTCGGCCCCCTCTAGCCAATGACGCCACTCCTCCAAGGCAGCCACAACCGCCAGCAGCTCCCGATTGCCGATGTCATAGTTCCTCTCGGCAGGGAGGAAACGACGCGAGTAGAAGGCGCACAGATGTACCTTCTGGTCTGTTGCCGACCGCTGGGATAAGATAGCTCCTAGTCCAGTATCCGAGGCGTCCACCTCGACGATGAACTGTCTCTTGGGGTCTGGATGGAGCAAGACCGGGGCGGAAGTGAACCTCTTCTTGAGGGATTGGAACGCAGCACACGCCGCAGGGGACCAGTCGAACGGCAGGGCGGGAGAGGTCAGCCTGGTAAGCGGTTCCGCCACTTGACTGTAGTTCCGGATGAATCTTCGGTAGAAGTTGGCGAACCCGAGGAAGCTCTGTAACTCCTTCCGAGAGGTGGGTTCCGGCCACTCCTCCACGGCCCGGATCTTGCGAGGGTCAGCTCGGGTCAAGCCTCTCTCCACGATGAATCCCAGGTAATCGACGGAGTCGGAGTGGAATCGGCACTTCTCTGCCTTGACGAAGAGCCGATTGTGGAGGAGGCGCTCCAGCACACGGCGGACATGCTGGATGTGTTCCTCGAGGGTCTTGGAGAAAATGAGGATGTCGTCTAGGTATACTACCACAAACTCCTCCAGCATGTCACGAAGGGCGTCGTTCATGAGCGCCTGGAATACCGCCGGAGCGTTGGTGAGGCCGAACGGCATTACCAGGTACTCGTAGTGGCCCCTGGGAGTCTTGAAGGCGGTCTTCCACTCATCGCCCTCTCGGATACGGACTAGATGGTAGGCACTCCGGAGGTCCAGCTTGGTAAAGACGGTAGCCTGGGTGACAGGCTCGAAGGTGGAGTTCATGAGAGGAAGAGGGTACTTGTTCTTAATGGTGATCTCGTTGAGCTGGCGATAGTCGATGCAGGGTCGAAGGTCTCCGTCCTTCTTCCCAACAAAGAAGAAACCGGCCGCCACAGGAGAGGAGGAAGGCCGAATGAGTCCTGCTTCCAAGGACTCAGAGATATATTGATCCATCGCTGCCTTCTCAGGGACGGTCAGACTGTAGAGGCGGCTGCCGGGAAGGGGAGCCCCTGAGCGAAGGTCGATGGCACAGTCGTAAGGCCGGTGAGGCGGAAGGGCCTGAGCCCTGGACTTACTGAAAACCTCCTTGAGGTCGTGGTACTCGGGGGGTATGGTCGAGAGGTCCGGAGGCGGCTCACAAACGGATCGCCGGGGCGAGGGACAGGACGCCGCCTGAAGACACTGGGCATGACAGGAGGAGCTCCACCCCCTGATGGTACCGGAGGACCAGGCGATGTGGGGCTCGTGCACCGCGAGCCAGGGCCGGCCCAGGACTACTGGGACAAGAGGGGATCTGGTGATAAAAAACTGGAGTCTCTCAACGTGGTTACCAGCAATGGTGAGCAGGACAGGACAGGTGCGTTGAGTGATGTCAGCCAGGCGGTGTTGGTCCAATGCGAATACCTCCAATGGCCTCACGAGGTCCTCAAGTGGAATGTTGGCCCGGGTAGCAAACTCGAAGTCTAGGAAACTCTCGTCAGCCCCCGAGTCAATGAGTGCCTCCACCGTGGCCCGTTGGTCCGCCCAGGCCAGGGTGACGCTCATCAGACGGCTAGGTGGTGCACGGCTCTGGGAACGAGAAAAACGGCTCACCAGGATCTCCCGGGGTCCCGGCGAGCCTGGTCTTTTGGCCGGGTAGGGCAGTTGGCGATACGGTGTCCATCCCGACCGCAGTAGAGGCAAAGGCCGGACCTGAACCTCGCCTCCCGTTCAACTTGGCTAAGATGTGAACGTCCCAGCTGCATGGGTTCCTCCCCGGGCACCGAACGGGAGGGGAAAGGGCCACCAGTCGTGTTGGGAGCAGGGCGGACCGCAGTACCATCACGAGTACGGGGGGTCTGGAGAACCTCTGGAGGTCCCTGTCGGGTTCTCTCACGTCTTCTCTCCTGGAGGCGTCCGTCGATGCGAATGGCGAGGCTGAATAGGTCCTCGAGGGACTCGGGTTCCTCACGGGTCGCGAGCTGGTCCCTAACAGCGTCGTTGAGCCCCCTCATGAAGGTGAGACGAAGCGCTTGATCGTTCCAACCGCTCTCCGTTGCCGCCAGTCTGAACTCCAGCACGTAGTCGGTGACCCCGCCACTGCCCTGCCGGAAGGTGCCCAACCGGGCTCCAGGGTCCTGGCCACGGGCTGGGTGGTGGAAAAAGCTCAGCTACGAAGTCTGAGTAGGAAAAACAGAAATCAGCCCCCATTGCCCAGGAGGCAGTGACCCACTGGGCTGCCCGGCCTGAGAGCAAGTTAGTCATGTAAGCCACTCGGGCTCCCCTTGAAGTGAATCGGCTGGGTTGATGACGAAAAACCAACTCACATTGCATGATGAATGTGGCACAATCCTCGAAGTTACCATCGAACAACCGTGGTTCGGAGAGACGGGGCTCCCGAGGTGCGGGATCGGGAGGCGCGGGGCCTGCCAGGGCTGCGGGTGATGCTCCGGCCGAGGCTCCTGAAGTAAGTGGGGTTACAAGCAAGGTGTTAACGGTTACACTCAGCGCTTGTAATTGGTGGAGAATATTAGACTGCTGGCGAGCCAGAGAGCCAAGTGACTCCTGAATAGGCAGGACCTGGTCTCGGAGCTCCTGTACAGCAACCGCAGCCGCACCTAGCTGTAGGCTGTGGTCGTTGGGTAACTCAATCTGGACCGCCAACGCTGTTCTGACCCTGTCTCCGTCGGCTGAGGTCGTCATGGTTGGGTCTTAATGTTATGGTTTGTAACCGACTTCAAACGCAACGGCACAGACAGGAAGTTCAGAGTTAGCCAAAAGCTAGGGCGTATTTATTTACAGAGTCACAAGATGGATGAGGTACAGTAATCAAACAAACGGGGATCTGGCATGTGACGATGTAGCGGCTCTGCAGATACTCCCAGTAGATAGTGGTGAGGAATTGGCATGTGACGTTGTAGCGGCTCTGCAGATCCTCCCAGCTTTCACTCACGGTGGAAAACGGAGAGAGAGAGAAATCAGAAACAGCCCAACGAACACACAGAGGCAGAGAGGTGACTGAGTCCAGTATTAATCCCAAGTGACTTGATCTTCGGTGTACCACACACAAGTTAGCTGAGTCCAGTGAAAAACAACACGGTATTCTTCAGTGTTATTCTAACACACAAATTAGCTGAGTCCAGTGCAAAACAAAACGGAATTCTTCAGTGTTATCCTAACACACAAATTAGCTGAGTCCAGTACAAAACAAAAACGGTATTTCTTCAGTGTTTACCAACACACAAAAAACTGATAATCCAAAAGGACTGTTTTCCAAAAACTCACCAGAGTGCAACGCGTAAAGCGGGCAGATAACGAGGCGCAGCTCCAAACGGGGAACCAGGTTCTCCACAGCGGTTCTCCACAAAAAAGGTCCTGGAGAGAAAGAAGACAGGAACAGCGACGGGGAAAGGCAGGTATATGCAGTTGTATTCCAGAACGACCCAACATCGAAAGCAAGGAGGTCTGTGTATATAAAGCCTTCAGGGGCGCTAATTACAAACTGTGACAGCTGCGGGATGAGATGGACACTTGCTCCAAAAGCGTGTGGCGGGGAATGCACCAATCAACACGGCACCTTAAAGGAACGGAGCACGTGGCGGGGAATGCATCAATCAACATAGTACCTTAAAGGAACGGAGCGTGTGGCGGGGAGTGGACCAAACCTCACATGTACAGACTGGGTTTGATGTGCAAACCTTATCAATCCTTTTGTACAACATGTTTGATGTACTATGAAATAATCCCTGTATGTAAACAATCTTCTAATTCACTCTGAGCCCCGAGGCAAATAAACCATTTGAGTTGAACTATAGTTCCCTTGTCTGGCTGCACTAATTATTCCTCTCTGGCTATTTTTGGGAGTCAGATGAGAGGAACCACACTATCACTCTCCTTCTCTCCCTCTAGTTGGCAACCTCAATGCACTATTAACCTTAGAAATGTATAGAATATACGACACTAGGTTATAGGACAACCTTTTGTTTTGTTTCCTCGCCTTTTCTTGATAGATTCAAGATTCAAGAGTTTTTTTTATCACATACATACAAGGGCATACAGTGAAATGCGGTTGGCCATGCCCGCTACGATTGTGCAAGAATACAATAGTGATAGAATCCTGTTTAGAGAATCGTTGAAAGTTAGGGCCACCACAAGCAAACAAAGATATAATTAGATAAGACAACGTAATAACAAGCGGGCAGAAAAGTGGCCATTTCTTAATTTGAGGACTGCATACTTTTTTTGCAAACCAAAATACTATACTTTATACTTGTAGCACATGCATGGGCCTGGTCTCTTTTTAAAGATGACATTCTGAAAAAAATATCACTTTTAGTGCTAACGTAATAGAGTAACATAGGTCTGAGCTTGAGTTGTAGAAAAACTTGTTACTCAAGTTTTTCTGTAGTAGTTAGTAGTCCAGAGGTAGTATTTCCCCAGAAGGTGGTATTTCATAAAGATCCATTCAGAAATGAGTGATTAGGAGTGATTTTGGTAAACTGTGTACAAAAGAAAAACTGAGTTTTCTCATAGACTTCAATTCATTCGGCTGTTTTTCTCTTCCTGTTTTCGCTCTTTAGTTTTGTTTTTTAGATTCATACATCCCCACGTGGGTTATCATTGGAAAGCCACACTCATTGGCTACAAAAATCCACAATCATTTTCGAGATCGGATCTAGATTGACGGAACTACTGCACCAAGAGTCGGGAGTGGTATTTTGCGCAATACCGTGTACTTTGCACAATACTCAAATACCGGCATGTAACTCGAGAACCACTGAACGGATTTTGTCGCTATCGACAGGCAACAAATAAGCCTTCAATTCTATATATATATATATTGTATTACAAAATATGCACAACCGAGCCACTAGGGGTCGCCAAAGTGCCGGTGGGAAAATCGTCCTAAAAACTTCCCATATGCGGGTCGGCGCATGCTAAGAGGCTAATTAGAGGCCATATCATGCTTTTTATATTTTACCCTTAGTGTATTATATAGCTGGAGGTGCATGGAGAACATCCACACGTCAAAGGGAGTAGTTCTCTTGCAAGAATGCCTTGTTTTTTTTAGTCCAGCCTTTTCTTCTGTAATGTCTAACGGAACGTAGACCAAATGCGTCCACATTTTTATAGGATTCTAGCACATTTTCATAACAATAGCGAATATTACCGTTTTCATTGAGGTTTCTTACAAATTAACGATGCTTTATGTTGTCCTTTATATCCCGATTATCATTAAAATCTTAAATGGTAGCATATGTCCCCCTTTAGACAACATATGTAACGCTACCAGCGCACTTTTGTTAAGATAATTAGTTTACCATTCGCGGTCGCTATACCGAGGTTGCAGTAATAGTTTACCGCTGTTCAGATCATGGCGAAGAATAGACACATCCCAGTGACCTGTGCTAAGGATCTTGGGAAATGTATTCATGTAGTTTTCAACATTTTCACCTTTTGATTTTAAATGCTGCCATCTACTGACAACAGAAAGTGTTGTCTAATCGTCACCTTGAGAGTCACCCGAAACCCATTCTAGAGATTCCCACTTTTTACTGGGAATGGGGCGTGGCCGTATTTGGTGCCAGACAATAAGAGTGGCTGCGATTGGTCACTGTGACGTTATGTCACTATTAAACACAGTAGTTTACTCTTGGAATATAATCTATTGATGTGTATTATTGTTCACTATTGCAATAAAAAATAACCCTGATATGTTCTGGTCTGACTCCTGACTTGCGTATCTCAGTTTGTCAAGATGGCGGCTCGCTCGTAAACTTTTTTCGTTCTCTTTTTCAATATCTAGGCTGTGAGCATGGAAAGCAGCTCATATGATGTTACATGAGTTACAGTATAACTATCAACCCACAGCCTCCTTTGCATCGTGATGATACTCAGTCATTTATAATATATTATAATTCAGTATAACCTAAAGTTGGATCACGTATGGTTTCCTCAGAAGCTCCATTTGAACTGGGACCTGATAGGAATTGAGAATAACCTATGAAGTGAAGCCAGGTTTTGTACTCCAAGGCTAGAGGGGGTACATGGCCAAGTCTGCTAGGTCTCTTTTGATATTATAATGAGTCTCTCTGGTCCCACGGCACCGGGTGCTATCCTGCACTACTTTCCAAGTACAAGCTGGACACACACTTTCCCAAGGCAATTCCAGCCATTCATTTGAGTTACTTCCCAATCAAGGGTGCCTTCATTACTGATGTGTTTATTAACCCCCCCCCCCCCCCCCCCCCACACACACACACACACACACACACATACACACACACACACACACACACACACACACACACACACACACACACACACTCACACACACACACACACATTGGACCATTATGAGGTTCCTTTGATTTAGCAAGTCACAGTTTTAAGAGACCTTTAATTCAGCCCATTTAAAAAGTGCCTTGCACTGTTGAGATATTGGAAGCAGTTTATTAGCTTTGCTAATGGAAGTTGAAGGAGGCATCAAGCTCAATTACATGAACCCGCCAAACAGCTTCCTGTTAAGCGACAAATACTGGTATAAAAAAGGATTAAAAAACCCACTCCGCAATCCATATGCAAAAAAAAGGGTTGTCCCACACTGAACACAAAGCCAACCTGCTCATCAGGAGCTATTAGGGTTTAAAACCCTTAGGGGTCGGCCCACGCTGTTTGCACCTGCACACGGGTGAACAATGGCCTTGTCTCAGCCCAGAGGATTTCCCAGAAATGGCCAAAAAGTCGCGCATTTCAGAAATCGGTCAAAATAGAGAAATGGCATTTTTGAGTGCTTTGAGATGTTATATATGTCTCCTTATTTGCAAAACTTAATACGACTTGTAAATACGTACATTTTTATTAGATTGTAAGGCTGTTTTTCCCCACAATAGTATGAAAGAACAGGCGGCTAGGTGGTGTAGTGGGCAAGGCGCTCACCACCAATGCAGGAGACGCTGGGTTAGAGCCCAGCTCTCCGCATTGCTATCAGCTTGGCTGGTCGTTCATACTAATACAATTGGCAGTATTAGGGGGTGGGAAGCTGATGGGTGGGGATCGGACGTTGTGGACAGCGACTCCTACAGGTCGGTTGGTGCGCCTGCGCAGCAGAATCAGGAAGCGACGGGGGCGGCGTGTCCCTCCCACGCAGACCCCCGACGCTGAGAGATTGCACTGTGCAGGTGAAAAGATGCGACGGCTGCTTCCTCGAGTACCGGAGGGGGGGGCTTTGTCCACATTGCAGCCGGCTTGTGGGAGGCATGGCCTAACAGCGTTCGAGACAGGGGAGGGTAGAATTGGACGATACGAAATTGAGATGGGAGAAAAATAGAAAGAAAAACGGGAGAAAAAGTAGATACAAAAAAAATAGTATGAAAGAACTACAATGTCGAGTAATATTTTTAGAGGTTCTTAAGCTGCAAGGGCCCACATGTGGGCCCTTTTGAGGACGATTTGCCCACCGGCACTTTGGCGACTTCTAGTGGCATATCTTTAATACAATATATATATCGAATTGAAGGCTTATTTGTTGTCTGTCGAAATCCGACAAAATCCGTTCAGCGGTTCTCGAGTTACATGCCGGTATTTGAGGCTTGTGCAAAGTACACGGTATTGCGCAAAATACCACTCCCGACTCTTGGGGCTCTAGTTCTGTCATTTGACGATCTCGAAAATTATTGTGGAGGGTTGTTGATTGTGGAGGCCAATGAGTGTGGCTTTCCAATGATACCCCACGTGGGGATGTATGAATCAGGGATCTAGGGTCTAAACTAACGAGCGAAAACAGGAAGAGAAAAACAGCCGAATGAATTGAAGTCTATGAGAAAACTGAGTTTTTCTTTTGTATACAATTGACCAAAATCGGAGGGCGGAGCTAGGCGATCATGGAGTAGACCTGTTTCACGTGAGCTCCCTTCTATCGTGCGAAATATACTTTTCTCCCCATTAGTCTTTATTTAATTTTTATTTGTTATTTGTCTGCTTGTTGAGTCGTCGAGTTTCAACTACTGTCGTCGACTTTTTTCAACTTTCTGCGATGTCGGTGGTGGAGACCAGATCCATGAGCACCCCAGCCAGCAAACTGCCACCGGGCCTGACCGCGCCGTCGCCCGGTATCAATGAGATAAGCGAAGCTGTACTCTCGGTCATGACCAAACTCCATGCAGACTTTGAGACACGCTTCGCTGAAACACAAAGAAAAGTGCAGGCGGAATTTTTTGATAACCTTCATCGAGAGATGTCAGAGGAAATTAGGTTGGCGGTCGACCCGTTGAAAGACAAGATGGAGTCGCTGCACGTTGTCTCCTCGGCTAATGCTAACGAACTAGCCACGCTAACGACAGAGGTCTCACTACAAGGCGAGAGGATGGCGGGTCTGGAGACCTCCCTGCTGGCTAGGCAGGCTGAAGTTGCCAAACTACAGTCGGTAATTGTGGAAATGCAGTCCCGGGAGAGACGCTACAACATCAGGATTGTTGGTGTACCGGAGGGCAACGAGGGAGGCCGTCTCTCGGAGACCATGCCGGAATTGTTGCAGGAAATACTGGGGAAAGATGTCCTCCCCAGCCCTCCCGTATGTGAATCGGCCTACAGAGCGGGCAGGACCAGTCCTGGAGTGAACAAAGAGTCGAGGCCCATTATTGTCAAGCTGAACAGGCTTCAGCAGAGGGAGCTCATCATGCGGTCGGCCCGTGCCAGAAGGGGTAAACTAAGTCTTGGCGATCACAAAGTGGCCATTTTCGAAGACTTTACGCCGGAGGTTCAAGCACAGAGAGGCGAATACAAAGTGGTCATGTCCAGGCTATGGAAACTAGGCCTGAGGCCTACGCTATTCGCTCCCGCGAAATTATCTGTGCTGGGTAAGGACAATGATCGGCGTTCATTTTGGTCTTTGGCTAAAGCGAAGGAATATCTCGGGGGGATAGCCGAGTCTGTAGCTTGATATCTATGTCGGGTGAGTGACTTGGCGGTGTGGGCCTGAATACATTGATGGGGCGGACTACTCACAGATGCTTGTTGTCATGCCAGACATGCTAACTGTCCACTGCCCATCCAAACTAGCGGGGCATCCCAATGACTTCTGTTACTTGCTAATGCTGACCGCATGGTCGTACGTGTGTGTCGCCTCTATGAAAGCTAGCGAGCTAGCTGAACAATGTACAAAACAGATTCTAGCGTGCTAGCCGGATTCATCACTAGCTTACGCGCTAGCCTCGGGCTAGCTAGCAGGCTGTGTCTATCGCCCGCGCCGAGACACTCGAGACCCGTTAATGTTTACGTATTTTGGTTGTTGTTGCTGTTTAAGTGACATCGGTTTGCACAATTCAACGGTGATCGGGTCCTTAACTAACTTCTTGTATGCTTTTATTTTTATATCCAGGCTGTTTTGAGCTTTGGGCTCCAGTAGTAGAAGGTCGGTTGAATATATATATACAATATATGATAACAGGTTGTGTCAGGTATAGCTTATTACTATCCCCGGGTTAATGAAGGTGTTTAATTCTATTCTTACATAGGTTATGTCATTCCAGCCGTGGTGCCTGATCAGAGGGGCTGTTACATGCGTGCACTTTGACCATAACCCCCTTTTTTCCCTTTCTTCTTATTGTCGATGTTTAAATGACATCTGTTTGCGCAATTTACCTGTGATCCGATCCTGCCTTATCTGCTGGTATGCTTTAATTTAATTTTGTTTTGAATTTTCCTTTATCCATTTATGCTATAACATTGCGACATTAATACGCAGACTCGGAAGTAGATGGTTACAGGGTTGATGTTGAGTTATTATATAATAATGGCTATTTTTTCCATTATAGTTGTCTCATGTTAGGGCCAAGGCTCACGGTGGTTTTCGACCGATATCTTTATTGAATTAAATTTTTATTTTTATTTGTGTTTATTGGACTAGTGGGGGTTTAATCAGGGGTTTATCTAGAGGGGGGTCGGAGTGGAGAGCGTCTTATTGGATCCATGACTCCAGTGGGAAATTATAGGAAGATGACCATCCTTAGTGGATGGGGCATAGGGAGGGGATTTGAGAGTGGGTATAGGAGGGTTTATAATAGGACGGGTCGGTTAGGGTTTAGAGTAGAAGGAGGGGGGGTTGTAACTGGGGTGGTATTTTTCTGTGTTTCATGTACTGTTGTCTTATATGTGTGTAATTGTTCCTCCTCTGAACTCCTGGGATTGACCGTCTGGGCCCGCCTGGATCAGTGCCTCTGTACTCAGCCTGGCTGCACTGGTATGTTCTCTACGCATTTAGACAAACTCGACCATGGCTAAATTGAATATTTTAATTTGGAACGCAGGGGGTCTTAACGCCCCACACAAGCGTGCCAGTGTCCTTTGGTTATTGAAGAGAAGAAATATTGACATTGCTCTCCTTAGTGAGACGCATTTATTGGTGGGTGATGTGTCAAGGCTAGCAAATCGACAATATCACGTTATCTCCTCATCCTCAGCCGATGATAAGATGAAAGGAGTCGTCATAGTTACAAGACGTAACCTTGATATCAAAGTCCTGGATGTGTGGTCGGACACGGAGGGAAGGATTACTATAGCAAAAGTTGAGTTCTCTCATAGAAAGATGGCGATAATAGCATTGTATGCCCCTAACACATTTGATTCAGCGTTCTATAATACAATCACGAACAATATGTTGGAACTTACTGGATACGCTCTCATTGTGGGTGGCGATTTTAATGCGTGCTGGGATGAGGAGATGGATAGGTCCGGGTCCTCTGAAACAAGCGACCAAAAACGGTCCTCTAAGGCCCTCAGGATGTGGGCCCAGGACACGGGGCTCGCAGACCTATGACGCTTATCCAATCCCACCCTCAAGGATTACTCTCACCTGTCAGCCAGACACAAAACCTTCTCTCGAATAGACTATGCATTCGCGTCCCCTAATATGTTTGATAGTTTCGACGTCTCATTGGTTCCCCTGGCTCTCTCGGACCACAAGGGGATTTTCCTTGTGGCAACCTTTGGCAGGCTCTCCACGAGAGCTCCCAGGTGGCGTTTTAATTCAACCTTATTAAAGAATGATGATTTCTTTTCTGAGTTCAGGAGTAAACTAGCTGAATTCTTGCAGATCAATGTTGGCACGGTCGATGACCCCAGGGTCCGATGGAACGCATTGAAAGGATTTATCAGGGGTCATGTCACACTTTTCGCCTCCAATTTGCGTAAATCCCGGTCAAAAAAACTAGAAGGACTGGAAACATTATATGCGGACCTATACGCATCTTTGCAAACTAACTATAGTGAACGACTAAACACACAACGTAAGATAGTCAAGAAAGAAATAAACTCCATACTTAAACAACAGTCTGAGTTCTTGATACATAGGACAAGGCAAAATTACTACTTTCACGGCTACAGGCCTAGCCATCTATTGGCAATGAAAATACGCTCGAATGATCATTTCTCGGATATCCCCTCGATCAAGACGCGACAGGGTACAGTCACTACTGATTCGAAAAAGATCAACGACACTTTTAAAGAGTTTTACTCACAGTTATATAGCTCAGAGGTTAATCTCGACGACTCTAAATTTGAATCGTTCATTGGCGGGCTTGAAATACCCCACATTTCTGAGGAAGAGGCTAAGGAACTGGGGAAACCGATCACTCTTATGGAACTAAGGGAGACGATTGCTGAAATGCAGAGGGGTAAGGCACCAGGCTGGGATGGTATTCCACCCGAGGTGTATTTAGCTTTCTGGGACCAACTGGGTCCATTGATGCTCGATATGATAAATTACGCTATCGAACAAGGGGAGTTCTCAAGAGATGTCAACATGGCGTTGATTTCTTTACTTCTCAAGAAGGAACAAGATCCCAATGATTGTGGTAGCTATAGGCCCTTGAGTCTTCTCGCGGCCGATTTAAAAGTGTTTGCCAAGGTGCTGGCCCGCCGCCTGCAGAGATTTATGACGGTATTGGTACACTGCGATCAAACTGGTTTTATCCCGGGGCGCCTGGCTGCAGATAATCTTAGGAGGCTGTTGCATGTAGTCGATAACAGTAAAGACAATACAGCTCCGTCCACAGTTCTGTCTTTGGATGCCATGAAGGCGTTTGACAGACTAGAATGGTCATACCTGTGGAAGGTACTTGAGGTCATGGGTCTTGGAAAGAATTTTATTCATATGATTAAAGTCCTGTATGCCTCGCCGTCGGCAATGATACTGACAGGCAAAAACTGTTCCACACTTTTCCCAGTCTCCAGATCTTCTAGACAGGGTTGTCCTCTGAGCCCAGGACTATTCGCGCTTTCCCTCGAACCATTGGCCCAATTGATTAGGCAATCGGAGGACATCGTCCCCATAATGATCAATAATACACCACACAAAATTGCTCTCTATGCGGATGACCTACTGATTTTTATGGATGACCCTTCCCGGTCGGCCACAAAATTATTGGGAATAATCGACGACTTTGGTAAATTGTCAGGCTTTAAGATTAACTGGAACAAATCAGCCTGCCTACCTCTCAATGAGCTGGCCAAAGCGGTGCGACTACCAGCTGATATCCCCATAGTGGAACATTTTAAATACTTAGGCATAGAGATATTCCCCACGCTGAGTCAAACTACTAAGTTCAACTTCACGGGTACTTATGATAAAATATGCCAGGATCTAGACAGATGGTCGTCCCTTCCTAACTCCTTACAAGCCCGAGCTTCCATATTCAAAATGAACGTCCTGCCTAGGATACATTTTGTTAGCTCAATGCTCCCCCTGCCCCCTCCAATAGACCACTGGCGCAAGGTACAATCGATGGTATCTAAGTTTATCTGGAATAACAAACGCCCGAGAATCAAAAGAGCTACTACTCAACGTAGGAAACAAGATGGGGGCCTCGCAATCCCTGATTTTAAGCTTTATTTCTGGTCCTTTTCACTGAGACCTCTGAAGTGCTGGCTAGACCCTGTAGATGCTGTATCTTGGCGCTCCTTAGAAGCGGCGGCGGTCTCAGCGCTAAGATTGCAGGATGTGGTGTACTCCACTGTCCCTATTTCGAAATGCCGACTGAGGTATGGACCGATCATAACTCACGTGATCCAGACGTGGCGTAATGTACAGAAGTCGTGTGGGGTTAAATGCCCATGGCACCTGGGCTCTCCAATTTTTAATAACCAGCAATTACTTGTTGGGCACAAGCCGGTTAATATTCCTCAATGGCAAAGGAGGGGGGTTCATACTCTGGAGGATATTTATGATAAGAACGGCCTCCGTGCGTTTCAGGACTTAAGAGAATTTTATGATCTTCCCGGCGAGTCCTTCTTTCTTTACCTTCAACTAAGGTCAGCGATGAGGGTGCATGGCGTGCCGTGGGCTCAAGCTTTGCAACCACACCCCTTCCTCAGGCTCATAGTGGACAGGACGACCTCCAGAGGGTTTGTCTCAGACTTTTATACGCTCTTAATTCAGTCCACGTATAAAAATATATCATTGGATACAATCTGGCGTGTGGATATCCCGGAGTTGGACCCCGAGTTTGACTGGGATGATGTTTGGGCAAATGTGGCATTGTCTTCCCGCAATCCCAATCACCAGCAAATTAATTTTAATTATATTCATAGGACCTATCTTACACCTAGGAAGCTATTTGCTATGGGACTGATAACCGACTCTCTGTGCACTTTGTGCTCTCAAAAGGCCACTGGCACTTATATGCATATGTATTGGGATTGCCCACCAGTGGCCCGCTTCTGGAGGTCAATAGCGGACAAACTTTCAGATCTGTGTGGCTTAACTATCCCATTCACAGCTGTTACGCTACTCCTGAACGATATAACAACACTACCCGCGTCCGTATAACTGAAAAGGGTTGTCCTAGCGGGCGTCACAGCGGCGAAGAAGCTAATAGCAATGAGATGGAAGGAGCCTGAGAAGCTCACAGTGATTAACTGGTCCCTAACACTGTTGGATGTGATTTATCTTGAGATATCCACGGCGTGGGTGATTGGGGTGGGGCAGGCTGGGATTGACCTATGGTTCGCAGCAGCTGAGAAGGTTAGGACCGCCGTGTGCGGCTGAGCGGGGTTGGGGTGCTTGTTCGGGGGAGTCCGGCGGTCTCGTGGGAGGGGGAGGAGGAAATGTCTTGTCTGTCTTGTCTTTTGTGATGTCTTGAATTTAACTAGGGATTTTATTGGGGGGCAGCTATTTAGCTAGTTCTTCGCTATTTGGTCATCTATTAGATAGTACCCCTGGAATTTTGAATTTAAAATTTAAAAAGGTTGAACTCTGTTTTCTTTTCTTTTTGTCTTTATAATTTATAAATTGTTATATTCTGTATTATTATTGTTTTTGTTATTTTCCTGTGAAGTTCTGTGTATTGTTATTGTGATTAATGTGTTAATGTCTTGTTTCATGTAAGTAATAATAAAAAAAAATTGATAAAAAAAAACAATTTACCAAAATCGCTCCTAATCTCTCATTTCTGAATGGATCTTTATGAATTTTTTTTAAGCCATACCACCTTCTGGGAAAATACTACCTCTGGACTACTAACTACTACAGAAAAACTTGAGTAACAAGTTTTTCTACAACTCAAGTTCAGACCTATGTTACTCTATTTCATTTGCACTAAAAGTGGATTTTCTTTCTGGAATCAGAATCTTCAGAATGTCATCTTTCAAAAGAAACCAGGCTCATGCATGTGCTATAAGTATAAAGTATGTTGTTCTATTATGTGTAGCTCTCGCTCAGCGTCTATTGCACATATCTCACTCCAGTGCATGTGCACTGAATAAAAACTCACAAAATGTACCTTTACATACCAACATCCATCTGGCCACACCCCCATCTGCCACCTATATAAGCAGGGGTGTGGCCACACACTCATCTCCTTTTTCACTTTCACCACAAGAAAGTGCCTGTATACCAATCACTTTGACAAGGAAAAGAAAGTTTTAGCTGAAGAAAGGAGAACAGAAGAGCAAGGAGATACGTTGACGTTATATCTTTGTTTTCTCTCTCACTATTTTCGAGAAAATACAGCGATAATGTCTTCGTCACTGGGGTGTCTGGAAGATGATGATCATTCTGACCTCCACCGGATTTTTCGTATTAGGGGCTCGCGTCGCTGATCTATGTGGTGGAATTCTCGGCTCAAACTTGTTATAAAATAAGGGTGGGAAAATATGATTGAATTCTGCATTTTCCCAAGACAGGTCAACAAGCCATTGGGAGATTGAAATGGGTATGATCGGCACATCACACTGGATTTAGTCACAACATTCAAATACAAAAGTGAAGCCCTGGGAGCATTCCCTGTTTTAGATAAGCCTCTGTTCCCCCTGGGGGAAGCAGGTGCAAACAATAGGTTGGGAGTGCCAACTTACCAGTTCAAAGGCCGGTGTTATTTACACAGCCGATGGAGGCACAATAAAATAGTGTAACAGTTGAAGACAGTTGGTTCCACCAAGAGTCCATAGATAACATCTCCCTGAACAAATTTACATACAAGTGTCACAAAGCAGATGGAACAAAGCCTTAGGCTGCAGACATCCTGTGGGCACTGTGGAGAGACCAAATGTTTCAGGAGACACTAAGTTCACTACTCCAGTAATTAAAGTACTTTTATATTGTTAAAGAAGCTCCAAATTAAACTGCAAATATTACAGTTATGTTGTGCTAATGATGTTGGACGTAATGATATGAAACATGCGTTGTTTATACCCAAAGTAAGCACCAAAGTTGCCATAAAACGCTTTCTGAACCAATTTGGAAAATACCCATAATACTGAAAACTAGCTGCATATTAGGGATAATGATTAAAATGCAATAGGACTGTCTCAAAACCAAGAGGGACAACAATAGCTAACAGTTGAAGCATCTATATTGAACAAAAAAATATAGACTTCTTTGTTCTTTTAAAAAAAACAAATAAGGCTAAATACAGTTCTAAACACCTAAAAATACCAGGAAAAGACTTACAGTCATTGTTTAAGTCTTGTCATAATTAATTTATAATCTATTAGTTGGTAAAATTAGATGTTGTATACTTTGAATGCAAAAACTCCAAAAGTATTATTTAGTTATTATTATTAAATAGAGGACTGCCTCTTTCTGACCAGATGGCCGCTGACTCTAAAATCTAAAATGGCCGCTCTAGGGTTTCAACCAATCAGGAAGGGGAGCTCCGCCCCCTGACGAATCGGGTAGTCGTTCTCACAGGGGCGGGATTTAAGGTTTAAAATAGAATGCAACATACACAGAGGAAAGAAGCTTCTGAAAAAGATTCTACCCACAGGAGGACAGCAAGCAGGAACACACTTTTTGGAAAACCACTCTTTATCTTTATCTTTATTACGGATCCCCATTAGTCATCACCGCAGCAACAACTAGTCTTCCTGGGGTCATCACACAACAAAAACAGTACATACATACATAACATTATAGTAGCATACATTTAAAAATATATTCCAATATTCCTACATATAAAAATATTTCCAAATAGCATTACAGTACACAAACAGAGTATCAGATCACAGAAAATACAATAAAAGGGATTAAACTCTCAGACAGTCATATCTTTACAGTGTAAACTACAGTATCTGTGTTTTTCTTTAATGTAAACTAATTTCTTTTTCTCTCAATGCTCTTTTCAAATTATTTTTAAAACGTATCTTACTGGTTATCTGAGTAAGATGTACTGGCAGTTTATTCCAATATGACATGGCTCTATATAACACAGTTTTCTTTGCTGCATTGGTTTTTGGTAGTAGTAGTGTGAACGTTTCCCTACAGGCATGCCTAGTATTATACGTATGTCGATCATGTGTACATGTTAGCTGTGAATACAAACAGATAGGTTCTCTTGAGATATATATATTCCTCATGCACAAGGAAACGAGAACTAGAGGAGGCCGTTGGAAGCAGAGAACGAGAACAAAGGAAACCAACTCATCATCAAACCAGAAGACCATTCTTTAATCTACTTTTTGATTAGTCTGATATAAGTGATCGGTGGCATAGTACCTTGAGTACACTTATATCATTGCACAATCCATTTTTTTATTGAACCAGATCATCTTTGTTCACTGTTGGAATTGAAATAAAGAACAGATCTGAATAGTACTAGAACCTTCTCTGCCTCCTCATTGATGCTTCCTATTCTCGCCGCCGTTATAAAAAGACAGTGGTGGTCTTTATCAGTAATAGGGTTTTAACAACGGACAACACACAACGCAGAGTAGCTAGGATATCTGGTTTTAATAGGTAAAACCACTGAACCCTTTTACGATATCTACTCCCCACCTGCAGTCCTCCAAAGCTGCGGCTGGATAGGTATTGAACCTCCGGTTCTACAGCTGGACTGCAGGAGGCACCGGCTGTTTGTGAGACATTGGTTGCCTCTGGGCTGGGTGAGTGATGTTTTGCCATGCGGGCGCCGGTTGTACTGCTAATGCTATGGGGGTTAGCTGCACAATTTTACGAAGGCCGGCCCCATATTGGGGTCCTCTGTTCGGCCTCTTAGGCGAAGGACGGAGGGTCCTGGTCTGAAGCCCATAATGGTCAAACTAGTGGGCCGCGACCGAGATCTGGTTTAAACCCGGGGTTCTCTGGACGAGCGGATTCTTCTCTGTCCCATGAAGGCCCCATCTTTCAAATGAATGAAAGATTAAACCCTAAGCACGAGGAAAAGTGGGTCTGGAACTTCGTTATCGGAAGTTCCATGCTCAAGTCGGCTGCAGCCCATACGGGAGTTGTGCTGACTCCGCTGTATGTCTGTTAAATCACAGTTGAAAACTGTGTTGACATTTCTTTTTCTCTTCTCTCTTAGGATGAGGAGGGACTCAGACGGCGGCCTGTCTGAAGTGTGGCTTATTATGTTCTTGTGTATAGTTCAGGTGATAGTCAAGTCAAGTCAAGAGTTTTATTTGTCACGGCATACGAGTATACAATGAAATGTGGGTGGTCTTGCCCGCAACAATGTGCAATACAGTGGTACAACATATAATAGAATAATAATAAATATATAAATATAATAAAATAATATTATCCAATACAAAAAACATTGTGCAATAACAGGTAACAGGTAACATGGTGTGACATCTCGGTATTTGTACATAGTTATTTACAGAGCATATAGGACATGCTAGGTAGCTTTGGTAGTGCAATACACTGTTACTGTTGCTAATACTAATTTAAAGTGGCCTTTCCTTTTGGCAATAAGTGTGGGTGTGTGCGGCATGAGTGTGTGCCTGCTCATGTTAAAGTGTTAAAGTGGCTGCTAGTGTGTGAGCGTGCACAGCGTGCGTGTCGTGTGTGTGCTCATGTGTGCTTATGTGTGGATAGTTCAGTGTTCTGTGGTACTCAATGTTCATTGTTCAAGACTCTGATGGCCTGGGGGAAGAAGCTGAGCCTAAGCCTCTCTGTCCTAGTAGCTGGGGTTCGCAGGCGTCTGCCTGACCTCAGCAGCTGAAACAGGCTGTTATTGGGGTGGTGGGGGTCTTTCATTATTCTGCAGGCTCTGGATTTGCACCTCTTGTTGTATAGAACCTGCAGGGGAGGTAGTGCAATACCCGTGGTACGCTCGGCTGAGCGCACCACTCTCTGTAGGGCCTTCTTGTCCTGTGCCGTGCTGTTTCCATACCAGGCAGTGATGTTTCCGGTCAAGATGCTCTCTACAGCTCCTGAGTAGAAGGACTGGAGTAGCTTCCCCGATACTCTGAACTTCCTTAACTGTCTCAGGTGGTAGAGGCGCTGTTTCGCCTTCTTTACTACTGTGTCTATGTGTGTTGACCATGTCAGATCCTCTGAGATGTGGACCCCCAGGTATTTAAAGCTGCTCACCCTGACCACGGTAGCCCCGTTAATCATCAGTGGTGTGTGTGTCTCCTGCTGTCCTCTCCTATAATCCACGATCAGCTGCTTGGTTTTACCAATGTTCAGGAGCAGGCTGTTGTCCTGGCACCAGCGTTCCAGTACCTCAACCTCCTCCCGGTAGGCCTTCTCGTCGTTGTCCGAGAACAGCCCCACCACCACCGTGTCGTCTGCAAACTTCACTATGGAGTTGGAGCTGAACTTGGCCACACAATCGTGTGTGTAGAGTGAGTACAGCAGGGGGCTCAGAACACAGCCCTGGGGGGACCCGATGCTCAGGGTGATGGTGTTGGAGGTCTGACCCCCCACCCTGACCGCCTGGGGTCTTTCACTCAGAAAGTCCAGTACCCAGGCGCTCAGGGCGGAGCTCAGACCCAGCTGCTGATAGCTGCTTAGCTTGCGTGCTAGTTGTGTGGCCTACCTGTTAGCCAGTAAGCTGTTAGCTGCGGCGCTAGCCCGTTGCGTTCACTAGGCTAGGAATGCTAGCTTGTTGCTATCAGTCGGGAGTTGGTTGTTAGCTTAATGCTACACTGTTGAACGTTACTGTGAGAATAACAAGCCTTAACACTCTGACTACGACGTCATCTTTGACAGAGGATGTTAGTCGACCCTACACCGGGTGCCCTGCCAGCGAGGACTTCGTCAACATGGAGAGCGGCGGCTGGGTGGCGCGTCGGGCATTGCCCTCGTCACCAACGCAGGAGACGCTGGGTTCGACTTCGGCTGTCCCCGTTAACCAGTGTTGCAGTCCTCTCAGCATGCACTCAAGGTGTAGGTAGAAGTCCCGCTGGACTTAACACTTCTTCTTTCCTTCCCTTCTAAATGTTTTGTTATAACGATGTTTTCCAAAACGTATGTTGCTGCAATACATTGAGGATACGACGTGTGTTGTGTGTGAATTGCCTTGTCACTAGGTATAGGTTCTCTCTACCTAGAAAATCGGCGTTGTTTTTTACGTGAGTAAAAATGAACTGATTTAGTTGTGATGAGAACATGTGTGTTCATGTACCGTTAGTGACGTGGTTGAGCTCACAACTAGTGGGTTATTTAACCTGCAAAGCTATGCTTAGTGACATGTGATCGAGGAGTAAGTCCTTCTCTCAGCCTGTGATGACAAATAAACAGGTAGCGTGTTCACATGTTCACAGGGCAGTACCTGTTCAACCTAGTCGTATCAAGGGTAAGGTAGGGAGGGGTGATTTTCCCCCCAGGTTCCCTGGGGCTTTTTCCCCCCTCCTCTCAAACAGGTTGTTTACAATATATTGTGTCACTATATTTGTGGGGATACGATGTAACCCTCAGCTTAAGCTGCTGGGGTTGTGCTCCTGCTTGAGAAAATTATTTTTTCCTAGGGAAAAAATGTTTTTGGTCGCTGTCATGTGTGCTTAGCAAGGCCTGTGGCCAATACATAATCGAGGACTTAGTCTTCTCTCATTATGAAAAACAGCGTTCCTCTTACGGTAGTGAGAGTGTACTTTGCCTTTTTTATTGTGATGAAGGGTTGTGTGTGTCATTGAGATCTACAACTGGGTTAGGTTTGGCCCACAGAAGCACATGTGTAAGTCTGGTACCGGGGCTCTTAAAGGGGCCCTCTCTGGTCTGTGTTTTTTCTTTGTAAAAATCAGATGGCTGTTTTCTCTGGGTCTGTGTTTTTTCTTTGTAAAAATCAGATAGCAGGTTTCGCACATGGGTCTATGTGAAGCTGTTAAACGCTTCATGTAGCATGCTATGACTGGTGTCACGGCTCTACTTTGTCATTACATCGTATCAGGGGTGAGGGGTCGTAAAAGGGGTGAACTGGTAAGCCTTCCTCCCCTTTTCTGATTGGTCACGTTACACGGTAGGGAGGGGGGGGGGGGGGTTTCTAGTCCCACGCCATGAAAGATTGGGCGTGCGGACCGCGGAAATTCCCACGCCATAGAGTACGTCACTGGGCGCGTTCTATTGGTAAGACTTCCGTGGGTTATTCAGGCTCTATGTTATGGACCTCTGTTACAGGGAGTTTCAGAGCCTCCTCCTCAGGGAGTTCAGAGCCTCCTCAGGGTGTTTCTGGGCCTCCTGTGAGTTCGGACACTCCCCCCCAGTGAGGGAGCCTCCTCAGAGTTTCAGAGCCTCCTCCTCAGATTGTCAAGGTGAGTAGAACTTAAAAAGAAGTTCTGCTCTGTTGTATGTGTATTGAGCTTGGTGGGTGATGCAACGCAGTACAGACGTTGTTCTTCTGCTCTGCTCCCTACTGGTAGTGTGTATTGGGTCAGAGCCTCCTCCTCAGGGTGTTTCAGAGTCTTCTCCTCTGGGAGTTCAGAGCCTCCTCTGTGAGTTAGCGTCTCCCTCTCAGTGAGGGAGCCTCCTCAGAGTTCAGAGCCTCCTCCTCGGAGAGTCCTAATCCAATTGTTACATAGCTCAATGTTGCAATATGTCTTTTCAATCTATTGCTCACGTGGGAAGTCTCTCTGGGTGTTCCCCGTCCTCTCCTGTTTGGAGTAGGTGGATGGGGTATTGTTTAGGGTTTCCCTGACTCCTTGCCTTACAGGTCTGTTGAGTCATGGATTTCCCCCTGTCATAGGGGTACGTCGCTCACCGTCCCCTCTTATGAAGTGTGGTTGACGGGGTGGTGTTTCCCTCAGCCGCATCGCATGGGACCCATGTCCGTATTATTTTATCTTTTTTCTGTAGAAAATTTAAAAGGCAGCTTCTTGTCGTTCTCCCAGGCGGCTTGGAGGAACGGTATCTGGTGTCTTGTTAGACTATCCATTGATGTGTTTTGGGTCTCGACGTGTACATAGTGCTGGCCCTTAGTGTTTCTGATAGGAATCACGCATGAGGTTAGCGCGCCTTGGTTGCTCATCATTGAAACAGCGTTTTTATGGGGCAACTGGGATGGAGTTTGTCTCTTCCGAGCGCCAGTTTACTAGGTTTGTCTGGACGAATTATCGTTCATATCTGGGGGATGTTAACGGAATAGATCAAAACATAGGTAGAGGGGTCTCACGCCCTTGGGGTGGGCCACTAAGCGTGGTACATAAGAGACCGTCTGGGTGGCGCCCTCTATATTGTTTTAGATCGACACGCATACCTACCCCCCTCCTAGTGTTGGGGATGTCGGCGTGATTAGGGCACGGGACTGGTTCTGGTCACGCCGGTCCAGATCAGTTAACCCGTTGTCCGCCGGGGACGCAGATCTGCTGTTCTGGTACCCTGAGGGTCTTGTGCTTTTTTCAGGGGGAAAAATGCCGGGTCGGCCCGGGTGTCACAGGGTTTTGACGTTATGGAGATGTTCGTGGTTGTGTTACTACGTATTACCCCTCACTGTTGCTTGGTCCATGTTGTGTTGTACCTTGAGCTGCGCTAAGGGGGCCTGGTCCTTCTCCATTCTTTTCGCCCCTCTCTTCTCCCGCTTACGCATGGCTGAGAGGGGGCTGTTGAGGTGGTTTTTATAGAACTCCTCTAGCATCCCTGTGTACGTCCCGGTCCGCCGGGCCCGGTCCGAAGTTGTTTCCGTCGACCCGTAGGCCTGGGATAACCCCTTTTTGAAAACTAAAACACTTGTACTGCGGTATAGCCAGTGTATACCCGCAGGTGTGTTTTGGAGTTTTTTCCTGAGGGGTTATAGGAACAACCACCTCATGTTGAACCAAGAGGGTGGTTGATTCCCTGGTGTGTTGGAGCGGAGTCAACTCCCGGGTTACCCGTTTGAGTGTGCCCCTGCACGTTCATGACGTCTGCCAATCGTGTCAGCCTTCTCTGCCTCGGCCCCTCTAGAGCGTCAGGTTTTTTTTGTGGAGGCTTTGACATGGTGCTCAACAATGCCAGCATACGCCCCTTCCGCTGGGGTGCTGTTTTCAGTTGATCCCTTTGGCGCCTGTCTCGTCCACAGTGCTCCAGGCTCGGGTCAAGTGCCTGCTGCCTGGATTGAGAGATCGGCCTCTTCTGGAGGTCGTCTCCCCGGTGCGCTGCCTGCTCCCGCTGTAGTGTAGCCTCTTGAGTGCTTCGAGTTACAGCCATGCTGACTGAGTATGCCAGGGTCAGTGAGCCAGGCGGCGTGCTAGTGGGGGGAAGGGCCTGCTCTTGGATGGGCCCTGTCCGAATACGCGGGCGATGTGGGGGGCGGTGTCACTAGTGACGGCCTGGTGAAGTCTCAATGCTGTGGCGTCATTGGCCTCTCCGGGCCCCCTTTTTCCGGGGGGATCCAGTCCCTTCTGGATCTGGGTCTTCCATCGCGCTCCGCTGCTACGGCCTTGCCACGGGGTTGAGCTTTGCTCTTGACCCCGTGATTTTGGGGGTGGTAACGAGGTTTGTTCCTTCCGTTCGTTCCCTGGTGGCATGCGGGTTGTGCGTGTGCGTAGTCGTGGGGTCCCACGGTCTGCTCACCCTGTGCGTTAAGTTGCTTGAGTTCCTCTTCGCGCAGTCGGATCCGTCTCCCTCCCATCCTCCAATAGGGAGGGTTCCCTCCAATAGGGAGGGTTCCCTCCAATATGGAGGGTCAGGGGGGCTCGGTCCTCCCTGGTTCTGATGGTTGTGGGGGGCCTCAGTGGGGTACATTTGTCGGGCATAAGCTCCCGCTCAGCTCCTGTTGTGCAATAGACGCTGAGTGAGAGCTACACGTAATAGAACATACGGTTATGTATATAACCATAGTTCTATGAGTGTAGTGACGCTCAGCGTCTAGACGCCACTGCGGCCCTTGATCTTGCCTTATGGTGAAAGATTGAGAAGGAGATGAGTGTGTGGCCACACCCCTGCTTATATAGGTGGCAGATGGGGGTGTGGCCAGACGGATGTTGGTATGTAAAGGTACATTTTGTGAGTTTTTATTCAGTGCACATGCACTGGAGTGAGATATGTGCAATAGACGCTGAGCATCACTAAACTCATAGAACTATGGTTATATACATAACCGTATGTTTTGGTTTGCAAAAAAAGTATGCAGTCCTCAAAAATACAAACCAAAATGGCCACTTTTGGGGGCGCAGGTTAAGAGGTTAAGATTTTGTTTGGTCTCCACTAGTAGGCTAATAGTTAGCCAGGCAGTGTGATTTAGTTTATTCTCTACTGTAATAAGTAGCCAGACAGTGTGATTTAGTTTATTCTCTACTGTAATAAGTAGCCAGACAGTGTGATTTAGTTCCATCTCTACTGTAATAAGTAGGGATGGGAA